>NC_045451.1:17967955-18084435 GCF_002776525.5 Piliocolobus tephrosceles | reverse complement strand
TCTATAAATAATGTTGATTTTCCATGTTCATTGTTCCTAATGTTGCAGACTAATGCATATGCCATGGTAACATCTATTTCAAATCAATTTCCTACAAATGCCTTTCACAACTATTTTGTTTTTATTAATAAATTAAAACACAGCATACTTGAGCAATGTATTTTTGTTCCATGCAAATTCACAGAGATCCAAAAAGATTACGAAGGAGATAAAATTTGCATTTACAAGAGACTCTCCTTCAGAAGGGTTTATGAAATTATTCTTTCACTATTCAAAACAGGAAACCATAAAACAAGGAGATTATAATAAATCCTCAGCAAAAATTCACATGAATACTGCCTGCCAACATTTTAATTAAGGATAATAGGTTGGCTTATCAAATATAATTGAGGGAATATTGACCAAAGTTGGGTTTGTCTAAGGGGCAGGCAACGGAACATGAGGTTCTAGTCACAGCCTCTCTCACATTTCCCCTTGACTCCCTTTGTAAAGGGACATTTTCCCTCACCTTGCCTTCTCAGACCTAGAAACAGATAAATTAAAGGCGCAGCTGGATCTGACAGCCAGGTTCTGTGGAAGTGGAAAGCATTCTGGTACTGATGGAACTCTGCAAAGTTGGACACCAAAGGGATTCCCATGCCTCTGGGGATCCAGTAGGATTCCGATGCCAGAGGAAGGCTCATTCTTCACCCTGGGTGTAACTTGGGCCTCAGCAAATTCTCTGATAAGATTTACTGAAATACTTCCAACTGTAGGACAACACAGATTTCCCTTGCCAGCACAAAGGAATAACTTTCCTGAGATTTAAAAACCAGCATATATTCAAGGAAAAAAAAAAAAAAGGAAATTGACTAGCAAAACTACCTCATGAAATACATCTCTTGATTTCTTAATGTCATCCTCTTTATGAACAAGATTTTCTCATGGCCTAAACTACTCCCTGATTGTAAATTAAGCACCATATGAATAACTTGCCTGATGGTATTACAGTGATCTAAGGTTAATGTTTAACTATTAACAGAAAATAGGATTCCAGGTACTATAACCTGGGAAGAGTACCATTAGGGTACCATTTAGAAAATTCTGTTTAAGTCTTAAGGAGCAACTTAACTGCTAGAGAAATTTGAGCCAATGAAGAAATTGATGTGAAAAGAATCTATCCCCTGGGCTGGGGTATTTTATGTTTCAATATTGAAACTTGAACATTTTTTTACACCAGAAAAGTTATTCTTAGTAGTTGGCAGAGTAAATCCATGTTATCGTGCATTCTGAAGCAGTTCAGCTGAATCTAATTAGAACATCTGCAGATTTATGCAGCTTTCTGTATATTAAAGTCCCAACCCTTGTGAAATAAATATTTCTACTCAATCCTTTATTTTTACCCTTCTCAGAGTTAATCAGACTAATATGGTATAAATTTTAACAACCATTTTTATGATCCTAGGATGAATGGTGCAATACAAGTCTAAAATATCAAGATCTTATAAGTAGTGTCAGTATGTACTGGCTTCAATGCCTTCCTCCTGGCCATGAATTTTGGCTTACAGAAAGGGAAACAATTATGAACTCAGTCATTTGCTTCTTTTTATTCGTTTTTCACAGATTTTCAAGGTGATCCATTTCTGGGATGTTAAAGAGAACTTGTTTGGTCTTAATGTCTCTCAATAGAGAATTCATTGAATTATGTAGGCAATTAAGCAAAAGGTCAGTTTGGTTTTACCACTTAGACAAATTACTCAGACTCATGTAGAAAATGAGTGTTTTGCTAGAGTTATCTTTAAAATACTTCTTGGGAAACAAGGCTACCATGTTTCTTAGGTAACAGAACACCTAAATGCAGTTCTTCACACTAGGACTTTCGTCTTAACTAGTCTTCTATGTTAGATCAGGCTCACCTCAGGCTGATGAATAATATCTACTTCAGTCATATAATACCTCAAGGTGTTACCAATTAGGCTTAAAATTTGTTGTATCTCAGGCTGAGAAGCATTCTAGCAAAAAGAAGCCTAATCCTGGAGTCAGAGAGCCCTGTGGAAGCAGCAGCTATATCACTGGTCAGAAATGAACCACTGGCCAATAATCACACTACCTAGAAGCTTAGAGAATTCATGAGCAAAGAAATACCATTTAAAAACCCAGCAATCCCATTACTGGGTATATATCCAAAGGAGTATAAATCATTCTATTACAATGATACATGCACACGTATGTTCACTGCAGCACTATTCACCATAGCAAAGACTTGGAATCAACCCAAATGCCCATTCATGATAGACTGGATAAAGATAATGTACATGTACACCATGGAATACTATGCAGCCATGAAAACAGATGAGATCATGTCCTCTGCGGGGACATGGATGGAGGTGGAAGCCATGATCCTCTGCAAACTAACGCAGGAACAGACAACCAAACACCCCATGTTCTCACTTATAAGTAGGAGCTGAAGAATGAGAACACATGGACACAGGGAGGGCAAGAACGCACTACTGGAGTGGTGGAGGGCAAGGAGAGCATCAGGATAAATAGCTAATGTATGCGAGGCTTAATATCTATGATGGGTTGACAGGTGCCACAAACCACCATGGCACACGTTTTCCTATGTAACAAAACTGCACGTCCTGCACATGTATCCTGGAACTTAAAATACAACTAAATTTTAAAAATAAACTACTAACAGAAGATTCTATGATTCCAGAGTGAGGATTAATGCATCTAATCAGAGAAAAACATGGTTTATTACTTAAAAACAAATAGGTATATTTTGTCTTTGAATCTTGAATTTTAATTATTTGTTTTGAGAATAAAGGCCACTAACCCACCAAAATATAATAAGATCTAGTTAAGGAGGAAAACCCCTAGGGAAACTTTTCAGCGGATTTCTTCAATATCGTATTAAAGACTCTCACATATAGAAATCCAGAGTGGATCTGTAGGGAGCAATGAAATTCTACATCATGATATAAGGCAAGATATTGAAAATGCTATATGAAATCTTGGTTCTGTCACCTAAAATACAATAATAATTCATGGGTAAAATAAGGATTTACCCAGCAATTTTAAAGATTAAATAAAATAATGTGGGTAACTAGTATACGCTCAATAAATGAGAGCTGAGATACAGAGATGGGACCTTTAAAAATGGAGCATGAAAAAAGAGACCCTTTTCCTTGGCAGTTAAAAAAACGGAACATTTGTTTAATTTAAAAAAAATTGTCAACTCTTTTTTTTTTTAGCAAGCTCTGGCAAATTTTATTAAAGGGAAATTTTGCATGGTTTATTTTTCATCAGTCTGTTCTGGCATGCTTCTAATGATGTCAGAATCACCTGGATCAATGACAGCCAGGGTGCATACTCTGTAGTATTTTCCTCATGCTGTGCCCTGTTCAATATTATTGCTACTGTAGTGATGGACACCAGTTTTGACCAACATTGCACAGTACTCTATTTCTGATTTCTTCAAAGTTGGACACTTGTTAAAGAGAATAACCAATTTCGCTTTGCCCTGTCTGATCATCTTCAGAGTCTGCTTGTACACCAGCACATGCTTTTCACTTTTTATAACAAGTTAGAGCCTAGAATTGATCGACTCCACAACTTTTTTGTCTTCTTTGCAGCCACCATCTTTCTGCCTCAGATGCAGGATGGCCTCCAACCAAGAGCTGCTGTTAAGATGGCCCGGCAGCGAGACAGGCCATTGTCAACTCTTTTTTTTTCTTTTTTTTTTTGAGACGGAGTCTCGCTCTGTCGCCCAGGCTGGAGTGCAGTGGCCGGATCTCAGCTCACTGCAAGCTCCGCCTCCCAGGTTCACGCCATTCTCCTGCGTCAACTCTTAAAAGACTGTTACAGGGTTGGGTTTGGTGGCTCATGCCTTTGATCTCAGCACTCTGCAAAGCCAAAGTGAAAGACAGCTTGAGGCCAGGAGTCTGAGACCAGCCTGGGCAATATAACAAGACCCCCATCTCTAAAAAATAAAAATAAAACCTAAAAATTAGCTGTGGTAGGCCAAGCTACTCCAGGGGGCTGAGGCGGGAGGACTGCTTCAGCCCAGGAGTTGGAGACTGCAGTGAGTTATGATCACGCCACTGCACTCCACGCTGGGTGACAGAGCAAGACCCTATCTCTAAATAATTAAATAAAATAAATTTTAAAACACTATTATAAACAAATTCCAGCAGGTTCTTCTTGTCAATCAATGCTTTAAAACAGTGGTTCTCAAAGTGTAGAGCCTGGAGCAATGTCAGCGGTATCATTTGGGAACTTGTTAAAATGCAAATTCTTGGGGCCCAAGGTCTACAGAATCAGAAACTTCTAGGATGAGACCCAGAAGCCTGTGTTAACAAGCCTTCCAGAGGACTCTGCTGCATGCTTAAGGTTGAGAAGCACTGTGTTAAGCCTTCCTTCAAATATCAGTGTAACTTCAAGGCTTCCACTGTCTCAAGGGTCCTGCAGAAGGTCCCTTCTTTGTCAGGATGTGCAGATTTCTACTAGATTTGCTGAACAATCTGAGTCTCCACTTCCTCCTTCTTGGCATTCATCTCCTGCTCTTTATTCAGGACTAATTGATGTTCACACTGGCCAATTAGTCAATGCTACAATTCAAATGGCCCCAGCTGTATCCAGAATTAACATGAAAGCTTTCCTAAAATATTTGAGTGGATTTTAAAAAAAATCACAGATTTTCCTTTTCAAAACAAGCATTTGGGCCTATTTTTGTTCAAGTATGAAGGTGAATTTTTCATGTATTATTTCCTCAATATAATTATTTTATGTGTTTGTTAAATACAGAGACTGCTAAAAACTCATTTGTTGAGACTTCCACAAGTTGATAAAGAATAGGATAAAAGCAAATGTACATCTTCATTATTTAACTACCCTAACCTGCTTATCAATCTCATCTTTCATTTGTTCATTCTATAAATATGCATCAAGCACCTATTACGTGCCAGGCACTGTTCTAGGTATGAAGGCTTCGACCATAAACAAGACAGATGGGGTGAGATTGGACAGACTGGAGGGAAGTCTCTTCCTGCTACAGCTAGCATTGTAGTGGAGGACAGAACACTATAAATAAATCAACAAATTAACAAGTACAATAACTACAGGTTGTATTAAATATTCTGCAAGATAGAAACAGGATAATATGATAGAATCCCTGGAAGGGGTGGCTTCCTTAGACAGGGTGGTTGAGAAAGGTGTCTTTAGGGAGATTATATCTGAACTTAGTCCTGGAGATCGAAAGGAGCTACTTAAACGAAGAGGTGGAGAAAAGTGGAGGAATTCAGGCAGAGGATTATACAGCAAGCAACAGTTTTGCACTTTTTGAAACATGAAAGAAAGCCATACTAAGTCCGCAGGAAAGAGTGTTGGGGAAACATCATTAAAAACAAAATCTCCTCCCAACACAGAAAACCTCTCTACAGACTAGAAGAGAAAGAAAGTCATCTTATTATTGAAAAAGCATTTAATAAGAATATGATACCTATCACAGGTAATCCATCAAGGGATTCCAAAGTTCAAAAGACATCTCATCCTCTTACCATGTGGTACATACTTGTCATCAAGATAAACAATAACTAGTTCTCAAGTAAGAGGACTTGGCAACATCATTTGTCACACATAGCTCTTCCTAAATTTACTTGGTAGTTGAGGTGACCATCTGTGTTAACTACTGGCTTTATTCCACAGAAAAATAAACTTCTCTTTATGACAAGAGATAGGTTTGCAACTTGGAGCGAGGCACCTGCCCTCCCACAGAAATGGAGAAACAGGGGCACTATCTTCCTTGATTCCATTTGAAAGAGATGGCTCCCACGTCCTTGAGAAAGATATGCCTGGGTCTAAAACTGGCCAGAGGCTTCTTTAGCTTTCAAAAAAGGGATTTACATTATATTTCACAGAGACAGAGAAAGAAGTTAACAATTACAAGTTTTCTAAGTAAATGTTCTAAGAATAAGAGGTTGGAGCAGGGGAATTCCTTCTATTTTCAATAAGAATTAAGCCTCTTAATTTTAAATTGTCTTGGCCCTTAACAAAAGGCATGAATTAAAGTAACAGGAAATTATGCAGGATCTTAGAAGAGTTTACCTTTTACTCCTCAGAGAAATGGAAACCCACTGAAGGTTTGTAACATGATCAAATTTATATGTTTAACAAGGCATTTAGCCCCAGACAGAATGTACTGAGAAGGACACAACATCACTTTTGTGATAATTCTTGTTAAAAATGTATAACCCAATCTAGTCATAGAAAACAAGAGAGGAACCTAAATTAGGGAACATTCTATAAATGAATTGACCAGTACTTTTAACAAATGTCAATGTTATGAAAGGAAGACTAAAAATCTGTCACAAATTGAAGGCCACTAAAGAGATATGACAAGCAAATGTAATGTGGGTCACTGGATTGTATCCTGGACCAGAAACATTAGTGGAAAAACTGGTGAAAATTGAATAAGACCTGTAGCTTAGTTAATAGTATTACATCAATGTTAATTTCCCGCTTTCCAAAATTGGTTATATATGTAATGTTAAAATTAGGAGAAGCTGGATGAAGAATATATGAGAACTCTATGCACTATTTTTGTAACTTTTTATAAATATAAAATCATTTCAAAACAAAAAAATTTAAAAGCGAAAGAGCTTTAAAAACATTTTAAAATATCATTTAGGATACTGAGTTAATAAATTATTAAGGGGGGAAATAGAAGTGCGGAGGCCAGATAGGAGGCTAATGAAAAAAATTTGGCAAGAAATAAGAGTTCGAAGATGGTGGCAGCCAAGATGGAAAAAATTAAGAATCAAGATTCATTTTGGGTTCAGAACTGACAGTACTGGGGCATCTATTGAATGTGAGAACTGAAGGTCAAAGGTAGTTTCTAGAACTTTGCATAAGTAACTGTTGGGATGTTGCCATTTTTTCAAACAGAAGGAACTAAGAGAGACATAAGGTTTTAGGCTAGATGATCTCTGGTTTCAACCTCTCCTCTACAATGTTATATCACAAATCCAGCTCCGAGTAAGCAGTGAGCACTGATCAATGTTATAATGAACGATATATGATTTTAACACTATTCTTCATAGAGGTGGCCACAGACACTTCAAATCCCACTTTAGACCTGTGTACAAGCTACAACCATCAAGTTAACTAGTCTAAGACTTGTTTCTTACCAGCATTTAGTTTTAGATTGATTTTGCTTTTCCTCCTCTCACCCCATTACTTTAGACAGCAAACTAGTCAGCAACAAGGAGTTAATCAGAACCCTGACTAAATCTTTTGATCCTCTTAATTTAGCCAACTGTGGAAGCCAAAAAAAAGAAGAAAAAACCAGAAAACAAAAAACCCACCACCTATTTTTTTTACTCAAAAAGTCAAACTGCACTATGTGGACTTACAGATTCTCTAATTTCAACTAAACTAAACTTCATAAAATTGACAAGTATGGATAAAAGATAACACTAATACAAAAAAAGACAGACCACACCTTTTTAATTCCAGCATCAGCTCCTTATCTGCCACACTACAGCTTAAAAGTTAGCACAAATTTAATCAGAAAAAGTAGTAGCATCTGACTCTATATTTTTAAAAGAATAAACAATTACAATGTACCCCTTTCAGGTAAGGATGACTTTTTACAGAAACTGAAAATGTCTTTACTTTTTAAAAGAAGTCTATGCTGTGCCTCCAACCCATTCTGAGAATTTTGAACTGGTTGCTTAGAAATGTTTCCATTAATACATGATTTTGCCACCATAAACCATGCAAGTCTTCCAGATGGTTCTCACTGTGGAGAAGGGAGGTCTCCACAGTATTTCTGTGCCCCCACCCTGCATCCTCATCTCCACTTTTCCAGAGACTTTAAGACCCTGACTTTTAAGGGGACAGGCAACTGTTTGTCTTTGCTGGCCTGAGCCTGGGACAGGCTCCTTCAGCACGGTCCTATGGCAGTCCTGGGGAAAGGATGGCACATCTCAGCAGACCCTTCCATGGGACATTTGGACTCAGAACTCACACCATTTGGATTCACAAAGTGGCCCAGACACCTTGCCAGCTCTGTGACCTTAGACAAGCTGTGTATCTCCTTGAGCCCCAGTTTTCATTAGAAAGTGGGGATGGACATAATGCCTCCACACAGTAGTGAGAGGATCTCAGAAGCCAGGGAATACAAAGCTTTTAAGACAAAGCTTAATAAAGGTTGGCAACTGTTAAACTAAATTAAAATTGCGCCTGAGGATGCCCCGTCCTGAGTCCTTAAGTAATGAACCGCAACCTAACATAGTACATTAACTAAACCCTAACTTAGGAGTTTACTCAAGTAACACATATTAATAGCTGGTCTCAATCACAGATCACAGTAGCTGAGCGCCAACCAATCATAGCCAGCTGATTCGAATTAGGCAAAACACCAAGCTGTTGCCTATTAAGCTGTCCCTGTGACTTCCATTTTCTGTCCATAAGTGTCTGACCACAATGCAGCCGGGGAATTCTTTGAACCTTTTCTGGTTCTGAGAACCAGGTGCTACAATCTTATTTATGATTTTTAAATTGTAAACAAAAGCCAATTCAGATAATGAAAGTAAATTTGTTGTAATTTTGCCTTTTGACACTACTATTGTCCCACTATGTTTCCTAGAGGCAGGAAGCTCCTTAGTTTTTGGTTTCAGAATTGTCCTGTCCTGGGTCAACCACTGTGTTCTCCTTAGTTGAAGCATGAGCCATTTCTAAAACACACAAATCTCCTAACATGAGCACATCAAACTGAATAGAAAATATTTTAAAATAATAGCAAAATGTAATGACACTATCAAGAAGAGCTCAGCTATCCCAGTAATAAATGTGCAATAAAGCTTATGACCTACCACTTTTATCTATGAAATTTGAAATTTTAAAAAATACATGTAAAACATATTAAATACATATGTACAAGTATTAGTAAGGTGAAGCAAAATAAGCATTTGCATATGCTTCTAGTGAAACTGTAAATTAGTGCAGCCTTCGCAGAACCCCAAATCAATTTGACCCAACAATTTTGCTTGAGGAAGTAATACCATTTTCTTCCTTCTAGATAGCAGAACACATTATAAGGCTATAATAATTAAAACAGTATATGATTTAAACAGAGATATGACCTTTTGATATACTGATATTTAAAATCAGTGGCAAATGATGGAATGGAAAATAAATGGTTTAAAAACAACTAAATATTATTTGGAAACAGCATGAAGTTGGATCCCCTCCTCTTACCATTAAGCAAAAACAAATTTCAAGTGGATTGAATATCTCAACATAATAGCCCTAGAAGGAAACACATGTAAGTATTTTTATAATCTCTGAAAGGAGAAGGCCTTTCAGCATAGGCATAAGACCTAGAATTCATGAAGAAAATGACTGAATTTGTACTACAATTACAAATATGTACATGGCAAGAACAGCCATAACAAAAAAAAAATCAAAAAAATAATAGATGTTGGCATGGATGTGGTGAAGAGGGAACACATCTACACTGCTGGTGAGAATGTAAACTAGTAGAGCCACTATGGAAAACAATGTGGAGATTTCTTAAAGAACTAAAAGTAGAACTACAATTTGATCCAGCAATCCCACTACTGGGTATCTAACCAGAGGAAATGAAGTCATTATATGAAAAAGATACTTGCACACGCATATTTATAGCAGTACAATTCACAATTGCAAAAATATGGAACCAACCCAAATGTGCATCAATGATATGATATATACATAAATATATATGAGATATATATGATATATGTGTGTGTGTGTGTATACATACACACACACATGCACGCACACACACACACTATGGAACACTACTCAGCCATAAAAAGGAATGAGTTAATGGCATTCACAGCAACTTGAATGGGATTGGAGACTATTATTCTAAGGAAAGTAATTCAGGAATGGAAAATCAAGTATCATATCTGGGAACTAAGCTATGACAATGCAAAAGCATAAGAATGAAACAATGCACTTTGGGACTTGGGTGGAGAGGGAAGTTGTGGGAAGGCGTAAGGGAAAAAAGACTACAAATTGGAGTCACTGTATACTGCTCGGGAGATGGGTGCACCAAAATCTCACAAATCACCACTAAAGAACTTACTCATGTAACCAAATACCACCTGTTCCCCAAAAACCTATGGAAATAAAAAATTTAAAAAATAATTTTAAAAAGTGAAAAAATGAAAAAAACACATTTGTGGCAAAAAAAAAAAAAAAAAAAAAAAAAAAAAAAAGCACTATAAGTAAAACTGAAAGATCCATGATGGATTGAAAGAACACATTTGCCAGACATAGAAAACAAAGAGTTAAAAGTTTCCATAAATCAGTTAAAAAGATGCAATTTAATAGAAAAATATATACATAATTCAAAGAGAAAATTCACTGAAATGGAAATACAAATGGACATAAACATTGAAAAGATTATCAGTTTTTAAAATTATTATGGCAATATAAATTAAGCAATATAGTCTGCTTATAAGGTTGGCAAAATTTTGTTATGTTAAAGAAAGTGCAGAAAAATGGAAATTCGCACTGCTGTTGAGGGTGTAAATTGGTACAACCTTTTAACAACAATTTGGAAATATTTATCAAAATTAAAAAGTCACACATCTTGTTACTGTTCTAGGAAGCTATACTATATAAATACTCAACATGTACACAGATATATGTCCAAAAAAGATTATAACAGGTTTTGTTTATAATAAATAGAAAAACAAACAAAAAGAAATAGTCCAACAACCCATCTGCTGGAGAAGTATGGGTGGAGCAAAGACAGTGATTCAGCTGAAAGGGGGTGTAGCATCAAAAAAGATTTTAAATAGCAATTAAAAAAATAAAAGCCCAAATGTTATAATCAAGATATTAAATAGTTCATCTATAATAAAACACATTACAGCCATTAAAAAGATGCTTTTGAATATTTACTTAAATAGGAAAAGATTCATGGTATACCAGTCAGAATGAGGCTATGATATCATATGTTGCGTATGACCTATATTTGCAACATACATACTCCAAGGAAGGATACACACCAGTATGTGAACAATGGATATCTCTGGGTCGGGTAGGAAAGAGGTTACAAGGTAGTTTAATTTATTATTTATGTTTGTATTTTCCAATTTCTTCAATAGTCACAATTAGCTTTTATAATTAAGAAAGTGAAAGTTGAACAACAACAAAAAATGAAGTCAGGAGAGGGAGACAAATCCCTGAACTAAAGCAGAGTACCTACTTTATCTTTCTCCGCAAACCCCAACTACCTAAAATGAAATGCTTTATGTTTATTTTACACATGCAAATACAAAATGGTTTTAATTTCATTTGCAAAGCATTCACCGTACCATACACATCCGCATCTGTGAATCTCTTATTTTGGGGTTTCAGAATTCGTATGGTGGGATTTATGAAATCCACATTCTGCCGTCAATCTTCACACTAGGGGTTTTAGAAAACAGCATGAATGAAATGTGCTAACACTGGCCTTGGAATGCAATCATTCTAGAAAGTATATTTATTTTTTATTTTTTTAACCAAAGAATCAATAGATGTTTCAGCTGCTATATAGAAAAATATTCGCTTTCAATATGAAAGCTGGGAAGAAAATATAATGCATTGTAAGAAAAGTTTAAAGTTATAAATTTGTGTGGCCATGCATAAAAACTCCTAAAAACTGTGACCATCCAAGGGTTTCTTTCTGAATGGGTCTTTTATTCCAATGAGTTGGCACAGTGAAAGATGCACTGCATTGTTCTGACATCACACCAGGGTGAAAACACACAGTTCTGTTGACATCAATACAATGCACTACAATATATTTTTTATATCCTCTGTAGGTGTTCTGAAAGGACCCTATTGGTGGAAATGTTAAAAAAAAATTACAGGAAAATCCCTGCAATGAATAGAGTGCTAAAGCATTTCAATTTCCTAGGAAAAACTGGAGTCTACTTAAAAATGTGATGGTAACATGAAGCATACAAATGTAGAGAAATTTTCAAAGGGAACATAGAAAACACTTTTCCTGTGTCACAGTTTATTATGTAAATTCCATATATCTTAGTATAAAGCAGTATGCATAAGAAAATTAGTTTGTCAGGAAACCTGTTCATAATACACCTCAGTAGATCAAAAGAAACGTAATTTTGATGTAGACATAATTTTATTTCTCACTCTGTTCTGTTGTTTTCATGCTTTCTGGTCTTAATCAAAATTGTCTTTTATTTGAATTCTTATGAATGAGTCTTCTTGTAGACTGCATGGTCCCTCCATCGTATTTTAGAAAATAAAAAATAAAGAATTACCAAATGTTGATGTGGTTGGCACTACAGATAGCAAGAGATGAAATAAAACCAGCGGGAAGCCAGACAAGTAAGGGACAGATGCAAAGTGTGGACTCTAAGGGGTCCTGGATACTGAATATTCAAGCATAAGATCTCAGAGTCTTGTGACATGCAGCTTGATTCAGAAATGAGAGAAGAACAAGAGAAGCTACTCAGCAAAACAAATTCATCTCAGCCATGTGAATGTGTTGGTCTCCTATGACTCTCACACTGTGCAAGACAGTAGCTCCAAAAGAACTAAATGAATTAGGGCACTTCATCATTTTCTAGTTTAATTAGATTTTTTATAGATATTAACTGAAAACAGTATACTATAGTGTGCTCAAATTAATATAGCCTCCATTGTATACAAGTGTCAAAATGAGTGATTTGGGATTCTCTATGCAAGCATTTGCTTTATTATATGAGCATATCTGTATAGTATAATAATCCACACAGTATAGTAATTCTGTCTAAAAATGTGGAGAACACCTAAAATAAAGGCATGAATGAGACAAATCTTTAATGAAAGCATTTTATAGAAACCAATTTAAGTTTTAATTTGATTAATGTACATGATTGTCAGAGAAGAGAGGGCAGGAATTTTTTTAAGTTTATTTAAAAAATTATTAAGAATTTTAAATATTCATAATTGGATAGAATATAAATAATATAAAATTAACTATTTTAATTATTTTCAAGTGTACAATTTTGTGGCATTAAGTACATTTTTACTGTCGGGCAAACATCACCACCATCCATCTCCAGAACTTTATATTTCCAAACTGAAACTCCATATCCATTAAATAACAACTCCCTACAGTAAGAAATTCTAAACGCAGGAATAATACCAACATGTATACAATGACATCATGTGCAAGTCAAAGTTAAAACAATAAGAAAAGGTTTTGATGTGATGTGTTTCCCCAACTATATATGTAACCTCTTTGGGGATATTTTGCTATATTCTAGCATTTTTATTCACTGGTACTATCATTCACTGTATATTTACCATCTAATTAGCTCCCTATTTTCAATTAACCCCCAACATACCAGAAAACATCATCATTGTCATTTATCATCTGAGTCCAATGGGTCCTTTTTTTAAATATATATTTTAAGGCATTTTACAAATAATTTATGGAATAATAAAGAGGTAATGAAAAGCTTATTTAAAATTTCATAGGAAGTTAAACACAGCAAACCTCACTGGGTCAAGTAAATGCTGGAGCACAGGCATTGTAAAGGATGAAATAGCACTGTCACACACTTTGTGTGAGTCCCATCACAAAATATTGGTGGACTGGATCGAATCCTTCCTGACTGAATGACAAACTGAATGAAAACACATTTTCTTTTGTGCCCCTAGAAATGTATTGTTCACTCACCTTTTCTTGGAGAAAATTCATGCAGAATATCACCCTCTGAAAACTCATCATCTCAAATTTTGCACATATGATTAATTTCAACATCATCACTCAAAAGTAGAATGCTGCTCTCCGCCTCTTTGCATGTATGCTTTGATTCATCTTAAATTTTGAACCAGATTTATCTATCTCTTTCCTTTATCATTTTGGGCAGAAAATATGAACTCTGAAATTCTTCACTGTTTTTAATGGAAGCTAAAAGCAGACCACAAAGATGGTGTCTTCCATCTCCTCTTACACTATTCTTAAAAGATGATATAATACTTTGGGCAAAGTAATTAGAAAGCTGAAGAATTAATAATATATTATTCTTCAGCCTCAAATTTCGGGAATTCCATGATTCTTATATCTTATAAAAATAAGTCTGCTTAGCCTAAATGTTAATAATTGATGAGCAATGATGAAATAATTCCTAAGATGATGTACTAGCACAATGTTCCAAGATGTAAAAAATAATAATATTAAGATCACTATAAGAACTCATGTATCTTGGATTTTCAAAAGAGTTTAATGGACCTATATAGTAATTGCAAGATTTAATTTTTTTTGTTTAAAGTAATAGTAAATTTTCTCTTTGTTCTTTGGAAGCCTTTGAAGAAATAATAAAGTATCAGTCCTTACAAATAGTTAAAGCCGTTTTTAAAAATTTCAAATGCAAATCAGATCCAATGGGCCTTAATGGCATACCGATGACATAGATTTATTTTAGAACTAAATTTTGTATCACTAACATGGGAAAACCATTAACATTTGCCATTTCAGTTAGGATTGTGTCCGTTTATATACTCCACCTAAAGTGACAATGGCTTTAACAGATATATTTCTCACAGAAAAGTAGTCCAGAAAGAGACAGTCCAACCTTGGAAATGACAGCATCATGGCCACTAGGGACAAGTATCCTTCTACTTTTCTGCTCTGTCATTCTTAGCATGAGTCTTTTTTTCTCAAGATTGCCTCATTATTCAATTTAGCTGTTGTTGCTCCAGCCATCTCATCTATATGACAGGCAGGAAGGAAAAATGGGCTTAGGGAAGAAAGTGTGCACGTCCTAGCTTATGCAGCGTCCTGTGAGCATTTTTACCAGGTGTCACCTACGGCATTTCTGTTTATCTCACTGGTCAGGACAAAGACACATGACCACACCTGGGTACAAGGAAGGCTAGGCCTTATAGTGTTTTAGCTGGTACACTGCCACTACCAATAATAAAGAGATTCCTTAGGAAAGAAGCAGCAAATAATGGATATTGGGTGGCAAAAATAGTTTATGCCACAACTACCAAAAACAGAAGATGACTACAAACACATACAAGAAAAACAAACTATTATTAAACTATATATATATATATATATATAGTTAATAACTAAAGTTCAAAGCCTAAAATCTTCTCACAGTCGGTTTAAAAGGGAAAATATAAAGCACTAGAAAAATATTAAAAATCTTCTCTTTGACCCCAATCAAAAGCACTGAAAGAGAAAATAGTTATTTTCCTTCAGTGATTTGATAATTTAGTGATTTAGTATTATTAAATGTCATATTCGTGTAACATGTAAAAATCACTTTCTAAATGACCAGTGGTATGCAGCTCGCATTTGGGGAAAGTCTGGCTTTCACAAATAAATCATGAAAGGAGGTAAGATTATAGAGGTAAAATGAGGGTAAGGGATGATAAAAGACTTAGGTGCTTAATCAAAAAATTCTAAATTAAAATTTTGGAATTTATACCTGTAAGGGTCTTTAGACATTATCCAGCCATAGAATCATAATCTCACTGTTTATTGCAGCACTATTCACAATAGCCAAGATAGGGAATGAACCTAAGTGTCCATCAATGCATGAATGAAGAAAATATGTACATATATACAACAGAATAGTATTCACTCATAAAAAAGAGTGAAATCTTGTAATTTGCAACAACACGGATGGAACTGGAGGACATTGTGTTAAATGAAATAAGCCAGGCACAAAAAGAAACACACTGTATGTTCTTACTCAGATTTGGGAGCTAAAAAAAAAATTGAATTCATGGAGATAGGGAGTAGAATGATGGTTACCAGAGGCTGGGAAGGGTAGTGTGGAGGGGTCAGATAGAAACAGATTGGCTAATGGGTACAAAATACAGTTAGATAGAAGGAGTAAGATCTACTGTTTGGTAGCAAAATAGTGTTACTATAGTCAACAATAATTTTATTGTATATTTCAAAATAACTAAGAGTAGAATTGCAATGTTCCTAACACAAATAAATTATAAATACTTGAGGTGATGGATACCTCAGTTACACACACATGCAGTTACACAGCATATGCTTGTATCAAAATATCACATGTACCTCATGAATATGTATAACTATTATGTATCCATAACTAAAAATTAAAAATCTAAAACAGTTGTTCTGATTTTCTTAAAAATATGTCAGGTTGACTTGAAATAATCATAATAAAAATGTCAAAAATTAAGACAATAAAGAATATCATAAATTAAAAAGCAACAACAAAAAGTATCATACCTTATAAAGTTGAAATTTATTTTAGAGGTAACCTTGTCCATTGAATAGAACAATTCTTTGGAACCTAGTTATTTAAGCACTGTTTCAACCTTTTCCATGAGAATAAAATCAGTAACAGGCAACCAATTCCATTTTAAAACATTTCTAATCCTAAAAATGCTTCCTTATATGCATTTAAATAAATTTCCTAATACAATTTACTATTTCCCCTCTGGACCAATAATAAAGTAATTTAACAAGTTTTCCAGGTATAAAGGCTATATAAATTCTATTCACTCAGTTTTATTTATAACTTCCACTTATTGGTTCTTATAGAGACCTGAATACATTTTTATGCAAAAAATAAAATTTACACAAATAAGGAGCCCTTTGACTCACCCTTAATCCTACTGAGTGAGCCATTACTGTCAGTTTGTTATGAATTATTCTAGATATTTACCTGTTTATACTCATAGGGAAATATTTTGTTTTATGGATTTTTTCCATGAACCATAATATTATTATATTATATGCAATATTATATGCAATATGCTTTCATTTGAATTTGATAAATCTTGATCTCTATACATCAGAACCCATATATCTTCTTTCATTTTAACTGCTGCATGGTATTCCATAGCTATGCCATGTATACAACATAATTGTGATACACCCTTGGGATATCTTCTTTTTAAGACATGATCTTGCTCTGTCACCCAGACTGGAGTGCAGTGGTGCAATCATAGCTCACTACTCTGGAACACCTGAGCTCAAGTGATCCTCCTGCCTCAGCCTCTTGAGAAGCTGAGACTACAGGTGTGCACCCCCATGGCCTGGCTAATTATTAAAGTTTTTGTAGAGACAGGGTCTTGCTGTATTGCCCAGGCTGGTCTTAAACTCTTGACTTCAAGCAATCCTACTGCCTCAGCCTCTCAAACTGCTGGGATTACAGGTGGGTATTTTCAGTTAAGGGCAATTAATAAAACTGCCAGAGTAAACATGCTTGTAAATGTTTGTGTGTGTGTGTGTCTGTACTTTTGTGTATATTCATTTGTATACAAAAGTTTTCAAAATTACATATAAACAAATGTGCCTTTTTAAAGTATTGATCATACCAAATTACTCTGCAATACAACCATGCAATTTTACACCCACTAGCAGATTATGAGAATCTCCATTTCCTCACATTCTCACCAACACTTTATATATCAGTATTTGTATCTTTTCCCAATCTGAAACAATTACTTTTTTGAAGTCATATGGAATATTTCTGTAAAACCTTTTCTTCTTCAATACTCTCCAGCTCCTTCAATTCCATCTTTACAGATCCTGATTTTCAGACCTTTCACTATCCCAGCTTGCCTCCTAGAGATGCTTCAATTTATCAATGTCTCTCTTACAATGTATTTCCAATAACTGATTATAATGATACAAGTGTACTTAGACCTGACCTGTGTACAAAATAGAACTATTACCTACCTTGTTCTGAGCTAGTAGATCTTAATATTTTGTGAGTCACTGTTCTCACTGAGAATCTAACAAAAGATAGGAGCTTTTCTGCCCCCCATCCCCCACCAAAATACACAGGCATGCAATATGTACACAAGGTCAAAGATTTTGTGAACCACAGATCCAACATTAATCACTTATTAATGCTGTCCCATATCACATTTATATTTTGGTAGTGACCTCACAATATTGTTGATTTGTATTGAGTTTGCAATCAACTACATCTCAAGTCTTGTTTACATTAACTACTGAAACATTACATCTTTCTCAGCCTACATTTTTTATACTTTTTAAAGCTAGCTACTGAGTGTTTGCATTATTCCTTTTAATTTTGCCTGTTCCATCAGTCCATTGAGCTGTTTGTTAACTGTAAGTCTGCTGCTAACCTAATTGATGAATGTCTTCATTCATATCAATGAAAATGATTTCAGTAGGAGCACAACAATATGTCATTCAGCCTGTCTTCACAGGCTTTTTTTTTTTTTTTCAACAAATATTTTTTGAGTGACCTCCATGGGCCACGCTCTGGAGTAACTATACTGTGACCTAACACACTTTTCTTTCCTGCAAAGAAATCATATGCAAATTGTTCAATATACTTGCTGAAATTCAGCTCTAATTTATGTGTGGTACCCACAGTCTACCAAATTAGTAACCTAAACATTAGAATAGGAATTGATATTAGTTTTCATTTCCTGACTGGTTTATCCTTTCAAAAAAAATTTTGACTGGTTTCCAGGAGAGAGGTGCTGTGCCTGGGGCTGGAACAGCAGTGGTGCACAGGACAGAATGAGGCTTCCCTTGCAGCATACTCTGGCAAGGAATTGCAATGCTGAGACTGACTCCTACTCATCACCACATTCCTTGCTGATTCTGCAAAAAAACCCTATTAAAAAATCCGGCTGGGCACGGTGGCTCACTCCTGTAATCCCAGCACTTTGGGAGGCTGAGGCGGGCGGATCACCTGAGGTCAGGAGTTCGAGGCCAGCCTGTTCAACATGCAAAACCCTGTCTCTACTAAATATACAACAATAAGTTGGGCGTGGTGGCGTGCCTGTAATCCCAGCTACTTGGGAGGCTGAGGCAGGAGAATCACTTGAACCTGGGAGGCAGAGGTTGCAGGGAGCTGAGACTGCACCACTGCACTCCAGCCTGGGTGACAGAGTGATACTGTCTCCAAAAGAATAATAATAGTACATACTAAAATTTTGCCAACTATAAAGAACAAAGGGAGAGGGTCATGACCTTGCTCTTTCTAAACTTAAATAACTAACGATTAAACTTGACATTATTTGATCAATAGTTAGAGTGGTAAAATTAATGAAATGGTGTCTAAAATAATGTTCGAGAAATTTTTTGTAAATAAATGAAGCAGAGAAGTAAAACAAAGAAATAGCAAAAATATTGCAGCTAACACAGAACATTAAAAACTAGTGTAATCTAATCCATGGACCATGAAGATAAATGTCATTTAATGAAATTCATAATATTCTTATTATCTTTGCAAATTCACTGTTATCACCAGAGGCATAACTCCTACTTTATATTCCAAAAAAAGAAGTCCCAGATCTAAATATCCGAGTCTCTGGCAATTGGGCTTAAAGGTTTCACTATCTAATCATGTCATTTATAATTATAAAGTGTACAGCTCTATTCCTGGATTTGTGGGTCTCTCACAAATATAAACTATCACCTGGTATTCAATAGATCGGTGGAGCAATTATAGTTAATATGATTCAATTATACATTTCAAAATAGCCAGAAGATAATATTTTGAATGTCTATAGCATAAAAAAAGAATAAATACTTGGTGTGGTAGATATATATACCAATTGACCTGATTTGATTATATGAATGCATGAAATTATCACATGTACCTCAAAAATATATATACCTAATATGTATCAATAATAAACCAGATAGATAGATAGATTAGATAGATAGATAGATAGATAGACAGATAATCGTGAATCTTGCTTCTCCAGAGGAGCACATAACATAGAATTAATTCCAATTCTACTGGAAAAATTTTGTTTGATCTGATTAGTGTCAATGAGCGGGGAAAAATCAGGAGTTTTCATCTAAACAGTCATAAATTCCATTTTCAATAATGTTCATATCATACAATGAGCTCATTTTTCAAGCAACTTTTCAAAAATCTGTACAGTACCATGCTTACTGTACTTAATATCTAAAATAACAAAAGAAGCATGTTGATTTGGGATTAATATGGCTTCAAGTCCATGCATTCATGGACCTTAATGAGGATGGTAATATTAAAAAAAAAAAAACATGAAATTCACTATTAAATTAACATTGAGTGGTTCTTTAGCTCCATGGGACAGAAAAGTGATTTCCTACATAAGCTTAAAGACATAATTAAACATATATTTCATTTCTCTTTCAAGAATATTCTTCTGAGCTTATCTAACACAGCTGCAGGGAAAGCAACTGGCAGTTTCCAGGCAAAAGGAAAACTATCAGTTCTTTATAAGCTGCTTTATGGGTTGTCAATTTCTCTTTTTGTCTTTCCACACTGTCCTCGTCTGTCTTGATATTGTTAAATTAGAAGTTAGTGTTTTACTGGGAAAAGTAATGTTGTTACAAGTAAAATAAATAAATAAATAAATAGCCAAATTATGAGAATTTTTCTAATTACTTTCTAGTTAGCCAGGCAGTTCTGTTGACCTTTACTCTATGTTTTTAGGAGAAGCTGTTACCAGAAGAAAACTCCACAGTTATAACTGTGCATTACATTTTCTAAAAAACCTCAAACTATTTCTATGTTCAGGGAAGTATTTTTACTCAGCATGGGAGCCAAGGCTCTGAAAAAGATTATCATACTGTGAGCTTTTGATTACATGACATTTAATAAGAAATTATTCACAGTACACAATATAAAAAGAGAACAAAAAATACTTTTGTTAAATGTTTTAAGTATATAAAATATATTTATAAATATATACTTTTTCTACACAATAGCTACCAAGTGTGAATGAGCCTATAATTCATAAATAAAACTGTCCATGACTCATCTAACATAAATTTTATGAAAGACTAGGAGAAAATAGTTCCAACGATTCTATTTTGCTTTTGACTATGTTTATAAGGGAATTCTCTTTTACACAGATAGCACAATTGTTATTTTTGTAATTTAGGATAAGTCTTGTGGGTAGGCAAATTAGCTACTAAATAAAAATACAACTTTATCATTATCAGTTGGTTTTTATTTCTTTCTGTTCTTTTTATCAAGAATATTCAACGGCTGGTCCAATGGGAGAAGAAGAAACAGGGGAAATCCTGGGGAGGTCCAGAATCACGTGAAGTGTGGACCAGTAAGAATGTGGTCAGCAGCCTCAGATCAGCATCAAAGATGCAGACGAATGAGGTATACGGAGTGCAGGGAGAATGATTTGGGGACGGCGCCCTGCCTTCTCAGGGTCTCTCTTGTCAGCCCAGCTAGGGCAGCCCCTATCAGAGCACTTAGTGTTATAGAGACACAGCCTGGACCCTCTTCTATCTTGAGCTCCTGTAAGTGTGTCTGAGGATTCATGCCTTCTTGTGAAGAACTCACTTATCTGAGAGTCATAGTTTCATAGTACAATCCCATTCACTTGTTTGTCAATAATCTCTGCATTATCCACCAGGGCCAAGGCCCTATCTTACCTCTACCCTGACTCCCCTGAATATGCTATACTACAAGATTAAGCATTTCCAGGGTGACTCTCTGGAAATTTCTTTTTTTTTCTTTTTAATTTAATAGATCTATGCTACATTTTATAACATCTAGCAGTAAACGCCACTGTTTAATCATGACGCATATTAGACTCCCCGTTCCTGCTTCTCCTCAGCCTTCTCCCCATAAAAAAAAAAAAAAAAATGCTAAATTCAAAGCTTTTTGATCTCATTCTATAAATCTGAAGTTCCGGAAAACTATTTTATTTAATGTAAGTTGTCTATATTTCACTTCCAAATGCTAGTTTAAATTCTTTCAATGTGACAGTGTTTTATAGTTTTCTAAAATACAAAAATTAATTAAAGAGTATAGCATATGCACAGAGACAATGATATCATTTTCAAAGATGTTAATCCTTTCTAAATGTTTATACTTTTTTCTAATTTTATCTTCCTTCATTCTCTGGCAAGTATACCCTTCTTTGCCTCCTACGCTCATCAAAAACATGGCAGCAAGACAACCTCCAGCACTGCATTCTATGCAGACTTAAGTATGCGTGACGGTGTCTTCAACTATGTTTGTTTGTTTTACTAATACGTCATTGTACATATTTATGGGTTACACATGATATTTTGATACATGCATATTATGTGTAATGATCCAACCAGAGCAATTACGATATCTCTCACCTCAAACATTTATGACTTTTTTTGTGTTGGAAACATTTCAAGTCCTCTCTTCTAGTTCGTCTATTTTGAAATATACAATAGATTATTGTTAGCTACAGTGAGCATTTCATCAGCAGACTTAATCAACTCGTGTTTACAAGCAGTGTGCTACAAGCACTGAAGACTTGCCTGCCATCTTGTGCAATGTTTACTAAATGGGAGGCCAACAGAAACCAAAATGTGTCTCTCTGAGCATTGGAAAGCATGGCGGTGTTAGCACTGATTATTATTTGTGTCTAAATTAGACTTAATTTGCTGTAGGTTAGAGACTAGCCCTTCTCAATCCATATAATATTCGTCATGCTACGGAAAACTGTAAAATATACAGTGATTACTGAGATCTCAGCATCTAGAATTTCTATGTACCCATTTTATTTAATGTCAAATAGCATTGATTTAGAATTAGTCAATGTAGTGTGTGAAAAAACATTTCTCAAAACGCATATTCTTTTTCATATTTACTTTGAGGTAGACTTCTTAGTATCATTGGGATAATACTGGAATCCAACCTGATAAAAGAACCTACCCTCAGCTAATACAATTTTAACTCATGTCTTTCTTCTTCTTCTTTCATATTTTTGTTTTCTAACAATAAAAGATATGAAATAAGAACCTAACCCTGGGCCACAAACCATTTTGGGAAATTCCTCAGTATTCTCATCTCAAATTTTTAACCAGGGAGGAAACAAATCAATAATTGGATTAATAATTAGCTTCTTGAGCTTCTAAAATGTCTTTCATTACTTGATGGGTTCTTTATTTTTTTCTCCTTCTTTCAGTGCCTCTCCCTCCCTCTCCCCCTTTCTCCCTCCTCTCTCTCTCTCTCTCTCTCACTCCAGCTCTAGGTCTAGGTCTATCTCAACTCCTTCCCTCCCTGCCCACCTCCTGAAAACATCTTACTGAAGATGCAAGACAAAGCTGAGGTATGTTGAGGGGAACTAAAGTCCCAGAGTGGCTTATGTCAGATCATAGGGTCTGTATTTACAGTTCAGTTTCCCGACCCTCCTGTTTAGGTTTGTTCTCCAGCACAGGAAGACGGACAGCGAAGTGATGGGAACTTCCAGTAATGAGCCTGTCATAGCCCCATGGAAAGGAAAGTGTCCTATATCCTCAGAGAAGCTCTGAAGGAGACAGAGATACAGAGGAAGGGGTATGAAGAGCGGCCGATGGGGCAGAGGCATGAGTAGGGCCCAGTGCCTCTCTCACTGCCCCTCAGATGGTGGTGCCCAGGTAACCACAGCAAAGGCCTGCCCAGAGCATGTTTTTCCCAACTCACTGCAGCATTCGGTGACCCAAAATTTTTCAGCAACTTGGATGGAGTTGGAGGTCATTATTCTAAGTGAAGTAACTCAGGAATGGAAAACCAAATATTGGATGTTCTCACTTATAAGTGCAAGCTAAGCTATGAGGATGCAAAGGCAAAAGAATGATATAATGGACTTTGAGGACTCGGGGGAAAGGAGAGGGGAGTGAGTAATAAAACATTACACATTGTATAGTGTATGCTGCTCAGGTGACAGATACACCAAAAACCTCAGAAATAACCACTAAAGAACTTATCCATGTAAACAAAAACCACCTGTTCCCCAAAAATTATTGAAATAATTTTTCTTTAAAAATAACTAATTAAGGTCCTAAATAAATGAAAACATGTTCCATGTTCGTGGATTGGAAGACTTAATATTGTTAAGACGGCAACACTCCCAGTACTTCATTCTTTTTGATGCTATTACAAATGGAATTTAATCTGCAAATAGTTCATTGCTAGTGTACAGAAACACAACTGATTTTCATTTGTTCATCTCATATCCTGCAACTTTGTTGAACTCATTCATTATCTCTCATAGCTTTTGTTTTGTTTTGTGTTAATTCTTTGGGATTTTCTATATATACTATTGTGTCATCTGGAAATAAAGTCATTTTACTTCTTTCTTTCCAAAAAATAAAATAAAATAAAATAAAATGGGCAAAAAGAGAGCCCGCCCGTTTTCTAGGTTGTTATGAGGATCAAATGAGTTAACAAATGTAAAGCTCTAGAACAGGGCCTAGTATACAGCCAGCTCTCCCTCAATCATTTTATAAGAAATACAATATGGCGTACAAGAGGGCTAAGGACATAACATTTAGAAGGGGTTTGAAAATGGCTCTTCAAAGCCTTAGGGAAGGAGAAGGATTATAGGAGGAAAATGGCATTCTTTATCTTCTCAAAATATAGAATTTTTTAATAGACCTAGCAAACTGGCAAGGGAGCCGTTTTTCAGTTTATTTGCTTGTTTTGCTTTCCAACAAAACCTTAATAAGGCTCCCTAACTGCAGTCTTACGGTTAAATCGGTTCCTTTGCATGGGTGGAGACTGAGTAGAATTCATACATCTGCCCAGTGACTCCCAGTGTTCTCTCCATGACAGGTCAGTATTGCTTGTCCCACAAGGACTGACTTAATGGCCTGCATCAGCAGCATATTGTATGATTCATTTGCTTTGCAGGGAAGTCAGTCATAATTTTCGTAAACATTTGCAGTCACTGCTCATCTCTGCTGCAGTGTTCCTGGGATACGTCCTCGTGGTTTTGTTAAGCAGCAGAGCCTCTGTGCTCTGTCAGGACATGAAGCATCCCTGGTAATCTCTATGATGACTCCAGCAGAGAAATTAGAGCCCCAAACGAGGGAGCACAGTCGTTGGGTCTGTGATCAGTTAACTGGGGACCTGACTGAGACTGCAATGACTGAAGCATGTTTTAAGAAGCAACAGTGTGAAGGGGACGCAGAGCCAATCAGGGGTCAGAACAGAATGAGAGGCAAGAACAGAATAATTAAGAAAATATTATTACTGTTGGTAAGGGGAGATTTGGGATAAAGAGAGGAAATAGGATCAAGAAAGAAGAGTCTACTGAGAAGTATGGGAATGTAGATTTCTGTTCACTTCCCTAAGTCTAATTTTTCACCTTTGTAATTAATATCGACCAGTAATTGTAAGGCATTTGCTATGTGGCAGGCCCCATTCTGTTTTAAACGTTTCAACCCATTTTACCTTCATGACAACCCAGTGAAGTACATACTAACATGTTTGTATTTATCATAACCCATTTTATAGCAAAGTGAGGAACAGAGATTTAAATCATTTGCCCAAGGTCACCCACCTAGAAAGCAGAGGAATCATGATTCCCACCTTTATAGCCTTGCTTCAGGGCCTGTGTGCTTAACCATTATGCTGTACTGAAAAGGTAGAGAACTAACTACAAACGTGGTCTCAAACTTTTGTCTGAGACTACCAAAAAGTCAGAGCCTTTGTTCTTTTCATTTCCTATTCTTCATAAAGCAAGACGACTTTAACAACACTGCAAAGATGAAATACTAAAAAAAGATTGCATGATTGGCTGTTGCAGCAGTGTCAAATCACAATAAAATTTGTAAATGTTTTCTATTTCTGTGCTTCTCTTATCACAAACTGATAAACAGTTCACAGTACTAGCTGGTTGATCACGCTGTATGTAGTGCTAAACTGCATGATCTCTAAAATCCCCTCCAGCTCTGTGGTTCTAAGAAAAACTTTTGAAAAGCTGGCCAGGTTTCCCTCTTCTCTACAAAAACTAAATTCCAAAGGAGGTTAAAATGAAGCCTAAATAAAGCTTCTAAAACAATGCCAGCGTTATGTTAGACATCTTCCATTCACCTACAAGATTTGCTGAGCACATACTTGGTTTCTGGTGTTGTCTTGGGTGTTAAAGATAGAAGGATAAAGATACAGCCCCCTCCACAAACTTACACTCTAGATAGGAGGATAAAAATACATCAAATGCTATAAGATTGGCACAAGCTGATGACATTTAAAGCTAAAAAAGCAAAAAGAAGAGACATTCTTTCCTCCCTCGAGTCCCTTTCAAGGAATAAAAGGAACGAATCCTGTATTTCCCAAGTAATCCTTTTTACTTGCTGAGTATAGGGTGGGGAGGTGTCAGGGTGGTATAAAAATGGAATCTGCAATCAAGTAAGAAATTTCTTGGGCTCTGTTCCTACCCATGGTACAGCAACTCTGACCTACTATCACCTTAACATTACTACCAAAGAAGCGTAGGCGGCCCCAGATATCTCATGTGTGCTCCATAATGAATGCTTTTGAAATCCCTGGGACATCATGGGCCATTTTCCTCCTCCTCCTCCAATCTGGTTCATTGTGGTGATGGCTCCTGCAGTGCATGTGCGTAAGTGGTAGCACAGCCACAGATGGCTGCTGGGGTCTCCTGTGCCTGATAATGAGAGTCTTGCTATTGGGTCAAGAGCTCCATTTCCCGTCACTGTAGACGATCCCCATCAACACTGACACCCTGCATCTCAGCATCTCAGCTCTCTTAGCTTCCACTGGTTCTTCCATTGTGCCTGCCTCATTTACTCTGGATAGAACTCAAGTATCAGTTCACAGTGGTTGGGAAGACACAGATGGACTCTGCATAGAATCACCACATCTCTCAGACACTAGCCCATGGTTCCCGAAACAGACTTTTTCCTCTGAAATGTGCATTTCACCTCTTCCTCTGAGATAAAATTATCCGAATTCTCTTAGCTCTTTCCAACAAAACAGACCCATAAGGGGCCCACCCACCGTCCTCCAGCCATTCCTGATACAGGTTTACGCTAGAACACCTATTTAAGAATATGCCAAGGCTCAACCTTATGCCCCCTCTTCTTTTCTTTATTTTTAATGAGTATCACTTGTCTATGCCACAGTAGTTCCCAGCTTCATTTAGCCTCCACAGCACCACACCCTGTAACATATCTTAGGGTACACATCAGTGGAGAGCGTTATGTAGGAATTTCTGGGTGGTGAAGGGGGTTTTATCGAATTTCTGAGAAGTGTGGGAGTATGCAAAAAATCACAAGTTTTTGACTCCATTGCTACAGTCACGGTTCTTTTTCATTTCAAACAAGTAGAAATTTTAGGAAAATCATAATGTGCTGGATTTTTAAAATGCTAATTCACATGTCTTTAGACATTGTTTAATTGTCCTCATCCCAAACACAGACCATTGTACTGAGTGTTGATTCTGCGACTACATTTGGGAATTTTGCAAGAAACCTCCTACTTCTGAGAGTTGCATTTCCTCTCACAGTTGTTCCAACCTGACTAAAAGTTGGCTTTAGGATGAGATTGTTTGTGTGTGTTTTCTGACCTTTCTGTTTTTTATAACCCCCAAAATAATCACAATTATTATGTATGTTGTTCAAGTACATAGCAAGCCAACTCAACTTCTCCCATGACTTCAGCTCCAAAGAGAAATCATGTTTTTCTACTGTAGCCACAACTTACTTATTTTAGCTTTTGTCAAGTTTGGCTTATCTTCTCCAAACTACCTGGAGGAAGTCCAGAACACTCTACCCACCTCTTCTCCCCAGCACACCTGGACAGCCTCGTCTCCCCCAATTCTCTCCACAAGAAGGAGTTACATCACTTTGGCAATTCTGTCCAATTCCCAATAAAATGCCTTCAAATCAAGAGCATAGTGATGCTTTGAGGAGTTCATTTGAGAAGCTGTCCCTTCTCAGATAAACAGTGATGATTTACAATTATTATTTCTTTGCTGAAATAATACTCTCTCAAATTTCAAAATTTTTTATTTTGAAATATAATCAAGACAAATATATGTTAAAACATAATTAATAAACATCACGTATTGCCTCTACTTTAGACACACTCTGGGAATTATTTCCCTAGGATTTTTAAACTTCAGTCTCACGCATGAAAATATGTGGGGCCACTTCAAAGTAGAAACATGAGGCCAGTGATATCCTTGGATGACCTTGCTTTCATAAACACCAGCTCTTCACCCACATGTGCCTTCTGGGTCCCGGTTTGATCTTGAGGACTAATGAGCTCCAAGGAATAACCTAAGCTAATATAGCATTTATCACCAAAATATGAATAGAAGGTGGTTTCTGAATTTTATCTGGGCACTTGTCCCTCCTGGTGTTTGCTGTTCTATTTGGGAAAATGTCACTTGCTGTTGTCACTGTGTTGTTCAAGAGCAGGGTTTAGGCTTGTATTGGCTTTCCCAACTGAGAAATAAGAACCCAGGAAACAGTATAGAAAATGTGACTTCTGTTTACTCTTAGAAAACAGAACCTTCAAAACAAATTGAGAGGTAGAATCAACAAAACACAGAGAAGGTATTGAGTTCAGGGGTGTTTGACCAGATTTTCGCTGAAGAAAGGTCTGGGACGGCTGATTATTTGGGGACTACATACATGTATGTGCTCTTTTAGGCCCCCAAATCTGAGCAGTAACAGCCCTTTATACTGTGACATATGACACAGGACATAAGCAGCCTGTGTGTTTGTGTTTCTAGATGTATTTTCTTTTCTTTTTTTTTTTTTTTTTTTTTTTTGAGATGGAGGCTCGCTCTGTCGCCCAGGCTGGAGTGCAGTGGCCGGATCTCAGCTCACTGCAAGCTCCACCTCCCGGGTTTACGCCATTCTCCCGCCTCAGCCTCCTGAGTAGCTGGGACTACAGGCGCCCGCCACCACGCCCGGCTAGTTTTCTTGGTACTTTTTTTAGTAGAGACGGGGTTTCACTGTGTTAGCCAGGATGGTCTCAATCTCCTGACCTCGTGATCCGCCCGTCTCGGCCTCCCAAAGTGCTGGGATTACAGGCTTGAGCCACCACGCCCAGCCTTCTAGATGTATTTTCACACAGCATTCTATATGAAAAGAAAACCATGATGTGTGTAAAATCAGTGAAAGGAGGCTTGACGACATAAATCTTGTCAGTTAATTGGCCCATTTCATCTATTAGAAGAAGTCCCCAATAGGGCCAGCTAGCACAGCCCCTGGCATTACAGGCAATGATAGATACCCGTTGAACTGATGTCAAGGTATATTGTTAGAAAACGTGGTACGGAATTCTGTATTTAGTGTACAGGTTATATGGTGGCAAACCACCATATAACATCCTTCAGAATTCAGTACAATTATTAAATGCTAACTAAGTGCCAGACACTGTAGTAAGTATCTCGCATGGTAACCTCACTTTATCACCTCAGGCCCTGTAAGGAAGCTATTAGAATTACCTGATTCTTACAGATAGGGGAACTGAGGCCTCAAGAGGCCTCACAGCTGACAGGAGGCAGAGTGAAGTAGACACCCACTTCTCCCCACTGCAAAATTTGTCCTGGGAGGTCTAGTGGTCCATGAGGCCTGTGGGCTGGTCACTGTGCCCGCACCCCAAGCTCCCTGAGCCAGAACTTTCTTCCTGAGTCTGAATTTGTCATGAAGTTTTCCTCCTACAGCTTATTAATTATTGAGCTAAGGATGATGAGAAGTATTAATATAACACACATGAAAATCATGATGCAGCAGGACATTTTGACCCATAAAGTGAATGTTAATTGAATTTATTTCTAATTTTTATACATCTTCACAGTTCCTTCAGAATATTTTCTCTTAGGTGTCTAAGATAAAGACTGAGCCAGAAAACACACAGTTCCTAGAGTTCCTGTGTTTACCCTTTTATTATGACAGTGTCTGGAGACAGAACTAAAAGTCAAAATAATAATATAAAGACAACAGTGACAAAGTATTTTCCCCCATATTACAGACAACTTTATGTGCATTCTCATTAAATCTTCACAATTCCTATACACAAGACTTACTGTTCTTTTTTTACAGATCAGGAAATTGATCTGCAGGAAATTTCAGGGAAAAAAGAGTTATTCAGGTCACCCAGCTGGGTTCACACCCTGGCCCCATCATTTACTATCTCCGTGATCTTGAGCAAGGCTGACATTCTGCCCATTACAAAATACTGCCTGTATATACTACACACAGGACCAATCCCAGGCAAAATTGTGATGTAGGCAGGAGATGTCAATACCTAGCATATCGCATACTCTGCCCTTTTTCTCCTTTTAATGTGCCCTCCTCTCCTAGGTTCTCAGGACTCTCAGACTGTCCAGGATCTCCATGGCACAGAGAAAAATGCTTCTGCCCTTCCCAGGACAGTTTGCATCATAAAGGGAACCTAACACAGGCCAGGCATAATGCTAGATATAGGTAGATAAATGGAAATAAGAAGTTGGCCCTTATAAAGAACACACAATACAGCCAGGAAATGCAGGAGGGGTGCCAATATCCCAGAAAGAGGAAATATCAGAAGAAGCAGATTCATAGGTAGACATAGGACAAGTAAATTCAAAGTTTTAATACATATATAAAAAACAGCTTTAAATTATATATTTTATGTATTATATTAAAATATAACATAAATATAAAATATATATGTATATATATAAAAGCTTTGTTGAAATAGAATTCAAACACTATATAATTCACCCATTTAAAGTGTACAATTCAATGGTTTTTAATATATTCACAAAACTGTGCAACAATCACCACAATTACTTTTGGGACATTTTCAATACCCCAAAAAGAAACCCAGCACACATTAACAATCACTCCCCCATTTCTACACCCTGACCACCACAGCCCTAAGAAACCACTAATCTACTTTCTGCATCTGTCAAGTTGCCTATTCTGGGCATTTCATATAAACGAAATCATATATAGTATGTGGCCACTCTAATTCTTTTACTTAGCAAAACATTTTCAAGGTTCATCTGTTTTGTAGCACATTTTAGGACTTCATTTCATTTCTGAATAATATTCAACTATACGGCTATACCACATTTTATGTATCCAATCATCAGTTGACAAATATTTCGGCTGTTTCCACCTTTTGGCTATTATGAATAGCACTGCCATAAACATTCATGTACAAGATTTTATGTAGACATAATGTTTTCAATTCTCTTACATAAATACCTAGGAGTGAAACTGCTGGGTAACTGTGTATGTAACCTTCTGAGAAATCACCATGCTGTTTTTCAAAGCAGCATTTTACATTTGCACCAGCAGAGCATGAGGGTTCCAACTCTCCACATCCTCACCAACACTTGTTATTATGTCTTTTTATTCTAGCTATCCTAGTGGATGTAAAGTGCTATCTCATTGTGGTGTTCATTTCCTGATGACTAATGAAGTTCAGTTTTAGAAACCTGGGTTTGACATGCCTATGAAACATCTAGGAAGCTTGTGGAAATTCAGCTTTAAGTATACAACAAGTCTAAACTGGGGATAGAGCCTGTGTTTACATTTGAGAGTCATTAGTGTAATAATATCAAATAAAGTATTTCTATTTGTGGGATTTTTAGGCACTGTGGCATTCGGTAGAAACTATTCGGGACATGAGATTCTCCCCAGAACCTCAGATTGTGACATGTGAGTACCTACCATCTCCATTTACATTCAAGAGGGCCTTGGCCAAGAAAATGAGGCTTTTCCTGTTCTGTGTTGAGTCTGGTGACTTTCTGAGGACCAGACAGGCTATATAATTGATAGTTAAAAGCACAGCCTGGAATAATAAATAGCCGTGTGAATTAGGGACACAGAATTTCACTTAACCTCTCTAGTCTCAGTTTCCTTTGAGTGTAAATGAAGAATAAAAAATGTGTTCCTATATCATAAAGTTAACATTAGGAATAAAAAACAAGTAGAACTGGTCCTGGAACATAGTAGGCACTCAATAAATAACGGTTGAATGAATGTACTTAGCACAGTGTCCTGCACTTGGTAATTGTTCAACAGCCACAGTTAATATTCAATACACTCAAGCAGTAAAGAATAATGTGTGGCAAGGGCAAACGTTCCATTGCCACCACCAGCCTTTGACCAGAACAAAACATAAACGGCAGATGTCTTTATATGTTCTGTCCACTTGTCAGGTAGCTCCCTGGGGCTTGTCAGACAAGAAGGGTTCATGTCCACAGTCTCTCAGCTCTTTGAGCCAAGCAAATGTAATTTGTGAGCTGCCATGCTCATCATCCTCTTCCATCAGGCCATTTATGGCCCTTACAATTTCACTCTTGATGAGAATGCATAAAATATTATTGGCCCTGTGTGCTTACTGTATAATATATGGAACTTACAATAGGCATTATTAAATATTGTTAAATGAAGGGCTGAATAGGCACCCTAAAACGCTTTCATGTTGAAAGGATTTGTTAACCCCGCTGGTGCCATAGGAAGTAACTTCAACATTTCCCTGATTCCTCCTTGCACAAAAGTCACTGGCAAATGGTTCAAAGAGGTTATGCAGAAATGAAGTTCTGGGTTAAGAATAGTATCCTGGAGACAGGAGCCTCAGTTCAAATATTGGCTCTGGCATTCACATTACATTGAGTAAGGTACTTTACTTCTCTGGACATAAGCTCATGTATAAAATGAGAGGTTGACCATTACAGTGACTAGGTTCCTTTCTAGTCCTCGAATTCTATGATTCCATAAAACTATTCAGTGTAGATTTTATTGCTTCTACTCTTTCCCCCATGTGAATTTTCTATTCATTCTGTCCACATATGCTTTCACGTTGGGTTAAATGACTAATACAGGGAATCTCAAAGTGGAATTGCCTAAATTGCTTTCATTTACAATTTATTAAATTGCTCCAACCAAAAAGAGAGGATTTGAGCAGTAGAGCAAAATCCTGTGGATGACCAAGAATAAGTATTTTGAGGCTAGAAAGTGAGATCAATGGTATCAAACAGGTGCATTTCAGCTTGGCTGGCTGGTTTCCAACTCTGCTACATTCAAACTTACTATGTCTCAGTTTCCACCTATGGCTAGTCCACCTATGTCCTACTCTGCATTAGTTCTCTATTCTTTATTGCTTTTCTGCCCATTTGTTTTGTTTTATTTCCCCTTGACTCCTCTGACAATGAATGTTTCCAAAGAACACAACAAATTTCTTCTCTGGCATCATGTGTGCTCGGGTATGTGGGTTGTGACAGCAAAAAGAGGAGTTAATTCGGAGATGTAGAGGAGGTGGAGAAAGGTTCCTGGAAAGGTCATAACTCTCCCCCAAGCACCTGTGCTCCTGCCAGAGGTGCTCTGACACTTTTGATACAGGAAGACAGACAGGCAGAGGTTACCTTTAAAGAATAAATCCACAGAATAAACTGATCCAAAATATTTACAGTACTTACACTTTTTTTCAAAATGTTATTAATGATGAAAATGAAAACCACAATGAGATATCTCACACCAGTCAGAATGGCTACTATTAAAAAGTCAAAAAACAACAGATGCTGGTGAGGCTATGGAGAAAAGGGAACGCTTATACATTGTTAGTGGGAATGTCAATTAATTCAGCCACTGTGGAAAGGAGTTTGGAGACTTCCCAAAGAACTTAAAACAGAACTACCATTCAACCCAGCAATCCCACTACTGGATATATATTCAAAAGAAAATAAATCATTCTACCAAAAAGACATATGTACTTGTATGTTCATCACAGCACCATTCGCAATACCAACGACATGGAATCAACCCAGGTACCCATCAATGGAGGACTGGATAAAGAAAATGTGGTACATATATGCCATGGAATACTATGCAGCCATAAATAGGAATGAAATCACGTCCTTTGCAGCAATATGGATGCAGCTAGAGGCCATTATCCTAAGTGAATTAAGGCCGACACAGAAAACCAAATACTGCATGTTCTCACTTGCAAGTGGGGGCAAAACATTGGGTAATCATGAACATAAAGATGGGAACAACAGAAACTGGGGACTACTAGATGGGGGAATCAAGGGAGTGGAGCAAGGGTTGAAAAGCTAACTATTGAGTTATATGCTTACTACCTGGATGACAAGATCAACTGTACCCCAAACCTCAGCATCATGCAATATATCCATGTAACAAACCCACACATGTATATCCTAATCTAAAATAAAAGTTGAAATTATTTTTAAATGTTATTTCAAATCAGTTCTTTTGATAAATGGTTGACATTGAGACACTAGTATATATTCATTTTTAACAAAGAAAAATGGTTATCTGACTGTCACACTTTCCAAATAATAAATGGATACTATTCAAGGAAAGACCTGTCAATGAAAGAAACAATATTGAGAATCAACCACAACAAGCAATGTCCAGATTCTGAAAGTCTCAGCTAAAGAAGATTCCAATATACCATATATAATAGGTGTTAGAGCACTTTTCTGTGTAGCATGTTATGTACAAAGTAAAGTCCTACATTTCTATAATAATATTAATTTAGTCTCTGATTTACCTGTTTCAATTCCATTTTCAATTCAGACTAAAAATCATTTTATAATTAGAGTGCATATTAGCCTACAGTAGCATATACAACTTTTTCTGGCTCCACAATTTTTTAGAGTAGAAGAGATATATTCCTATTTTTATTATACTGCAAACCCAAGGAAACCTCACTAAATGGGTAGATACAATTATAAAACCAAGAGAAAAAGCATCACATAACTCCCATATGTGGAGAACATCAAGAAAAACTAGAGCCAGACAGGTGAGTTGACTAAGGAAAATGAAAAGATTTTTGGTATATTCCTATTTCAAAGAATTTATGATTCAGGAAAACAATATACCACATTCACACTAGCATATTAATTGTTACAGGTCTTTGATAGGTTATTTTGGCTTTTTCTATGGCAAACTTTTACTGCATTAATGAGTTTCATCAAGTACTTCAGAAAGCAGTTTCCCCATTTTGCCTTCTGAAGAGCTCTCTCTGTAGCCAATCATTGTTACTAATTCACTGTATCTTTCCTTAATACAATTACACCTCACTCCTTTGCCTATGACTTTGCAGAGCCTCGAGCAGTGCAGATAAAGTATGCATAGTCACACTGGCTTTTGGCTTAGCCATGTGACTTTCCTTTCCCAACAGGCTGTAAGTAGACATGACACAAGCAAAGACTTTATATTTGCTTGCATAATTTAACTTGACTCTGGTGTTTCTGCTATCATGAGAGACATGGGGAACAGTCCTGGACCCTACCCACAGCCTGAAGTAAAGGTATCACAGCTAACCTCAATGCTATCAGATAAATAAAAAAGGAAAAGAAATAGTAAAAACTACTACTATTTAGGAGTTGTTTCATAGCTTTATGAAACAAAACTATGCAGCCATAGTTGACTAATACTCTCCTTCAGTGTCAGTTATCTATTACCACAATAATGGTGTGTACCAAAGCAACAGACTTATGGCTTAAAACAACACCCACTTATAATCACTCACAAGACTAAAATCAACTTGACAGTTCTGGCCTCAGCTGGTTTCAATGAAACTCACTCAAGAACCTGTAGTCAGCTTCAAGCCAGCCAGGAACAGTTTCCGGTCTTGGGCGTCTCAACCTCTGGGAGTTTGCCTGGGGCAAATGGGCTTATTTGGCTCTGCCCCACAAGGTCTCTCCCCCTTCCACAGGCCAGGCTTATTCTCATGGTGCGAGTTCTGAGATGGGGAAGAGGGAACATGGGATGCGGAAAGGGCACAAGTCTCTTGAGGTCTAAGCTTGGAACTTCTGCTTGAGGCCACTGTCACTTCTGCAACATTCTACTGGCCACATCAGGCCATAAGGCCAACCGAAATTCAAAGAGTCAAGGGAGCAGACTCTCTACGACTTGATGGATGGAGCTGCAGTCACATCGCAGAGTACGTGGATATAAGAAAGGGTAAGAAATTGCAGCTACTTTTGCAATCAATCTCACAAGTCTCAAAGCACACGGATAAATAGCAAACTAAGAAGCCCAAACAGAATATAGTGAATAGTTACAGTAAATGACTGTTATTAATAGTTCTTGATCTAAGATCTTCCTACCTTCAAAAACCGATTGATCACGGGATCACGTATAAGCTCTCTGCGATATAACAGCCTTCTAAGGTGCCATCCTCTCACCTTTGCATAACTCACTTTTCTTAAAATTCACCTCCCTAATTTCCCAGGTGGGAAAATGCATGATAATTTTGTGTACAGTAATGTTTGGGTTTACAACTCCAATCTACTCAGTGGTGGTATTCTAATTATTATAATTTTCTAAATCCTTTTTTCTAAATCATAATTTTACTTTTTAAATTCCCTCCCTATATTCATCTTGTAAAGTATTGACTAACTGAAACATATTTATGTCTCATGTGTGTTAAACATTCTGATGAATCAATTTTAAAAACTGAACTTCAGAAAGCACCAAATTAAGGGACTGGAGCTTATCCAGATACTGTCTGTTCTTTTTATTAGGTGAACCAAATAAGCAATAAATATAGACTTTACACACACAAGATTTCCAATAAATTACATTGAAGATGGTGAGACAAAGAAAAAAAAATGAATAGTTTTGTGCCTGTAAAATAGTCATGTGGATGGGGCCCCATACCTTTGCAAAGGCAACTTAAGTATTTGATAGTACTCAGCTTTCGTCATTCCTTTATGGTGCGTCCCTTTCAACACTTTTATATTGTTTATCCTATAGAGTATTTTCTATTTAGTAAAAGTACTTTATTTTATATTTATACAATGTGTGTCTAAAAGTATGTGATCTAGATTAATTATAATGCAGTTTTTAAGACTTTCCTGTACACAACTGCACATTCTCTGCCAAGCCACCTCCCTATCTGTGTTACAAACCTTACACATTATATTCTTTTTGTGTTCTCTACCCACATGTCTTGCTTCAAATCCTGAATCAGTTGGCTTTAGATTGAGGAAAAGACGACCCCAGTACCAGATTCTCTTCCCGTCTCTCTCAGTTTAGGACCCACAAAATATTATAGTATTTTATAGCAAGTAAATAAATAAAAACAAGGAAAATGCAAAATAAAACCCAAATGGGCATGGTGGCTCATGCCTTTAATTCTAGCACTTTGGGAGGTCAAGGCAGGAAGACTGCAGGAGGCCAGGAGTTCCAGACCAGCCTGGGCAACATGGCAAGACTCTGTCTCTACGAAAAAAAACTAACAATTGGCTAGGCATGGTGGCGTGTGCCTATAGTCCCAGCTACTCAGGAGGCTGAGGCAGGAGAATGGCGTAAACCCGGGAGGCGGACCTTGCAGTGAGCCGCGATCGCGCCACTGTACTCCAGCCTGGGCCACAGAGCGAGACCCTGTCTCAAAAAAAAAAAAAAAAGAAGAAGCAAAAGCTGGTCATGAGGACTTGCCAGGCAGGGCATCTGCCTTAGAACATCACAGTGGTTTTCCAGAACTTTACCTAAGTCTGGCCAAATGAGGGCTGCCCAAAATCAAGTCTGCTGCATCATAACAAGTACTCACTTATAATGTTCAGTTTCAATTAGCATACTTCATACAGCACAGAAAAATACAATTAAGGCTTCAAACCAATGGGAAAATGGCATCAAAAAGACACTAACTAAAACCGGAGACTATTATGTGCTTTCACAGAAGTCAGATCAAACACCATTTTGTAAAATTCATAAGGATTAGAGGGAGCAGTGAAAGGAGAATCTTTGTAACAAGATCATTGAACCATTAGAAACCAAAAGGCACTTTCTAAAGCAATACTTTGATTTGACCTGCTCTCTTAGGAAGGTTAGCAGTAATTCATCTCTGAGCAGTTACCAATGGTACACAGATCTGGCCTTCTGAAGCCCTTACTGATTTGCCCTAAGATTTAAAGATCTAATTCCCCAGGATCCTGGAAAAACAGTGCTTGCCAGATTGGAACTACTTACTATTGATTTTACTGTGAGTGAAAGCACGTATGCATATTCATCTTTCCCAGTCTCATCACTGAGCAGCTTCCACGCGATAAGGTTTGAGTACTTTTATGATGGAAAGGGTAGGAGAGAAGATCTCATGAATGGGTGAAAGAAGAAAGGAAAGAAGAAAAGGGACATTCTTAATCACATCCCTACCAGGTTCTTCCTCCCAGGGCTGAGTAACAATTGTGCTTGTTCAGTGACCCACTGATCCTTAGGGGTTTTGAAATCAAATGCCTCTAAGGGCCAGCAGACAGCATAAATGAACAAATTGGGCCAAACATGTCCCTTGTGTTCTTTAATGGTATAGGCCCCATATAAAAGGGATGGTCACTTCTCAGTTTCATCTTTCTTTTGCTATGTAGGAATATGGAATCTCTACATATCAGCTGTTGGAGGGGTACAAAATAAAGCCATGATGAAGAGCTACTGAAAATGTGGAATTTTATTTAAAGTATTTACATTTTCAAATGTTGACAACAGTAAGCAGGCCAAAGAAAACATGACTGCGGGCTGGACGCAGCCCCATGGATCCCAGAGGTACAGTCTACGCTCCAGACCCGTGCTACTCAGAGTGTGGCCCACAGATTAGCACCTGTCCACAAACTATTTGTTCCCAGTCTGCAACAAGACAGGGAGCCCACAATGGAATGCAAATCAGCTGCATGACTAAGCATACCCTGTCGTTCAGATGACATTTTTTTTCCATAGTAAGATTTTCTTTTATAGAGGATGCAGGGCACTGATTTACATTCTGGCATAAGCTCCTTATCCCATTGTGGGTTGTGATTTGGACAGCCTTGCTCTCTAGAGATACTTTCAGGGCCCCTCTCTCCATGGTGCTCTATTAGGAATTTGAATGGCCCAACAGACCATGTTGGGGACAGAAACGGAAAAGGAGAGAGTACAACACCAGTTGTTGGGACCTGGGAAACTGCAGATGGCCCTAGACAGCCAGGGGATGGGGAGTTCACCACTGGGAATCTCCAGTAGCTCCCAGTGCACAGTGTCGGCAGGAAGTCAGCCGTCTGGACCTGTTACTCTTTCCCCTTAACATACTCGATACCTGGACTCTCTCAGGCCCTTTAGAGTTTGGGGCTTATAGCTAGTCAAGGTATACTGCATGCCTTGTACATTCTTTCTGGTGGTACTTGTGTATTAATTTACTTATGGTCCATCTCTCTGTCACTGCCACCTCCCTCTCCATTCTCCACCATAGGTTTCAACCTCCAAAAGGGTAGGGTATCTAGACTGGTGTCTAATACATAGTAGATACTCAGTAAATGTTAGATGAATGGGTGATGTTATATCAAAGGTATGGATATATAAGACAGGTGTATACATGCTTTAGACAGATAAAACAATTTTTTAAATGTTTCCAGATACTGACATATTTCTTTCTTGGAAACTATTGAGTATACCTTGTTTTTATGTCCAGACCAAAAGGGATGTTCAATTGGCTATTAAATATGCTATGGGATATGCTTGAAGGCTAATGTCCTTGTAAAAACAGACTGAAGTTAGCAGCTATGGGAAAAGTTGGTAAATGAAGGTTCTCAGGCATCGAGATAGTCAATTACTTGCTAGTAGTCTTTTAAAGGAAAATAGATTAATCTGTTTCAGGAAGTTCAAGAGAGATTCGACCCAAAGGTGGAGGGCTGCCAGAGAGGTGCCAGTCCTGTGCAAGGTTACATGGGTGGCTAACATTGGAGGACACAGCAAACTACGGCCATGAGCTGTCTGTTGAATGAGGCAGAGCTTTAAAGCTTCCTCTTCTTTACTAAAATTCCTCAAAATAATCCTGCTTATCAATCATATTACTTTCCTGCCAGTCTCTTGACCTCCCTTGTTCTCCATAATATCAAATTCATTATGTTGGAGTTTTGTAGCCTTTTCTAATATTTAGAAACTCATTACTTTTTAAATCTCCTTAGCCTATTTCCTCCCATTCCCAGTACTAGTTGAAGAAAGGGGTTGCTCTAAATGCTATTCTAAGTCTTTATTCTGTTCTCATCATTCAAAAGTTTCTTCTTTGAAAATTCATATCATTTATTAATATCACCCTTTCTGAAACTTCATTACCATCTTCTACTAATGCCTACCACCTTCTTAGAATTCCTTCAAAGGTTTTAAAGCTTGGCTCTGAATTTTCTCATCCGCCCTATTCCTGCCAGCAGCCATATTAAGTTCAGAGTTAAAATAGTAATTATTATATTTATAATTATATCTACTATTTATTTAGTGCCTACCATGTGTTGGTCACTATATGGTGTCTTACAGGCACTGTTTCTAATCTATAACAACCCTGCAAGGTAAGTTTTACCCTCCATTTACACACACATAAAATGTACAAATCAGAAAAGTTCTATAACCTGCCCTAAGCCACAGAGTTGTTAGCAATGGAATCAGAAAGAAAACACAAATCTAAATGATGCTAAAGCCTAACCTCATTCTAAGTTTCCCTAATAATAAAAAGAATAGTCACCATTTTTAAAAATGGCAGCCATTAGCTTTATATTAATTACTTCCAAATGTCACAACAATCCCACAAAGTACCATTATTCTCATTTTAGAGATAGGAAAAATGAAGCTCAGAAATGTTAAGTAATCTACTCTAAGTCACATAAGTGGTCAAAGATTTGAACTCAGATTATTCAAAGTCCAACATCTTGCTCTTTGGACAACTACACTGACAGATACAGAAATGTCTGTTTAGTACACTGCTAAAACCCTATTCCAATTTTCTATTGCTACAAACAAACCACTCAGATTTAATGGCTTAAGACAACTATAATCATTTATCTTTCTCACAAACCTCCATTGTGGGCAGGGCTTGGGAGGGAGGGTTCCGCTGTGCTCCGCATGGCCTCAGCTGGGGCTGGTCAACCCAAGATCTGAGGGTCTGCTTTCCAGATTGTTCACTTCCAGCACTGCTAAGCTAGAGCTGGATTTGTCTAGGAGCTCAGCCTAGGCTGAGGGTCCCAGGCTTAAGTGCCCATCTATATAGATCTCTCTATGTAGCCTGGGCTTCCTCAAAGCATAGCAGCTGTCCCAATGGCAAGCATCCCAAGAGAGAGACAGACAAAAGCCGTATCACCTCTTAGGGCCTAGTCTCAGAACCCACACAGCATCATATGCATTGCATTTTATTTGTTAGAAACATATGACTAAGGCTAGCCATACCTAAGGAGAAGCAAATTATACTATACTTCATAAGGAAAAAATATCAAAGAATTTACAGACATGTTGTAAAACTACACACACACTGCTTCACACTTTCTCACCCACTTCACCTCCATTCCACTTAACTATTCATAAAAATAACACTCCTCAACCACATCAGCATCACTGAAGAAACCATCAAACACAAGATTTTCACTCCGGAGCTCTCCTTCTTTAACTGTTTCCTGCTCTCACCTCTCTCACTACCTTACTTGCTTCTGAATATGATCTTCTCCGTCAAGAACTTGAATCTTTTTCTCCATATCCTTCAAGTCTGTCATCTCTCAGTTTAGGTTCCATGGTCAGGAATGTCACGGCTGCCCTTTCCAGTACCTTGTAGGTTTTTACACCCTCTTCATTATCTACTCTCTTTTTCAACACCTTGTTATCTTTCTTTTCCACAATTTCCCTCATTAGTACCAAGCACCTCCTAATCCCCCTAATTAGCTTTTCTCATTTCTCATTATTTTTGTTTCTGTATCATTTGATATAGTTGCTTACTCTGTCCTTCTTTAAAGTTTTCTCTTTTTGATATCCTTGGATAGGTTTGTCCTTGTCTCAATTCATTTCCATTTAACAGAGTAGTCCATATCAAACTGTCAGGAAGGTTCATCCTAAAGGCAGAACTAGGTGTAAACACCCGAGGATTGGTAGCACAGCAAAGCAGGTTGCCACATGTGGAAACCAAGTAATTGTGTTACATCCATGAGAGGTATGAGATTTAGATGAGAAATCTTGCAATATCCAACATTTTTAAATCTGCACAGAAGTATCTGCCCCAACCACTGGGATTGTGGTTCATGGGAAAGAGTTTTCTCCTAGGAAGAATGCAAAGTAGTTCTACATTTTTCTTGGGCCATGGAACTTCTAAAGTAGCGAATAAATGTTCTAGACCTTCCCCTTGAGGGAAAAATTTATACTGAGAGTGAAACACAAATGTTTGAATATGGGGACCTAGTGAGTTCAGTTGGGACATATTAGACGTATTGACGTTGAGATGCCTGTGGGAATCCAAAGTGGAATTTACAAGGAGATAGTTGGACACAGAGCTGTGTTGCTCAGGAGAGAAATTTAAACTGAACTCACAATACTGGAGGCATTATACAGGATAGCTAAAGCCACTGGTTGGAGTTTATAACCCCCCTAAAACATAAGTACGGTTATAGGGGGAAGATATGGACACTTAACATGTGCGGTAAGGGTGGACTCTTGAAACATCAAGAGATCTAAGAGAAAATACAACGCACAAAGACATTGGTGAGGAGCAGCCAGGCAGTTGGGAGGACAATCTGGAGTGTGTGGTTTCCTAGATGTTAGAGAATTTCAAGAGGAAAGGGAATTATAACATTCAATAAACATTTATTAATTGTCTTTGTATTAAAGCTTAAGGATGCAGCAATGGAAAAGGTGAGCAAAGTCTGATTTATGTGGTAAGCAGACATTTATTCATTATGACTTTGAAGAGCTAAGCCAACAATTCTCCTTGGGGAGAGTTTAAATTTAATTTCACATCCTGACTTTAGTCACTGTCCTCTGCTCCCCTGGATGGCCAGTCTGAATTCGTGTTGCCGAACCTCACATATATGTAAGGTTACTCCTTCACTCCCAGCCTCCTCTTTTCAGTAACATTCTACCTCCCCAACTAATGCTTGCTCTTACCACTGCAACAGATGTCCTGGGCAGCCGATTTCTACCCACGCAAGAGCTGCTCTCAGCAGTCCTTTGTTACTCTATACCAGACAAGGACTCAATGCTGGTTTTGAACTCAGGTTCCACCACCTAACTAGCTATATAAACCTGAGCAACCCCCACTATGAACTTCACTTTTCTCACCTCTAAAATGAGGGTGAAGCTACCAAATACTGACATTGCTGGACACTGAATCAGATAACATGTCTAAGGCAGAGAACACAATGCCTGGCCTAGTGCTCATTAAATATCAAAAACAGAAAGAACAGACATGTTCAGGACAGTTCAACTCCGCTCGATTTTGAGGGGGAGCTATAGAAAGCCCAGCCCTCACCCAATTACAGCATGTATGGGAACAATGGGATTCCATGTATTGCAGAATACTTTTAAGTGCTTTCCCCATCTATCAGATACATTAGAGAGGTCAAGTAATTTAAGTCTAAACAGAGTCTGGGGACTGGGCACAAACACCTTGAGTTTCAAAACCACTTCAATTCACGCAAAAAGGCAAAAGCCAGGTCTCACCAGGTGATATAGAAAGCAATGAATAAGAAGTGAGGAAGTGAAAATTATGTAAACTGCCCTTTCAGGAAGTGCGACTGTGGCAGAGGAAGTTAAACTAGTTATTATCTAATTAATAATTAGCTCATGCTCTTCTACAGTCAGTCACCTGAGCCTTCCCTGAATCGAGGTGAATTGGTCTTATTGGCCTCATTTGAAAACTCCTTTGTTTTCACGAAGACATGGGACATATTAAGGTTGTTTTAAATATTCTGTCCTAATCATCACCTTTCTATCCTGCCAATTTGATGACATTTCCATATTAAGAGAAGTGACTAAATCTCTGTTTGGAGGCATTTAAGAAATGGACAGACACTGTTGAAAGGATTCAACTTTGGTTTAAACAACATGACCTCCGAAGTTCCTTTCTCAACAGCAGAAGTCAACACTCTTCAGGTTCCTCTACATAAAATCAACTCTTAAGTGGCCATAGCAATCTCTTGACTGAGAAAGGAAAGCATATATTCCTACGCTACCTTCCCTTGCTGATGATATCAGGTATACACCCGACTCCAGGTACTCACAGAAGCTACTGATGGCTTTCAACCTCATTGCCCCATTTACATTTTGCTTTCAGTGCCAAAAAAGTTAAGAGGACCATATTCACATAGCACTTTGCTCATTAAAATCAAACATGAACCCAAACCCTCCACCTTTACCACTCAAACCTATAACGACTTCATTTAATTCCAGCACAGAACAATGTCTTTCACTTAAAATTAATGTCTTGTCCACATAAAATTGAAATACAGGATGCAGCCTTCCTGATAAGTAGAAAGCATAAAGGTGACTTTTAAGGAGATAAATTTATTCTGTCAGGGAAGGAATAAAAACCTTTTGCTATTCACCTGTGACTTGAACACTCTAAGCAATGAGTTCTTCCCTTATTAGTAGCTAAATATGATCTGTCACTCAGCCTTACCTTGCTGTCATGTGTTAAACTGAAATATATCATTTATATATACATTGTCTCTGATTCTCACATGGTTAATGGCTTCTCATTAATAGACCAGGCAGCATGTTGGCATCTGATAGTCATGTACACAGAATAATATATTGTCCAAGCGAATAGGTGGTAGGGAACATGGCACTTTAAATTATTTAAAATAGCATAATTGTATGGCTTCCAATTACAGAGAATATCAAGGAAGGCAGTACAAATTGTTTTTAGTTAATGGAATCACAAAGAATTAGGATGATCCAACAGAGATTTCTGGAAATAAAATTATATAGTATTATTTGTGTTGCTTAAGATAGCCCAGATTTTAAAATAGAAATATAAATAAATATATATATGTGTATATATATATATACACACACACATATGCACACTGGATAACTGAACAGGGAGGGGGTATTTTCTTTAATAAATGAAAATCAAGAGTCTTGCATTCAATCTTTCATTATTTAGACTCTGGATATGACATGGGATGAATTATATTGGCTATTCTCTAGAAATAAAGAAAACTTAGGTTATGTTTTTATTCCATTACTCTCAGTGTAGATGCAACTTGTATTTGTTGAATACTTACTAGGTGTCAGATTTTAGTAAATGCAATCCCCACAACAAATCATTGAGGCATATTTTAGTAGTAGCAGCAGCAGCATCCTATTCTATATGTAATAAGAATAATCAAAACCTCTTCAATAACAGGCACATTATTTTACTCCATTTAATACAATAATCCTATTAAATAGGTACCACTATTACCATTATCCCCATTTCCCATAGGGAAGCTAAACAGCAGAACATTTAAATAACTGGTTCAAAGTCATCAGTGAGAGAGTAAATAGTATGGATGAGAACACAGTCTACCTCCCTCTCAGATAAGGAAAATAAGGCTCAGAGTAGGTAATTATCCCAATCAAGGTCACACAGCCAGGAGAAAATGAAGATGGAAGGCAAATCCCTTTTAAAAAAAAAACTTTTTACTTTTTACCATAAGAATTTTCAAACAGATACCCAACTAAAGGGAATGATAATGATATTACAACCCCAAAGACTTAGTTTCAAGTCTAAAGATCCTTTTCTAGAACATTCTTCAACTATGAGATAGAAGTATTTATCACAGCAATTTTTAATAAAAAGAACTTTTTTTTATTAGAGGTAATACATGTTCACTATAAACCATTCATTCAAAATAGAAAGGTTTGCCTTTTTAACAGTTCCAGATTTTCTCTACACATATATGTGTATGTATAGAGAGATAATTTTTTACAAAATGAGATTATACTATATATACTCTTAAAGCTTAATGGTTTTGCTTTTAAGTATACCATGGCCATATTTCCATTACCATAAACATTGGTCTCCAGCTTTATTTTTAATATTCACTTTGTATTCCATTATATCAATGAACCATCATTTACTTAGCCAATCCTGTGTTGGTGAAAACTTACTTTTTTTTGACTTTTTTGTTATCATAAAAACATTGTGGCAAGCCTCCTCCTTATAAATCTTTAAACACTTGTGAAATTAATTCTTAGAACTTGCTGGCCCATAATACACTCTCAATAAATGTGTTGAATTAATGGATAAAATATGACTTGGTCAAAGAATTGGTAAAGTTTATATTTTCATATATATTGCTAAATTGCCTTTCAGAAAGGCAGCTAATCAATTTTCTGTTATTTGCATCTTTTTTTAACTTTATGATTTAAATATTTCAGGAAATTTAAAATCTTTTACTTTGTAGTTCCGCCTCAGGGACAGTGATATGTTGGAGTAAAAGCACAACAGCTTATGAAAGCCAACTGTCAAATTTTCAGAAATTTTGAGCTACTTGTAAAATGCAGCCGTTATTTAAAAATTATGGAAACTTATTAAATTATATAAAAACAAAGGTAATAAATATAGTATAGTGGTTCCTAATTATTTTGCTATTATCTATGCTCTTGAAGTCAGTTATGACTATCACATCTGGATAGTGGGAATACCTGGCAGTGGTGTACTGACCTGCATCTCTTCCCAATTCCACACTCGGTGACTACGTCGATAGCTTAATATTGGTCATAGTGGAAGTATTTATTCTATGGCAATCAGCAAGTGCTAGAAATCAGGGCCTGATTTACTGCTGGATCTGAAAGAGTTTTTAATTTAATTAATAATTTATACAAGGGTGAGAAATAGTTTAACAATAAGCCACATATCAGATTTAATGGCAATAAATTTATTGGGAAAAGAGTCAGCAGACTGGAATAAGCTCCATTTGTCAAATCATGGCTGAATGTCGACTACAGACTCAAAGAAAAAAAAAATCAAGAGAAGCATTCTTGGTGAATCAGTTGACTATATGGAATCATATTTATTTATAATAAAGAGTATTGTGTATATTTTATTATTTGTAAGTTGTGTGCTATGCATCCTTTGTATCAGCAAAATTTATAATAAATGTATTTGTATGTATTTACATACTTTTTCAGAGAGCTGACAGTTAAACATCTAATAGCACACTACTGCTTAGGGATGCTTTTGGAAGCTTTCCCTTTATAAAAACCGAAATACCACACGCACTGAATTCTAAGTTCCTACTTGTGGTCCGCTATGTCTGAAATTTGTGTTCCATTCCATTGATCTTTCTGTCTGTTGTGGTCTTAGTACCATAATGATTAAATTATTATAGCTTTAAAATACATTTAGTACCTGGAAGGACAAATACCACTCACTATTTTCCACAGTGCTGGCTATTCCAGATGAACTAAAAAAAAAAAACCCTCCCCACAGTCCCCCAGTGATATCTCCTCCTTCCATTCAGTTCTTATATTGTTAAATTCTTATCATTGTCTTCATCTAGGTCCTATAGGTGTCCAGCCTTCATAACTCTAGGTATTTGATAATTTTGTTTTTTATGTACTGTACGTGGGAAATTTCATGTTTTTTAAAAATTATTTATCACAGCTGTTTTATCACCACTTAGAATTATCACAAAACTCTTGCACCAAAAACTAAGTTAAAAAGAGCAGTTACAAACCAATTCCAACAAGAATAATGGCTGGATCTTTCTACGTTTGTTATCATCCTTCCAGTAATTCAGTTTTTTCCACCTAGAAATTGATTGTGTTTATTTTTTTAAAATTTTCTGTTTTATAGGAGGAAAAGTATGGGTCGTTTGTTGTCTTAGAAAGTGAGTTCTTAAATCCCAAAGTTTTATAATACCAATAAAAGCATCAATGTATTTGTCTACCAGGAATCGCCATATACAAACAGGTATAAATAAGGCATTTCTAATATGTTTTTTACACTGTATAATATGAAAATAATCTTGGTTCCAAATATGCAACAGTCTTTGAATTACTTGTATTTTTCCATCTACATACCAGCTATGTAACACTTTTATGTTTCCCTCTTGGCTGTGACTGAAGGGAAGCAATGAGCCAAGTTCTGTGTCTCAATAGTTCCTTAATTAAGACCCACAACTGTTTTACATTATCCTTTTCTCTCCTATTTGAAATTTTTATTGCACCAATAATTCATGAATATCTGACCATTTAAAAAATTCAAACAAAGCTATTTTCAATAAAAAGTAGGCCCCCTTTCTTTCTAAACTCTTTGTTTTGAGGAAAGTATAAGTTCACATAAGGTTATTAAGAAATAATACAGTGAGATCCTGACTACCCTTTACCCAGTGCACCCCCACCGCTAACTTCTTGGTAACTAAAGTCCAACATCACAGCCAGGATATTGAGATTGATATAGTCTAGATACAAAACATTTCCATCACCACAGGACCCTTTATGTTACCCTTTTATAGCCACACCCACTTCCCTCCCACCTCCACTCACTCCTTAATCCTTGGCAACCATTAATCTGACCTCCATTTCTATAATTTTGTCATTCCAAAAATGTTATACAAAAGGAACCATATGAGGCCTTTTATTTTGGGACAGAGTCCCACTCTGTCGCCCAGGCTGGAGTGCAGTGGTGCAATCTCGGCCCACTGCAACCTCCACCTCCCTCCTGGGTTCAAGTGATTCTCCTGCCTCAGCCTCCCAAATAACTGGGATTACAGGCATATGCCACTGTGCCCGGCTAATTTTTTGTGTGTTTTTAGTAGAGACGGGGTTTCTCCATGTTGACTAGGCTGGTCTCGAACTCCTGACCTCATAATCCACCTGCCTCGGCCTCCCAAAGTGCTGGGATTACAGGCGTGAGCCACCATGTCCAGCCAGTCTAATCTTTTCAGATTTTTTTCACTCAGCGATTTATCCAAGGCATTGCATGTATCAATGACTTCCCTTATGGCTGAGTATTTTCTGCTTTGTGGAGGTGCCCCAATGTGTTTATCCTTTCACTCACTGAAGGACAACTGGGTTGTTTCTAGTTTGGGGGCATTATCAGTAAAACTGATATAAACATTCGTGTACACATTTTTGCGTAAACATGTCTTCATTTCTCTGGGATAAATGCCCAAGAGTGCAACTGTTGAATGGTATGGCAGTTGCATGTTTAATTTTTTTTTTAAGAAACTGCCAAAGTATTTTCCAGAGTGTTTGTACCATTTCACATTCTCCTCAGCAATGTATGAGTAACACAGCTCCTCCACTTCCTCACCAGCATTTGGTGTTGGCACTGTTTTACGTCAGCCATTCTGATTGGTATGTGGCACTATGTCACAGTGGCTTTAATCTGCATTTCTCCAATGACTAACAATGTTTAACATCTTTTCATGTGTTTATTGGCCATCTGGGTATCTTCTTTTGTGATATGTTTCTTCATGTCTTTTACCCACGTCCTAATTAGACTGTTTGCTTTTTCTACTGCTGAGTTTTGAGAGTTCTTTATGTGTTCTAAATGCTAGCTTTTTGTTAGATATGTGGTGTGCAAATCTTTTATCCCACTCTGTTAGCTTACTCTCTTATTTTGGTAACTATAGCAAAACTCCACCTTAACACAGAAAATAGAGATACAGGAAGTTCTATTACATAAAATATGAAGTTATGAATTACAAGATTAATGAAAACAGTGTTTGAGTTTTTGTTTTGGTTTGGATTTGGTCAGCCTTCCAGTACCTGTCTGTAATAGAGAGGGAAGAATAAAAACTTATTTTCATTTATGTGACATGTAAGGAAAAAATACGATTATTGCAAAGAAAACACACACTGCACAATGAAATAAGAAAGTCTCAAGTGAAAGGAGGAGTCACTTCCTACCTCAGTCCCTTGCCAAAAAAGATAAAAATTTCTGCCTTTCAGCCACCCTCTTCTAAAAATAAGGTCTGGGTAGAAGACTAGGACCACTTGCCAATCACATTATATCCAAATAACCTGCAGGATCTTGCTATATGTTTGTTTCACTCTCTTTTATTATAAGCCATCTCCAATCATCTTACATATAGTTCAAGTAGACATAGCACCACCTGACTCTGTAACTGCATTCACAAGACATTCTATGTGAACAATGCCCTTGCAGCATAAAACAGCATCCTCAGGGTGTGTAGGTCCCCACTGTGGTAACGTGTTTATTGGGTAGAGACAGATGCATTATTTGCATGGTGCCTTGGAAAAGCATCATGTGTGAGGCAAAAGAACTGAGTGCTGATCCTGGCCCAGCTTCACCAGGCATCTGACTACAGGGAAGCCATTTAAACCATAGAGGCCTTGCTTTCCAAGGCAGTAAAACCAGGAATCTGGACTCATCAATAAAATGATTTTCTGAAGTCACTTCCAGCTCATAAATTCTATGATTTCTATTTTTAAGGTATGAAAATTTTACTAAATGGTATGACAGGCATTCTACAAAATACCTATCCAGTACTCTTCAAAAGTGTCAATATCATCAAAGAGAAGGAAAACCTAAGAAATCTAAGTCACAGATTAGAGGAGACTAAAGAGCTGTGACAACTAAATACAATGTGGGATCCTGGATTGAATCTTGGAATAGAAAACAGATATTAGTGAGAAAATTGGAGAAATCCAAATAAAGTCTGTAGTTTAATTAAAACATATGACTGATAGGTAAAATTTTTAATAGACCAGTTTGTAAGACAAAGATTTCAGAGCCATTAGTGAAATTATTTTTTGGAAAAGATGGTAGCTCTTCTCTTTTAATATGAATATGCAAATTTAAATAACCATAAGGAGGCACACAATTTGAGTCATTTATTCTGTTTTGGGTTTCTTCAATATGGCAATTTATAAAACCACTGGAAGGTCATATTCCCCTAACAATATTTTTGACTATATAATCATCTTCTAAGAGATTCTATGAGTTTGAAACTATTTGCCAGATGTGAGAATATAAAGATATGAGAACTCAAGTTGGAGAAGCAAGCAAAAGAACATGATTTATCAAAAAGAATAAGAACTTTATAATTCTGCTCTAAATGACATCAAAATGATGAACTTTCAATTTTATGTTGAATTAATATTTGTTATCTAAATTGTATAGGTAACAGCATCTTCATGTTGAGCACTGCTTTTGTAAGGAACTTTTCATAAATTACTGCAAAACGTTTAAATAGAGACATTTAAGTTTAAATTCTAGACCCCCTTCACTGTAGAATGTACCCTACAGAGTTCTAAAAAACGAACTCTCATAACCCTCTCATTTAACAAGCTTCACTGTTTGGGATGGCCCCATTCCACAGTCTATTGCTAACCTCAATCCTCTAGCCTATGGTTTGGGTGCCCCCATTCCTTTATTTGCTCCTAGGTGGGTATAGAAACCAAGTGGTTGCTACATAATAAACTTCAATGTATTTGAAGTAGTAGGCTTGAATTTTTTCTTGCCTTCTTTCAGTTATCAAATGCAAAGCGTGACCTGGCCTGGATATTCCATGTTCTCTATAGGATTTGGGAGTTACCCCTCTGAGGTTTTCCCATACCTAGGATTGTCCTTTTTTTTTTGTCATTGTTCATGGGTAAGACCAAAAGATGATGTACTTTTTATATGTGGCAGTTAAAACCTACAAACCAAATCTGCCTCCAATGCTTAAAGGACTTCTAATCTTAATAGAGCTGCCTTTATGTTTAAAAATTAAAACTATGCATGGTTAAACAGATAGTATAATTACACAGCTTTCTAAAAACAAAAAGTTTGGAGAGAGATGTCTTGGGAGCAAAACATTTTTACCCACAAAAACCTAGCTTTGGATGGGAGACATTTTGGTTTTGGAATGGAAACACTTTATCTTAAAAAAAAAAAAAAAAAAAACCCAGACTTCTTGGTTAATGAGTCTGTCTCAGGCAGTTCAGGCTTCTAACAGAATACCATAGATTAAGTGGCTAAAACAACAAATATTTATTTCTCACAGTTCTGAAAACTGGGAAGTCCAAGATCAAGGTGCTGGCAGAGCTGGTGTCTGGCGAGGGCTCTCTTCCTGGTGTGCACATGGCTGTCTCATGGTTTTATCCTCAAATGGCTGAGACAGAAATCATCTCCCTTGTATCTCCTTTTATTAGGCCACTAATCCCATTCCTTAAGGCTCCACCTTTAAGACCTACGTACCTCCCAAAGGCCCCACCTTCTAGGGAGTTAGAATTGCATATGAATTTTAGGGTGGAGACAAACATTCAGAGCATGAATGCATCTCCAGGAGAACTTTTTCCAGGCAGAAACCTTCTAAACAGACCTTGTGTTCTGCTTGAAACCTCTGTGTTTTCTTCTACTGTAGAGCATCAGTGTGTGTTTGACGCATTCCCTGACTCTGAAAACAGGTAGTAATCTCTGATTTCTTGCTGATTCCTCAGTGGTTGTCTAATTATAGTTTATTAAAATGAGCTCTGGGATGTGAATCTAGAACACCTGGTCTGAATAGCTTAATCTCTCTTAATAATTAGTCATACCCAGCATTTATTTAGCACTTAAGAGTTTTGCCAAACACTGTTCAAAGTGCTTGTTGTACTATCTCATTTAATGCTAACAACCACCCTAAAAATCAGGTATTCTTATTATCATTTTCATTTTCCTTGTAGATGAGGAAACTGAAGCACAGAAAAGTTAAATTACTTGCCCAAAATATCCTGGTGGCAGAGCCACTCCTTATTTAACCACTATGAATATGACTACTTCTTCCTAGCTAGGTAATTTTCTCCAAGAAATCCAATGCCAGGTCTGTTTCCTCATCTGCCTTTTGACTGAATGACAGTGGTATGAATACCTGTTCATTCTACTTCTCAGACTTGTTGGAAGGATCAAATATGATGGTGGAGTAATATGTTTGGAGGTTTCCCCTCATCTTTGGGTTTTTTTTTTTTTTAATATGGAAAATATGTGGCAAGACCTTAGCTCTTTGGGAATTGAGGAAAACCAAAACTTAAAACAGAGGAAGCTGAGAATTCTCCAGCCTCTACCCCACCCCGTTTTTCATACAGGCAATCCATAGCTGGCTGTGTCCCAGTTGACCTCACACAGCTGCTACCCTCTTATGTTCTAATTTAAAAATGCAGATTATCAGTGAATAATCTGGGTTCTCAGTCAACTCTTCTTATGAGTAAAGGAGCCAGTCTTCCTTCAAACACTCTTAAATAAGACCCATCTACAGCACAATGTGAGTGTTTAAACAAACATGTCTGTCTTTCTGCTCATGGTATTTCCTCTGCATCCTGCCTCTTCTCTCCAGCTCTGTTTCTCCTTTGTTGTCTGCCTGAATGTTGGTATGAGACCTTCTGCATCCGGTTGCCTTCTCATTCCCTACAACCTCCTTCTTGTGTCCCTCCATCCTCTTATTTTACTGTGATAATATTGAAACATTCTGTAGTATTTATTCTATTTCAGAATAGGGTCTTCCTTACTGAAGAGGAATAGTAGAACATTCTAAATATCCTGTTTTAAAAAGAACTCCAAAACACCAAAAGTTGTTAATGATGTATTTGGCCCTCGGTCATAATTTATTAGGACCATTCTTTGCCATATACGGGGAAAAGCAGGGTCAGAAAAGTTGCCCATCAAAAAGGCATCTTGGAAAACATCTCTTCCCACATGAGGCCACCATAGTCCTCTCCCTTCCAGAGCCAAGCAGCTGGGTATGAGTTCTGCCAGACAACTGGCAAGCAATTGTTCTCCACAAACCCATTTGATTCTGTATACAGCATTAGAGCCTCACTCAGGGTTGGGGAATCAGGCTTAAGGCTTATGATGTGTATAACCTGTGATTCCTTCAGGACCTGAACAGAGGCTAAAGGGCCCTTATATGCAGTAATTTAACTTGAAGCTAAATTGCACATAAGCATCTGAAAGCAGAAATCAGCCCTGCAACTGCATGTGAATTAACGAAGGCAAATTAGTCCGGGATTTGTGTTTGTTGTGTGGAAAGGTGATGGCAGAGTAAATCTTCCAAATTTAAGTATATTTTATGTTAATTGCATAAAGTAGCATAGATTTGTTACTTTAAATCTCATCCATGGGGAGCTGGAGTTGGCTTGTTGATTTCTTTTATTATCCACTAAAATGACTGCAGTCCTTGTTTGTATTTACTTGAGAAGCACAGAACTATTTCTGAACAGCTTTACAACTTTAAGTGTGTTAAGAAACTTCTTTTTAATACCATCTAGTTAATCGTATGGTAATAGCTCCTAAGTGGAACATTATATCTATTAGTCTTAAGTGCTGCTGTGGATATAACAGCTTTGGTCATATTATTATCATCTTTTTTATTTAGAGCTTTTGGAAAACTGAAAATTAAATATGTCTCAATCAGCTATCATTGTGGCTATTACTTACCTTAGTGCTAAGTACATAAATAGGACACTCTATCACCTCTGGTAAAATTATATTCTGAATTCTCTGATGACAGAATATAGGTTCAATATAGATAAACCTCTTACCTTGTTTTCTCACGCTCTCCTCAATTAAAAATGTTTGTTCTGCAACGACAAGTTTCCGTGCACACTGATTTTTAAAATGTCATTTAGTGCATCTCGTGGGGAGAAATTTGGGATGAAGGAGAAAGAGGAAGTGGTGGAATTACATCCATGTATGGTAGATATTAATGCTAAGTCCTATATGCACACCACCATACTAAGCCCAGAAATGGCCAGGTGTTGGAAGAAAGTCTGGACCAAAAAAGTTGACCTAAACTAGATGTTCTCAAAGTGTGCCACTCCTTGCTACTCAAGATGTGGTCCACCAACTAGCAGTTGTTGGTACCACCTAGGAGCTTTTCAGAAATGCAAAAGCTTAGGCCCCACCCCAGGGTGACCTAAGAAAAATCTGCAGGCTGGCACAACCCTCAGAGGATTCCTGTGCACTTTCAAGTCTGAGAAGCCCTGTCTATACCACTCCAGGAGCCTCCCCTGGGGAGATGGAAAAGTGTTGTTCCCCTCTGCTTAACCTCAGGTTATTAACTAGGAATATTCCAATCATTCCTCTTAGGAGAGAATGGTGCTATACTGACAACTGAGAGTGAAAGGCTGTAACTCTTTAAAAATTTAAATCAGGCATTGAGTGTCTGGGGAAGGAGAGATAGAGAACAGGGAAAGTGTCCCATACTCAATTCCAACCGACTGTTGAAAAGAGAAGCTCCTGTTGGAACAATTTGACCTTCTTCTCTGTGAGATGTTATTGGATTTGAGTTCCTTCCTTTCTTCTAGAGGAGGACACACTGGTTTTAAAAAAAAAAAAAAAAAAAAAAATGACCTAAATTCAGTATTCCATCCAGATGCTTTCAATTTGGCAGGCGGGAAGCAAGTTTTGCATAGAGACTGAGCTCACTGAAAGGGATTAGAATTTTGAGTTTAAAATTCCAAAGGCATTTTAAAGTCAAGAAACTGCTTAGGGGGAAAAAATAAATACAAGTGACCTCGATATAATTCTGCAATGATATTCACAACTCAGTCATCTTGGAATGACTCCTTTGGGTACCTTTGTAACTAGTCTTCCTGGCACTGAATTCAAAACAACAGACTTTATGATAATTTTCACTTAGGCAAATGACAAGAAAAGTAAGAAGCTGAGTACGATCCAAAACACATCTAACAGGAGGAGCAGCTCACAGAAGCCTTATATGCAGGGCAGGGAGGCAGTAGTGTAAACAGGCAACCACCACTACAAAGGCTGTACTTACTCAGCTAATCACATCTCAGAACTGGCTGCCTTCTTTGCTGTTTAAAACAGTCCTGGAAGTCACACTCATGACAGACACCCATGGGAGTGACTAGGGTAGCACCACCATCTTTCCCTGAAGGTAATTTACAGGATCAGATGGACTCTGGTCTCAAAATAAATTTGAGACTTTAGATATCCCTTGACCATATGGTTTATTTATTGCATAAGCTGTTTTGCAGAGGCTTCTTACTTAGCCATTTGTGATTTTCTCTTGTTTTTGCTATCGTTTTCAATAATTAGATGTCCTAGACACAAATAGTGACCAATGTCAGGCAATATTTAAAAACTTTCCTAAAAGTATTTGTTCTGAAGTAATTTTTTGATTTAGGAGTAAATATATCTTTTGGTATTTTTAAGTCAGAATCTTATTTAGAATATTTCAGGTAATAAGTACTAAAAAATTATATGACATTGTTATTTATATTTTCTGTTCACTAAGGATAATACATTAATTTTTTAGTTTTAAAAGGAAAATAGCAATTTTGTATTTTGTGAAAAGGTAAATTTGAGTCATCACATATATAAATGATATAAAAATCATATACATGGCCTACACAAGTAGGGTATTTGAATTTAATATTAACTGGGAAAATATTTTGGATTTTTATTACTCTAACAAGTATTCTATCTCAAACAGGAGTATATAAAATTAAAGAACTCATTCAAAATAGGATCAAAATGATTACTAACTATAGAAAAATAGTTATGTATAGTGTATTAGTTCCCTAAGTTGAGGTAACAAAGTACCACAACCTGGGTGACTTAAAAAAAAATTTTATTTTCTCAGTTCTGGAAGGTAGAAGTTTAAAATTAAGATCTTGGGAGGGCCATGCTTCTTCCAAAGCCATTAGGGGAGGAGCTGCCTTGGCTCCTCCAGCTTCTCACGGCCCCACGCATCCCTTGGTGTGTAGCACCATAAGCCCAACCTCTGTCTCTCCCATCTTCTCATGACCTCCTTCCCTGTGTGTCTGCTCCTATTCTTAGAAGGACATCAGTCATATTGTTACCAGTGGAGGGTGTCCAGGTTCTTGGCATTTTGAACAAAGACTTGGACAAAATGCACAAACAAAGCAAGGAAAGAATGAAGTAACAAAGCAGAGATTTATTGAAAATGAAAGTACACTCCACAGGGTGGGAGCAGGCCAAGCATAGGGGCTCAAGACTCCCGTTACAGAATTTTCTGGGGTCCAAATACCCTCGAGCTTTCCCATTGGCCATTTGGTATATGCCCCATGCAAATAAAGTAGTGGCCCTCAATCAGAGGCTGAAGTGAAGTTATAAAGGTTACACTCCTATGCGCACGTCTGATTGGTTGCTTTCCACAATCAATCAGAAGCTAAATAGTTACAAGTTGCACTCCTGTGCAAATGAAGACTTGGCCCCCATTCAGAGGCTGCAGTGAAGTTACAAAGTCACACTGCTATGCAAACATCTGATTGGTACTCTCAATCTTCCATCTGCCAGGCAAAAAAGGGAGGGGAGTGCAAAAGGAGTAGCCTCTGGTCCTTTTGTTACTTAGGCGTGAAAAGCTGGGGTTTTCCTTTTCCTTTTGATTGCTAAGAGAGTAAATTTCAAATGTTCTCGCCATTAAAAGTAATAAGAGTGTGAGGTGATGGATATATTAGCTTGCTTTAGCCATTCCACAATGTATACATATATCAAAACATCACCTTGTACCCCATAAATACATTACAATTATAATTTGTCAATTAAAAATAAGGAAGTCTGCATGAATCGGCCTTAGGTTCTCTGCCTTCAGACCCTATTCTCCTGCCTCAATATTAGATTAAGGACCCATTCTAATAGCCTCATCTTAACTTGATTATATCTGCAAAGACCCTATTTCCAAGTAAGACCACATTCAGAGGTACTAGAGGTAATAAGGACTTCAACATATCTTCCAGGAGGGACACAATTCAACCCATCCCATATGGCTAGCATTTTCTCAGTGATGGAATATAGCGAGTAACTTTACCAAAATGATATATTATCCTCTCTCTGCTCCAAAAATTAAAATATTTTTTCACTTGGCTTCACAAAAAGGAAACAGAAATCAAACAATAGCTGTTAATGTAAGATGCCCAACAAATATTCAATAATTAATCTCTTACCAAAAAAAGGGGGGAGGGCATCTAGGGCATGTCAATGGTGGCGGCATCAATAATAAGGATTAATAACTCAACATCCTTGAAGTTTTCCAGTAACACACCTGCCTGGATGGCACAGGATCAACAAAACAAAGTTCAAAAGGTTCCTCAGAGGAAGAGATAAAAGCCTGAGTGCCTAAAGTCATTTGCTCCACAAATATAAATAATTTAGCATGGCAATTATTCTCTGATAGCAGTTGAATGTTTAGAAAGCATAATTCACACTAAGTTATATACCATTCAGGATTTCACATATTATAGTAAACAACTTCTTGTTATTACAATTCTGTGTTTGTATCTAAATACCTTGCTTTCTTCCCTGACTTAATTGTCTTCCTGGACTTACAATTTCCCATGTCCCCCTTGGAGTACCATTTCAAGGGCCCTTTCTGTTGTCTTTTCCCTTTTCCCCTCTGGGCTCCTTCTCTCTTCCTTGTAGGCACCTTCATGAGTGCTCTCAGCACTGTTCTCCTACTCCTTGTTTCTTCTAATCTCAGCCCCAGCTCCTCACCCCATCCCAGTATCATCCTCAAGAGAATCAATGGCTGATAGACTCTCAACTACCCTCCCTCATCCTCCCAGAGCTTTTTCTTGGTGGTCTGCGTGAATCTCTAAATCAAGGAATGTTAACCTGAAGTGTAAATATTGGTACATTTTTCTGAAGAATGTAAAGATTGTTGTCAGACTTTCAAAGAATTCCCTAATCCCAAAAGATAAGAGAGCCAGACTCTAAATAGTGAAATGCTATTGTCAGTGAACATGTTTGGAAGGGCATAAGAGGGATGAAGGTGGTGGGGCCTTCTCTGAAACACACCCTTTGACCTCCTCCTCTTTAGGAGGCTGTGCATTGGGACAGAAAGAGGAGAGCACTGCTAGGGGCTGCAGTGAGTCTCCGGTTCACATTCTCCTCAAAAAGTATTGAGTTACTCTGAGTTCTGCTTCCTGGTATTCAAGCAGAAATCCCATCTGAAGGTAGGTTCGGTCAATCCTCAACTCTGGGCACTGTGTCCTCACTCTGTCCAGGGGTGACTAAGATTCCAGGACTCAGGAAGCACAAATTCCTAAATCAAGGAGATGTGACAGACACCTGGACCATTGGGAAAATGTGTGCCCCTGACAACGAAAAGAGAATTCTGCGTCTTTAGAAGGGTCCAGAAGTGTCATTTCTCCTTCCTCTGCCCACACTGAGTCTGGAAACACCTTGTTAGCGATACAGTAAATGAGATAACATATGTAAAGCACCCAGCAAGGAGCCCAGCAGATATTAGGGATTCAATAAATATTAGTTACCTTCCCTATTAAAAGTAACATCAGCTACAGTGTTTATGTGATTCGCTTGCTATTATTACTATATAGCACAGTAAGAAGTGTGTGCATAATTAAATACATACCACTCTGGTAATTTTGTTTTTAAATGTTATTGATAACATCATTATACGCTTTATGTAAGCTCAGAGTTTTTGTGCTTATCCAGCATGGTTACGCTTCTAACTTTCAAAAAAAATCAAGGGCACATCTGAGGGAAAAAGTTTGGTGGTTTAACAAAGTGTAAAAAAAGAAAAAAGAAAAAAAAAAAAGGTTAACATACTGTGCAATTTTTATTTTTTTTCTGTCCAAACCTAGTCTCACCCCTTCCCCTGATATCTCCACCAACCCACTGTCCTCTCTGCCCATCACACAACACCCCTTCCCTTTGCCTCCATTAAAAAAAAAAATAGATACAGAGATAAGCCAAAAAGCTTAACATGTCACTGCTAGCAAAGACCAGGCTATCTCCAGGAATATCCCCTCCCATCTGTTTTCTGGATGCTTTGATTCACTGTGCTGGTCAACTTAGAGTCTGGGAACTCCAGCAGGGTAGAGCTTGCAACAGTAGCTGACAGTTCCCTGCCAAAACTATCCTCACTACAGAATCACTGATCAAAACACTGGCTAGAAGTGAATGTGGGCTGTGACTCGAAGCCCCAGGGAGCTGAAAGCAACCACACCCATTTATCAATATCTAGGACTAGAAGGAAACATTAGCATCACAGTGAGTAACAGCCAGACCTCTCAGACTTGAAAGCAGACATTAATGAACCAAGCCCAGAGCTGACGTTGAAGTCAAGGTTGTGGCAAAACCAGTTAGAATCCTCCATCATGGTCTAGACGTGAATGATGAGTACTAAAATAAAATGTAGGAAGCCACTGGACATATTTAGAAAATCCTCAACAGGATCTATCAATGTTTAACAATAATCTTGACTCACAACTAACTTCAGGAAATGACAGTATCCACAAATGGAATCAATCATTTCAAAATAAGCCTTGAAATATCAAACAACTTCAGCTCCCAAGTAAACCCTGGGGAGTATTTTAAACATGCTCTTCACAGAGCTCACTAGAAATAAACCAGTTGGCCTGGCTGCCCAAGAATATGCCCTAGATATTGTTTTCAATTGAAATTGAAAATAGGGTCACTGTCTGCGGGAACTGGAACACATTACTTTCTACACATATACCCCTACAGCTACTGAAAAGAAAACTAAAAAAAGCAAAGAACAGCACCAAATCTATTAACTGTAGTCATTCTCCAACACCCTGGCCTCTCTCAAGCATAACTTTGAATCTGATAGTTACAACTGTCATTTTTTATAATGAATGGCAGGTTGGCTCATCTTGTAACTGCATGGACCTTTTGCTAGTAGCATACATACTTCCCACTGCACTAAATACAATAAAAGTAGCAATAAGAATCTCAGAGTTTTTAGAGTTACCAGATTTGCAAAACTGAATTGACATTTTGATCTCCAAAACATTTTTAAATTTTGATAGCTTGGAAATAAATTCTTAACTCTCAGAATTACATATAAAAAAAAAAAAAAGAACTACATGGGCTGGAATTTTGTTTTCAAATCAAGTGAATTGTAATGGTCCATTTTAAAACTTAACATTGAAATGAAGCAAGAAGATCAACAGCATAGAGGATCAAAGCATCCAGAAAACATATGGAAGGGAATATGTATGCGTTTTGAATTCTATTTATAATTCTACAGAGAAACTTAGTGACCCACCGAGATACAGAATCCGCTCTGGGAAGGAGGTATACCAGTCATGTAAACAATATAAAGCTCCAACCTGGGCAACCTGGAGGAACCTTGTCTCTATAAAAAAAAATTTACAAATTAGCCAAGCATGTTGATGCGGGCCTATAGTCTCAGCTACCCAAGAGGCTGAGGCAGGAGGATGACTTGAGCCCAGGTGGTTGAGGCTGCAGTGAGCCATGATTGTGCCACTGCACTCCAGTCTAGGCAACAGAGCAAGACCTTGTCAATTAAAATCTATATATTTTTTCCCATTAAGCAATATATATATACAGCTTAATGAAGATATACTTCTCAAGAGAAGCAAATAGCTTCTTTTTACTGTGTGAATAGTAACTCATTACTTTTTTTGAAATAAATGGTAATTTGCAAAAGGTAAATAATTCCGATAGTGATTCTCTTCACCTTTTTACAAACAATTCTTGTTAGTATTTCAAAAATTTTCAAACTCGCAACATTTACAATACAAACTATTTTACTTAAATGCTATATCATACTGCATTTTCTTAAAAATGAGTATTCAAAAATCTTTCTATGACATGATGTTCTAGTCACGCAGAGTTACGGGACATGCAGCTCATGATGTCACCGCCATTTCTTCAAAGTCCATCTTGTTATGACTTTACCTTCCACAGTTCACCTAATTAATAAAGTGTTGGAAACAATCTAGGGGACAGGGAAGAGGATTAAGTCCATGGAAATCTCTAAATGGTTTTTCCCTGAATCCACAACTTGAGGCCAGTTTCCCATGAGATATCTATCTAGGGACTAACCTAGTAAAGTTCTGGGAACTCCTCCTAGTAAAGTTTAGGTCTGAGGGATGCAACATTCCCTCAAGATGGCTTTTAGGCAAAGAGAGAAATTAGTGCACAATTACAGAGGTAACTCATAGAATCCACACGCAGGAGTTTGGGCTCAGCCTCCAGAGGTACTGAAACAAGGAGCAAGAGCCTGCCCTCTTCCCATGCCCTCACCACCTCCCTCTTCTATGTCCCACTTCCTCTGCTCTGCTTCTGCAGGGCGCAGCGCCCCAGCCATCCCTGCAGGTTCCTTCCATACTCCCAGCAAACAACGTGCTTGGCCTGTCTTGGCTAAGTGTCCATCCTGCTCCAGTTTCAGCCTGGGGGATGGGCAAGTTCTTTGTTACAAACAAGGCTGCAGGGGCCAGTCCTTTAAGGATGGAAGTCAGTTCTAACACAGAAATATGCTAGACAGACACTCTGAAAGCTGACTGGTACCATCTCTAATAAGAGTACATATATATAATGATCAGCTGCCACTGGGGAGACATATTGCCACAATATCCCTTCAGATTTTCTCATTAGAACCATGTGCAAATTACAGTATTGGAAAATCAGTTTCCTACTCTCTCTGTGTTTGGAGAGGCTTGGGAGGCCTAATTTGCCTTCTTCTCTGCTTGAGAATCTGACAATTTCCACATCATCACAATGAAGCAGCACATTTATGGTATTTGGGGGTTTTTTTCCCAAAAAATGTCAGGTATAGAATGTCTTTTAGACAAGCCAGGTACAATTTTATGTCTCATTACTAACAAGCTTCCATTTCTCACTATCCATCAAATATAGGGTTTGCAACTTCAATCACTTTGAGGAACCACCACTCCTGGCCAATAACTAACATGAAATCCCAAGTTAGAAAAATTCACTCCCTCCCTCCAAAAATAATGAAGGAAAAGATCCAAACAATTATGAGGAAAGATTAACATGATAGTTTATACCATAGGGATATTTTCTTCTCTACTTTTGGAAAGAAAAACTTTTACTTAGCATCTCTTATGTTCTACACACTGGGCCTTCCTGTGGCACATGTGAGGATTTCATGCTTATAGCAACTCTGCAATTCTATGTATCAGAAACTCTCTGGGCCTCAGAAATATTAAATCTTTTCCAAAAAACTTAGAAGTAGAATCTAAAGCTGATTCTGCCTGACCCCGAGGCTTATGTTCTCTTACTAGTACTAATAACTAGTATCTATTGAGCATTTGCTGTGTGCGAAGGCTCTGCCCCATTGCCTCACATATGGTGACTTATGTAGTAGACGTAGGAACTACTTTTAGCTCCATTTTACAGGTGTGGAAGGGGATGCACAAAGAGGTTAAGTACTTGCCCAAGTTTACACATCCTGTATACAGTGGAGCAGAGGTTAGAACCCAGGCAGCCACACTTCCCATCAAGCTGCCTCCCCTGGAGAATGTGATTCTGTACGTATCACGGGTCCTTCTGTAATCACTCTCAAGTTAATAGGCCTCAACTGTACCTAGAAGAACAGTCGTGATCCAATCCCCAGTGTCAACATGAAACTAAGTCAAAATTGCATGGTTTGCCTTTTCACTGCAATGTGTGGAGAACAGAAATGACAATCTTGATAGCCAAGATTCTCAAATCCTTATTTCTCCCTAAAACAATTATTTTTCCTTATCGCCCCAAAAGATTCAAGACATCAAGATATGCTAAGGATGTTCTGAGTGAGGGAAATCCCTTTTCACTTCTGTCTGTAGGGATGTGTAGGGGTGGGTGGGTGTGTGTGTGCGTGTGTGTGTGTTTGGGGAGGGGATAGTACTGAAGAATAATGGTAAATCTTTCCTAAGAATATCCTTTTTCTTATCTCTCCTAAGCATATTTAATGCTGAGACTTTTAATGCACTGTGTTTCTCTAGTATCCCCTTTTCCCCCACTTGCTCCATTAAATGTCTCCCAATTTCAACTCACTACAGTGCAACTGGCTTAGATAATGTACTGTCATCCATACCTCATACATCGTGTCCAGGGGACTCGCCTTACTGTAAGCATCACTTCAATTGCAGCAAGCTGGCTATGGGCCATGACCTGTTGGGGCCCCAGTGCCCATTTATTGTAAACTATGGCTTGTGGGTGATGCTAATGAAGTTCCTCAAAAAGCCTCATTTGCATGACTTTACATTTTGCTGTGTTTCCTTAAAAACTGCCAGTAAAAGACTGGCAAAGATGCTTTCTCTTACGAATTTGTTTCCCCATTTCTTGATCTCTCCTGTATAGGGGAAACTAGTTCCATTTATCCCACAAATCTCAACAAATCCCTTCATAACCACTAAAAATCAAACCCCTCCCCTCAAAAATCCTAAAACACAAATGTGGTCATTACCTCCAGATTTGGTGCTTTATATGCAAATTGTTTATGACATTCACAAAGCTGGGAAGGAACCGCAATAGCACTGTGATTCTGGAAAGATGAAGCCAACTTCAGAATTCAATTTTCAAATGGAAATGCCATGTTTGTTTCATGTCAGCCTCTGCTTCAGATCAGAATAACAGCAACACATGAATAAAGCTAAAACCGTTGCTCTGGCTGGTTATTTACAAGCAAAGCAGAGGCAGATGGAAAGCCACTCAGTTGGCTTTAGCTCCTCATGTTGTCTACTTCCAGTCACTTTGGAAGCAGCTGAGCAAAGCTTAACCCCAGTTGGATGAGAATACACATACACACACACACATACCCATGTAAATAACACTATTTTAGAAATACAGACTGGGTTGTCATACGCACAGGTGATCTGGCTGCTTTAGCAGTTTTGAAACAACAGTCTGGCTGCCCAGTTAGGGTAAAGTCTTGTCTCCTCTCCCCTCTCAATCATCCCATAATGGGCAACACCGTATGTAACCTTGGTCGCGTATGTGACCATCAAGCAAATCCAACACAATCTCTCATTAAGGAAAGATTTCTAGTAGGGAGTCTGTGGCATTTAGTAGATTTAGAATCAACCTTTGGAGTATAAACATACATATGTATGTAAGGAGAAAATCACCCATGCCATTGCATGTTTGCATTTACATTTATGTATATACATTATCATATCTAGCTACCTATATACATATGAAACAAAATAAAAAATTTTAGTTACACATACACATACACATACATACACACACACTTGCTACACCGAACATGGGGAGAGGGATGTAGGTACATGAAATATATCAATGATTCATAGAGATTCTGATAAAGACTTGTGCAGGGAAAAAAGCAAAGTGTAACATGATTTTTAAATGAGTTTCTTTCCCCTATGTTCAGATTTCTTACCAAAGACCATTGCAATCTGGTGAAAACAGTTTGAGAGATGCCTCTGCTGGTCTTCACCAGATGCAAAAAGAAGGCAAGCACCGACCCATCACATCTTTGGTTTTCACCTCTGCCGGCGGTCTGTGTGTCAGTTCCAATAATTCCCCTGCCAACGGCTATATGTGCATATCATACACACCAGAGCACCCTGCAGGGTGTGGGGAAATCGGGGCTCAGTTAGCTGTGTGATTACAGGGTCGCATCTTATCATCCTTGTACACAATCTATCCCATGACTGTTTGCAACACGACTGGGCACTGGCTGTATCCAATCTATTTCTACGCTGTATTGTTAATGGTCAAAACTGGCCTTGTTCCCCTATTCCCTCCATTTTCCAACGGAAAAAGGAAAGGAACTGATAAGCCTGAGCTCAATTTGTTCTGGCAATTACTGCAAAGTTCCTACTGTGAGGGAGGCCCTACCCATTGGTGCGGAATGACACGCAGCCATCCAAGGTCCAGACAAAAGGAGACCCTGCTTTTCACCAAGTGTATTCAGCCATGTATAGACATATTGGCGGAGATGCCTGCTTATTCACGCCTTAACGGGAAAAAGAGAGAGACAAGAAGCTGGAAAGAAAAAAAAAAAGAATGAAAGATTATCAAGTGACGCCAGATAGAGAAAGGATAAAAACAAGATACGAACTTGGTGAAGAGGAAGAAAGGAAAGAATTTTGACCATGGAACATCACTGATATAATACGGGTATATATGTTTTAGTACTATTCACCTAAATTACGCTTTTATTACAGATGGAGGTTTCTATAATGATACTGAAATGTGAAATTGAGGAAAGTTATGTTTGGAGGTTGGATTATATGAGCCTTCTTCTATCTTCTCCTCTTTCTCTCCCTCCCTCCCTCTCTCTCCCTCCACTAAGCCACAGCTGCACATTAATTCAACCAAATGAAACTGTTGGAATGAAACACCACCAAGATGCATTCTAAAGTGTAATTTTTCTGAAACAAGTATGTAACATGATTAAAAAACCAAGTACCAGTCAAAAGGTGAAAGAAATATATTACATTATGATGGAAAAGAGGTCATTTAAGAAAAGGCTGAAACAGCACTTCTTTTTGAAATGGCATATGGAGACTTTTCTAATTCTAAAAAAATGGTGACTTTTTCTTAATACTTGTCCTTATTCTCTGCTCATGAACAGAAGGAAAATGTTTGTAGATAAGGTCACTTTAAATTCTAGGCCATAGTACATGTTGCTCTCTGCAGCCAAATGCCCTCATCTGTCTCCCTTTCAACTCCATCTAATGATAATTGTTCCACCTACCTAACTCTCCAGTCTACTAGGAAAACAGTTGACAAGAGATAATGTCAGAGTTAGGTCCATGACATACCAGAAATTATATCTCCCAGCAAAAGTCATTTATTTCAAAGGATAAGTAATATAATGAACTGGAGGAAATTAAATTAATTTTAAAATCTGTTACCAGTTGCTTCTCTTTAGTCATAATGGAACTGGGAGAAATTACAGATTCAATAGCAACATGCATTTTTTCCATTATGAAGAATGGCTTATTCAATGGATGAATCATTAGAGAATGATCCCTGTGGCCCTGTGGAACTCCACATGTAGAAGCAAAAAGCAAAACTTTACGATCTAAAACATACAACAAAATTGTTGGAAAAAGTGAACTACAATCCCCAATGAAATTACCTCTTATGTCAATTAAGAGCCCGTTTGTCAGAGCATTTACAGCCTCAGGCAAACTCAACAAACCCATTCCTGGCTGCCGGTAATGACAGATTTCTTAGGGAGTATTATTTAATTAACAATAATTTGAAAGAGCAGCTCAGCTGAGATACTGCATTTACTTACTGGAAACACTAAGCAATGGTAAGTGAAAAAGACGTGAGATTTGTTAGCCTTCCCATTATCTTTTGTTTCTGAAATGCATCAGTAGCTGATAGGTATTTGCCACTAGATATTTTCAGCTGTCTGTGAGGACAACATGTCCAAAGAACTTTAGCTCTTACTGTACAAGGCTGCACATAGTTCTCTGCTGTTTGATTCCATTAAGAAATTCCCCAGGGCCTCAAATGTTCAGGGCCAGCATTCTTTGTCCTTCCCCCTCCAGACAAGGGCAACTGCCAGCTCCCCTTCCTTGTATACCAGGCTCCCTCCCACCCCCATACATCATTTGCTGCTAATCACCTAACTTAAGAGATGTCTTTTGTTCCCACTCCCTTCCCAAGTCGCTTTAGGCTTCATCAGCAACTTGGGAGCTGGCTGGGTCTTACTTTCCCCCAAGAGACACGCTCAAACCCCAGGGCATAGGAAGCAGGGGAAGGAAAACCTTTTTCCCTCAAAGTTACTGGGCTGATGTCCTCGCATCCGATGGCCTCTTTTATCACTGATTCTAATTTAAAGACTAATCTGGAACTGGCAAAAGGAGGGCCACTTTAAGGTGTCCTGACATACAGTGGGAGCTGGCAGCAGGAAGGGAACTCCACCACTCAGTGGCAAGCTCTGGAAAATGCAAAAATAGCACACTCTGTGAAAGGAGAAAAGTAAGTTATAAAACTTTTCAACTTGTCTGTGATTTCTTTGCCATATCTTCACAAAATGTTCAAGATTGGTCAATGAAATAGAAAGATTGTCTTGGGAAATGAATGTGTCAATTTAGTTCCTGTGGGAGCCAAACAAAGTGATCTGAAATAGTCATTTTAAATTATTATTGGGTGGCTGTTAATTGTAGTCACTAGTGTCCATTAAAATTCCTGCCAACAGAAAATCTTTATCTCGACTTGATTTGTGATAAACTTAGAAATGAGCAGTCGGTGTGGAATATGGTTATTAAGCAAAGCAAATTTCTTTCATGGCTTCTGAAAAAGACATTTCTGAAATCCCAACCAGTTAGGTCGCGCTTATGTTTGTGAGTAGATTAGGACGGGATGTGTACAGAGCACTAGTTTCCACCATGGGTTAAGATTGATTGCAGGAGCAAAAGATTTATCTCTTTGATTCTTTTGAGTCTAAAGTAGTTTTCGCTCAAATAATATCAAAGGCATCTGATTAAACACATCTCCCAGCAGGATTCTATCATAGGGCATACTTTATTATGAACAGTATAATCAGATTGATGTAATATGGCATCAGCAAGTAAAGGTCTTGTTTTGAAACAACTTGCGGAAATAGATTTTTATCTCTTTCTTTAATCCTAATTTGATGCTATTAACCAATTCTATTATTTAAATTGACTATTAAGATTGGAATCAGTTTGATTTATCAGAATGTACTTCCCATTAATAAGGCTTTCTTTTTAGCCTCCTTCTTTAACTTTCATTTACTTTTAATACTGTGAAGAGAAACGTTTGCAAAATCTTTTTTCCTTATTATGGATTACAGCATGTGGCTTGATTCCTGTTAAACTATTCTTAGCCTTATAGTATAAGAACAAAAACTGGTAATGTTTATATGGGTTTCTTTTAATAATTAGTTACTATATGGGAAAGATAAAAGGGATCATAGGAAAAGAAATAACACATTTCACAAAAGATACGTAAGAACATTTTCCATTCCAAGGAAACCTAAATTCTCTTACCAACATAGAAAAGAAATATACAGCAATTTTAACTGGTAATGCAGTTTCCACTAGAAACATTTGAACATCTTTGTGGCTTCCTTACATGGTATTTAAATATCAGAAAGGGAAAAAAATGTCAGCATAAAAGCAGTGGAAGCTGACTTGTAATTCCCAAATAACAATGATTTTTCCAGGCAGCAGAGCTAACAATTTTGCCTTGCTGCAAGTTCTACCTGGGATCAATCACCAGGTCATAAAAAATATTTTTTTAACTGATGCTTTATAGCCAATAAGAGTAGAAATAGCTAGAATCAAGCATCATCATCAATTGATTGCACTCTGAAAGGGCAACTCGTTCTGTTCACTATACGCTTGCAAATTCAACATTTCTCCTAGGCAAAAATGAGTGAAATGTTATAAAAGCTTACTACTACGTAAAATCAGCATTTTAAAATATCATTGATTTCTGGTGTTTGTAAAAGACCCTAAAATCCTTTGCTTCCATCTCCCACCCCTGGCAGATCTCCAGCCAAAGTCAGTGTCACACTTTCTCCCCTGCAGTCTCTTGTCCCTATCATCACTCTCCACCCAAGGAAGGGCAGAAGATTTCTTAATCTCCCTAAGCAACCTGTCCCAGTTTATAAGCTTCAAGAACCCTGACGTTGTTTAAGTCTCTTTTGCCACTGATTAACGCCGTGTTCCCTGTTCCTGGTTCCTAAAGAGATGCTCATCTTCTGTGAAGATGAATTTTTAAAATGTGGATATCATTATTAAGCTGCACTGTGACCTTTTCTCCCCTTGCCTTAAAGATTTCCTTTTTTCAGACACTTAGATTTCATCTTTAGGGCTCCATGGATTTCTTTGAACCTGCTCCAAGTTTCAAGCCGTCCTCACTCTCCAAACCTCTTTTCGTTGTGTAGCTCTCAGAAACTGACAACTTCTGGAGAGGATCCCAGTCCCACCTGCTGGTTCCTCAGGATTCTACTCTTTTAATATTGCCGTACAAGTGCCAAGATTCTCTTCAAGATGAGAATGTTATATTGCTGAATCGTTGTTCACTTTTTATTTAAATAATTCAACTCCAAGTTTTATTAAATTCCTGTTGGTGCCGACACCATGCTAATGCCGAGAATACAGAGGTGACAGCTACTGTCCTCAGAGAATTTGCAGGCTAGCATGAAAAGCAACCATGTGGGCTGTGCTGGCATCATGGCCAGAGTGGCAGGGGGCACAGAAGACAGGCCTGGGGATTAATAGATGTTCCCTGGAAGAGAGATTGCTTAGCAAAGAAGGGCCAGGGAAAGGCATCTGTCTTTGAGCAAAAATATGAAGGTATTAAAACACAGCATCCACAGTTTATCAGAGGGACCCCAAAATGTTGAGGAACAGGGAAAGATGAGACTGAACGGTAGAGGCAGAGCCAGATCGTGTAGGTCCTTAATGTCCTGTCAAGGAGTATAGATTTTATCAGTTAAAAAATGAGGATCCATTAGAGAACTTTTAGCAGGTGAGTGGTCCGATAAGATCACTCTGGCAGATAACAGGATAGATGAGAACAGGAATACCAGCCAGAGGGCTACTGAAGGGATAGAATTTACAACACCAGAACTATGGCAATGGCAGCAGGAATGGAGAGGAAAGATAGATTTGAGAAAGACTTACAAGGCAGAACTGGTAGAATTTGACAGGTCTAAGTAACCAGATATGGGGATGTGAAGGTGGGGACAGAAGAAATCTTACCCTGACTTCTGGATTTTGACTTGGATGGCTAGAAGTGCCCATCTTTGGGCTAGAATAAACAGAGCAAGGGAAGCCCTAAATAAAATCAGGAGTCAAACTGGAAATAAATGATATCCACTGTGACTCACTAATCTTATATTGTTCAATGAGTTTCTCACTTCCAGAAGTTACTAGGTTTTATTTTATTCATCATCACTCTGTTTATCTCCTAATACTTCTCCAGTGATCCATGTGTCTAAAGCCAAGCCACAGATTTTACCAACTCTTTTGCTTGTTGCATATTTGGAAAAATCTCAATGCTTCGCGATCATGACTTTAGACATCCTTAAAAGTATGACTGGATATTAAATTAGATCTAGAACCTACTGTATAATAGTACGTGTTATTGCACTGAAGTTGAAAATGATCCATTGATAATAATTCTCCACTCAGTACTGAACCATCAGAATGTTCTCTCTTTTGTTATGCTTGAACAGACATAATCAAAAGTTTTGTACATATAGCCTGCATAGAATTCTCTTCTTTAGAGACACCTATCTCTGTCACATCATGAATGAAAATTAGACCAGTCTGACTAAACTTGTTCTGTTTTTTAAATAGAAAAATAACTTTTTCTCACCCCCTTCTAAGTGCAAGAACTTGCCTTTTCATCCTTGACGGGGATTGGCTCTTTGTATTCTGAGACTGCTAAAGTTCTTCAACATTGAACTCAGTGGTCCTGGATGCCTGTCCGGGATTCCAGGTGGCAGACTGCATTTTCTAAAGAGAGCCACAATACCATCTCCCACCCTGCAGGCTCTCCTGGAGTCTCACCACATTCCCGTTAAGATGCGTGTGGACTTGCTGTGACTCATAACCAAAAGAATGCAGCAGAAGACATAGCTTCTGCTTTGAGAAGAGCAGCATTCACACCAGAGCCTTGGTTGCAACTGCCATCCCCATTGTCACCACGCTGTGACAAAGCCCAAATTAGTGCACGTGGAAATCACATGTAAAGGTGCTAAATGAGACCATATGGAGAGACAAAGATGCCCGGCAGCCCCCAGTGGCATCAGACCGCAGCTGTCCAAGATCTAGCCACCATCTGATTGCAAATGCCTGACAAAACCCACACTACAACCCACATGGCCAAGATATATCCAAATTCCTGATCCATAGAAAACTGTGAAAATTAATAAAATGAAGGCTATATTAACTACATTTTGAGGGGATTTATTTTATAACAAGAGCTAGCCAGAAAATGTGATTTAGTGTCAAAATGATCCAGTACAAGATCAAATGATAAAGGACCACTGGATGAAATCTCCCTTCCCTCATTACAGGAGAATACAACTGTGTCCCTTAATTCAGGCCTCGATCTAGTTGGTTACCTTGATACCAAAACTAGCCTGGTTTCTGAAGCACCTGAAATGGCTGAGAAGATTCTGACTTAAACAGTTCTCACTCCTGATGGTGCCAGTCACTTCTGGGATTCACAATGGCTTCACTTTGCATTAAAGTATACCTAGTTGCAGATCAATTTGTCTTGGGCCATTTGGGAATCTCTCTTTTTAAGTAAGTCCTTTGTTAACATAGAACTTCCCAAGAAAAATTAAAATGTAAGTATATATCCAATAATCTTCTCAGAGGCTAATTGGACTGGACTTTGGGGAGGCACAAGCACTCGGGATGTGCTGAGAGTCCTCATTGAGAACACCTCGCACACTTGCTTGAAAGGTGGTTCCAGATACTAAACTAGAGAACACTACTGAAGAACCACCAGGGAATTAAAAAAACAGCCTAGAAAAATGAGGACATTGAGCCAATCCTTGCCCCATGATTTTATTACTATGATATAATTAGAGGCAGGTTGCTACTGCAGTCTCTAGGTCAAATAACAACTCTTCTCATATACACGTGGCTGGGCATGGTCTGTTGGAGAGATCCAAGACCCAGTGGTACTAAGGAGAAGAGAATGTTGCATCTCAGGTTGATAAACAACGCCTCCTACAATTACCTTCCATAAAGGTAACTGGGATCTGTAGAGGATGGATACTGTCATACTACCGTCCAGTTAGCTAATTCTAACATAACTTGACTCACTGTACTAGTTTATTCTGAAGTATTTCTATAGAATAGATTTTGTACTTAGATTCTGTACTGCAAAGTGGCTAAATTCTCTGTTTTCTGCAGTTAAAACGTGTGTGGCAACAATGTGAGAAATTGACAATAAACAGTGTTCTTGAGAACAGCTTTAAAACCAATTCTCGATTTTCCTTCAAAGACAGTTGAATGGTATTCCTTTGCATGAGTATGTCATAAAGTTTAGAATCATCTATTGTTGCAAATATGGATTACACTAATTTTCTGCTCTAATAATGCTAATAAATAAAAATTAAAATATATATTATAATTAGCTCAAGATCCATCAGTAATTTTAAAGACATGGCACATCATGCAAAACTGTCTTCCAGAAAGCTTTTATCAACCCACACTCCCATCCATATGTATATGAACAACATACACTCAGAAACATTGATTACTTAGTTCTTTTTTAATGTTTGCCAATTTAATAGGTTTAAATATTTTATTAATTGTATTTTTAAGCGGACTGTGAAAGTAAAATGTTTTCTGAGGCCAGGTGCAGTGGCTCACTCCTATAACCCAGCACTTTGGGAGGTCGAGATAGGCAGATCACTTGAGGTCAGGAGTTCAAGACCAGCCTGGTCAACATGGTGAAACCCTGTCTCGACTAAAAATTTAAAAAGTAGTCAGACACGGTGGCACATGCCTGTACTTCCAGCTACTTGGGAGGCTGAGGCAGGAGAATCACTTGAACTCAAAAGGCAGAGGTTACAGTGAGCTGACATCGTGCCATTGCACTCCAGCCTGGGCAACAGAGCAAGACTCGGTCCCAAAAAAAAGTAAAATGTTTTCATGTATCATTTTATTTCTGCCTTTATGAATTTTTTTTATTGTCATTTGATCACTCTCTTTTGGAATAATCATCTTTTAAATGTTGAGCATACAGATTTCTAAATACATTAAGGACAATAAGCCCTCGTTTTCTCTTGCATGTTGCCTATTTTTAATATATATTTTTAATACATAAAATATAACAATTTCTAATAACTATTTAATTCAATCTGTCAACATTTGTCTTTTCTAACTTTGATAAAGGTAGAAAGGTAGGGAAAGATTCTCTGGGAACCTTTCCCTATCTTTCTTATAATACTGGGTATTATAAAAATGGTATTCACCTGCATGTTTTCTCAGTAGCTTGTTTTTGTTTTTGTTTTTCCATGTATTCTACTAACCCACATCTTGTAATTGTTCCCATTTAACTATTCAACGCATGAGAAGTAAACCGTGGATCGTGAAGAATAGAGATGTAGCCTCTTCTTTACCCCCAGTTAACCCACTTAGTGAAGAAATCTTTCTTGCCAAATATGTAACACAGATTAAGGTGGAGCTTAGTAAAAGGGAAAGTGGTAATAAAGAAAGGGGGAAATAAGAAGATAGCTAAGCCTAGCAGTTTCATAACAGATCTTGAAAAAGCTTTAGAATTTCTAATGTCTAGAAGAGCATAGTTCTGAAAATCTCTGTACTAAAGTATTTCCACTTCCTTGATCCTGTGAAACTGCAACTGAAAGACACCATAAATATAATAGTCGCAAATTTTGGAGGAATGAAGACACTAAGTGTGTACATCGATATATCCATTCTGCTCTCAGAAACACTTAACAGGTGGAAAAAAATTGTTCTGAAGTATATACAATATATTCACTGTATCTGTTTCAAACCTTTCTTTTCTATTCAATTCCTTAATATTTATTTTGCTTATTTGAATATGTTCTTTTAAATTTTTGAGTCAGTTTTTATTTTATTGCACGTAGAATATTTGCATGGGCCAAAAAAAAAAAAAAAAAAAAAAACCCAAGATGGCTCTGAAAGACTTATAATAAAAGGAAAAGCCATTCCCTGCTCCAACCTCAAAACCCAATCTCAAAAGGTAAACCCCAAAGTTATTTATTCAAGTATTTGCCAATACATTTCTAAGTCATATGCTTATATATATTTATTGAAATACCTATTCTACATATTAGCAGTTGGTGTTCCAGTAGGGTAATTGAGCTCTTAGTTCTTTTTACACATATTCCCATCCACTCTCTCCTCCTTCACCCTTCAACATAGTTATATTTCAGTACTCACTAAAAGAATAGCCAATGTTTATTCAGTATGGATAAATGTTGTTTTTTACTGAAAAAAGTTATACCTGAAGATTTAATGCCTTTCTTACAGAACTTTGTGTTTTTCTTGGTCAACAATTGCCTCGGGTTTTCTTTTCTTGTCTTCTCTATGTGTATGTCACTATTTTTTTCCCCCAAATGCTCAAAAAATCTGTCCTGTGCCTCTCAATAATTTATCCAAATCCTGGAAGCTTCTCAGTCACTCCGACACTTTCTTTCTTTCCTGGAGCCCTCCCTCCCCTCACCTGGCTGCTGTACTCACAGTCTGGGATGCAACTGCTATCCTGGGCCTTCTCCTTCCCAGTCTCCTATGTGGGATCCCCTTTCTCTTGGGTCCCATATCTTTGTAGTTTACCATTTTGCTAAAATACGTGGAGCTTCTCATTAGTGACACTAGGTGCTAGAAGACAGTGGAGCAATTTTCATCACAGACTTCCATGGTGAAAGTCAATCTTGGAAAAGCTGTCATTGAAATGTAACGGTAGAATAAAAACATTCTAAAAGAAGATGTAAATACAGTCTTATACTGAGGATTGGACTAATGAAGAGATTACAGGTTCAAGAAAAAGGGAATTACCAAAGAATAGGTGGAGACTGACCTTGAAAAGAATTAGAGGAAAAAAGATCTTCTCATATCACCTTCCCTCCCCCAAATTAAGAAAGTTAAAATCTAAGCCATCAGAGATAACTTTGATGGTCACATCCCTTTAACTTAACAATATTATATATTATTAGCTGTGAACCTTGAATATCTGAGACAGGTCTTGGTTCATTTAGAAAGTTGATTTTGCCAAGGTTGAGGATGCGTGCCTGTGACACAGCCTCAGGAGGTGCTGACAACATGTGCCCTAGATGGTCAGGGCACGGCTTGATTTTATACATTTTAGGGAGACATAAGACATCAATCAATATATGTAAGATGAACGTTGGTTCTGTCCAGAAAGGCGGGACAACTCAAAGCAGGGAGGGGACTTCCAGGTTACAGGTAGGTGAGAGACAAATGGTTGCATTCTTTTGAGTTTCTCATTAGTCTTTTCAAAGGAGGGAATCATACATGCATTTATCTCAGTGATCAGAGGGATGACTTCGAACAGGATGGGAGGCAAGTTTGCCCTAAGCAGTTCCCAGATTTACTTTTCCCTTTAACTTAGAGATCTTGGATCCCAAGATTTATTTTCCTTTCACATAGGTCACTGTAATTTTTCAATCCCAATTTCCTCATAAGATTTCCAAGTATTTCTGCAAATGATGCTTTAACTTTACATTACAAGTGATGCCACAGTAGAAGACTTCTGACACATAAGGATTATGTTTTCTGTTCAAGAACAAAAATAGCATTTGTGAAAACTCACTGCTTTCTTGACTTTGGTTGATTTTGTATTGCCTTTATCTCTGCCTTTTAATATGTTCACTAATGTGCTGCAGGTGTGAACAGACATTAAACTCAGTATGGGAATACACTGATTAAATCAAAGTAAAAGCTTGAAGGCAGAAAGAATAACATTAAACTGTTAAATACTTTTTTACCGTTTAAAAATACATTGACAGTTAATATTTACTGAGCACCTAGTATGTGCCAAGTACTGCCCGTAGACACATGGATAAAAGACATTACCTATGTCTTCAAAGAGCTTACAATATAGAGGAAAAACAAACAAGTAAATAATTACAATACAGAATACTGAAGTGCCAGGAAAGAAAATGCACAAACTGCTTTGAGAAGATAGATAAAAAGGGAAACACGTAAGAAGATAAATATATATATACACACACACACACACAACTTAATCTATAGTATTAGGTCATGATAATCTGTAATGCTCCTTTAAAGATTATTATTCTCATATGTGAGGCTCAAAAGGATTAAGCAATACACCGGATGTCACACATCGAGTGGCAGAGCTGGAACTGGTCTTAAACCACGATGTCCTGATTCCAAATGATACACTATGCTCCAAAAGAGATTTTTTTCCTGAAAGCATGTATTAGAAGAGAAGATTTTACTTTCCTTCAACAAGATACATAATAAACATCAGTGAGATTTTTGGTTTGTTTTGTTAGCGCATTAAAAGGCAAATTTTTCTTTTTCTTGAACAGACTGCCCTTTTCTTTTGTTTTCTTTACATTTATATGGCATCAGATGCCACTGCCCATATACATTAGTATCATATTAATTTTTTTACATATATATTTTTTAAAGAGAGACAGGGTTTTGCCCTGTTGCCCAGGCTGGTCTTGAACTCCTAGTCTCAAACAATTCTCCCCGTACCCAGCCTTCCAAAGTGCAGGATTACAAGTATGAACCCACCATGCCTGACCCAACATTACTTTGGCATGCTCAAAAACCTTCAGTTGCTCACTATGAACTATCAAGCTTATTTCAAATGCTTCAATCCAATATCCCCAGCTCCTAGCTAGTGGTTTCTGTCTGGATTTCCTGCCTCTCTCACCCCTTCTCAGTCTCCTGAAGTGACCCTATTCTCTAAGCAAATTAAATTATTATTATTCTCCCAGACAGGCCCTTTGCATCCTGTATCTGCACCATGGTATCTGCGTTTTCTTTAACTTGGAACGCCCTTTTATTTTTCGGGGTCTAGTTCATAGGTTCCCTTAAGCCCTTATCCTCCTGATGGAAATCATTTCTCCCTTTTCTGATCTGGCCTAGCATTTTGTTTTTGCCGGGTCCTGTAAACCCTCATCACCAACAGATCTGTGCCACAGTCAGTCACGTACTAAGCACATCTTGTATAGTCGCTCTGAGGAAGAATTCCAGTTCATCCTCTTCCTATGTAGCATGTGCCAATACCCATGGTATAAATACACCATGGCCAATTTCAAGGCATTGAGAGGCCTTGAAAGTGAGAGGCTTTGAGGCATTGAGAGGCTCTGGTGAAAGGTGATAGGAGCTGACCCCAGCACACTACTGTTTGTTTCTTTGTAAAATGAGGAAATAAAACATTTAATGTGGAATTCTTGTAAAGACTAAATGACAAAGTAAATGTAAATTACTTGACACAGCCTGGCGTAAACACTCCAATGTCATTACCTCTGCTGTTATTGCTTCTGTTTTTGCTGCTGCTGCTACACTATTATTGTTAATAATGCTATTTATACCTATGACTATTCCTATTATTATTTCTATCACTAGGATTAATGGTAATATCTCCCTCCTAAACTGTAAACTCCTTGAAGGAGGAAAACGAAACCAGTATCTATTGAGCATCTACTATTGTTCAGGCACGAGACTTTAACCATCTCTCAAATGTCTAAGAGTTTCATATATATTTTTTTCTCAGTTAATTACAATCACCCTGTGAGACAGAGTCTATAATTACCTCCAGTTTGTAAATGACAAACAGAGACGTAAAGAGTTGAAGTCACTTGTTCAAGATTACATACATAGATAGTAAGTGGTAGGGCTGAAACTCACTAAAGTTTGTCTGGCTTTGCAATCCATTCTTTGATCAAACATATTGATACTCAAGATTTAAGTCTGACATTTAGGTAGCAAACTTACCTTTGCCAAAAAATCTTCTTCCTGTGAATTACTTTTTTATGGGTCCAGGGAAAACTACAGGATTTTCCTAACTTCCTAAAACACTGTACAAAGGCAAAGTCATAAGAAAAAACACTGAATAGCAATTACCTACAACTTCTTATCAAAGAAGAATGTTAGCTATGTAATTTCATTTTAAATACAAGCTTTTTATAAAGAATGAGCATAGATTTAATGCAATTACCAATGTCACATAAAACGAGAAATTAGTAGGCATGTGGAACAAGTCTCAGAAATCAAAATTGATCATTCTTATCTAACTGTAGTCAGAGAAATTGCCCATAGACTGGGCTATAGTTTCATTAGCTTGATTAAAAGTGAAAACTGGAGGAAGGGTAAAGTAGGTCAAAAACTTCCTGACTCCTTGAGGATTAAAACATTTACTAGATACTAAGTATGGGTGAAAGGATCACTAAGAAACTATCTGCCAGCCTTGGTGGATAGGGAAAGAAAGACAGGCCACCCTGAACTGCAAAAACTGATTATAACAAGAATGAAAAGCACAGAGGAATTGGGCATGAACTCTAGAGCAAGGATTTCTAAAGTGAAAACGCCTTTATTTATGACCCAAGCTAGGGAATTCATAGCTAGAGGGTCAGCATGTACGTAGGTAACATACGGCAAGTTTTATTATAGGACTGACCAAGTTTTTCAAAGCCAGTGCTCTTAATTATATAATTCAAGCTTACTATCAATTTTTTTTTGCTCTACTAGACACACACACACACACACACACACACCCCTACCATTATACAAAATGAGATACTGTTCCTAAACTTCAATTAAGCTACTGTATACCTTCCCCTCACCCACATCCACCCCATACTTCCATTTATGGCTCCCACTTTCATTTAGAAAACAGGACTCTTGCATAAACTGGTAGGGTGGTGGGAAGGAGAGGGAAAATAAGTATGAGTGGTGGGAAAGGAAAGATTTCAGAGAACTGGCAATGGCCTGAGTGAACATGGTAACAGCTGAACCTTTAGGCTCAGGAGTGCCACCATTTTTGAGGAACTTGGTGGAGAAGGAATTCATAGAAAGATAAAATAATGATAATTAGAATAAGCAAGAGTGGTGACCATCTTCCTAAGAAATCTCCATGGAAATTAAGTATTATTTTTCTTCTTCTGTTCAATTTCTTAAAAATGTAATACTGTAATCCCTCAGTTCTGCATACACCATCAACGTATTAACAGCTTCTCTGAGGAGGGAAGCCTACTATGAGAACATTAAATAAGTAAACATTAATTTTTAAGATATATCTTATTTCAGAAAGGTTAAGTTGGGAGGAGGGGTGTGGTGAGGCAGGTGAGGGTTAGGTAGGGGAGTGGAAGTGAGAGTACAACTCAAAATTCAGCAAATCTAGTACCTGGACTACCTCTTCTGGCCATGTTGGGAGTTGGCTGCCTCCAGAGATGGGTGGCTTTGGGTGGGCTGGTGAGTTGATGACCACAAAAGGGCCATGGAGCTTCCACTCACCTAATGACTGTCCCAGAAGAAACTGTGATGGATAGAACCTCTGTAGTAAATGAAAATTAAGCTATCACTGTTACTTATAGGAAAAGCTTCAAAAATGCACTTAGAAGAGAGACTTTATGGAGATCTTAGCTATTACAACAAAATATGACAGTGTATCATAAGGTGCATCAACATTCAATCAGAATACAGCTCAATGTCATAGGACTATTCCACCTCCCAATCAAGGTTCTCTCTTGAGAAACAGAAACAAACCCACTTAGATTAGGAGGTAAAATCCTTATGTATAGAGTACAGAAGAAATATAATAAAAACTTAGTAAATGTAAACAACTTCCGTTCAGAGAACTGTGTCCCCCTTCAGCATATAAAACCATACTATCCACCCTGCCCAAGACAGATCCCTAGTGATGGACTTTGGTCAGTAGCACAAACATACACAAACAAATCCAGGAATGTTGAAAGTGCATTTACAGCACTAAAACTTTTTTCTTTATGGGATTCTGCAATGGGAATATTGTTGTTTGTGAATCATACACATTGAAATCACGAACAACTTTTTACTCCAATTTACACCCATGACCACCTGTGTCATTCTCTGGGGTTTTGCACTGTTTACAAAAGGATTTTAATTCCTAAGTAAAATGGGTTTGTTGCTATTTCTCAAGAGAGAACCTTGATTAGGAGGTGGAATAGCATTATGACATTAAGTTGCATTCTGATTTAATGTCGATGCACTTTACAGTACACTGTCATGTTTCACTGTACTATCTAAGATCTCCACAAAGTCTCTCTTTTCTTTTAAGTGCATTTTTGAGGCTCTTTCTATAAGTAAAAATAGTTTAAGAAGTCTAGCTCTTAAAACCATGACACTACTGTCTGCATTTACCTCTCTTAAAGCCATCAGGCCAAATCAGAACATTAAAACACCCCGTCTTCTTATATGGAGTCACAAATAGAGTCGATTGACTGCTTCTATAGAGATGTCATTTGAGCTTTGCTAAGTAGTACTTGCACTAACCATGAAAAGCTCAGGAAAACTGGAATAATGAGGAAAGAAATCAGAGCAAGATCATAAAAGCCCAGTTCATTTCCAGGAAAAAGCAGTAACCATCCCTCCCCACTACATTTTAAATATCACAACGAATTTAAGTAACAAAATAAACAATTAACTGAGAGCACACTTTATGTACAACTTTAAATTCTTCCTACTGTGTTCATTACCAAGCTGTTTTCTCTCTTTAGGGAGGATGAGGGGGAAACTTTTAAAAGACTCATTTAACACAGAAGTCAATTTCCACTAATGTATTCTTCATGTGGCATATGTAGTCTTCCAAAGCGCATCTATATATACAAATACACATGTATCAGTATCTTCTTTTATAAGAACAACAGCAATTAGCCCACCCCAAACACATTATTGCTATTCATATCCTGTAGGGAAAAAACATGAATATGAGAACCACCTCACTTAAAATAAATGCAAACTGAGAAGTATCTCTGATAGAACTGTTTTGTAAAAAACACCTCTAATTGTGAAAAGAACAATGCAACTATTATATAACCCAGCTTTTACCTTCTAGAAAGTTAGGCAGGGAGTCTTTTTCATGCATTCATCCCTGAGGAAGCAGAAATAAAGTGCTTTGGCCGGGCGCGGTGGCTCAAGCCTGTAATCCCAGCACTTTGGGAGGCTGAGACAGGCGGATCACGAGGTCAGGAGATCGAGACCATCCTGGCTAATACAGTGAAACCCCATCTCTACTAAAAAATACAAAAAACTAGCCGGGCGAGGTGGAGGGCGCCTGTAGTCCCAGCTACTCGGGAGGCTGAGGCAGGAGAATGGCGTGAACCCGGGAGGTGGAGCTTGCAATGAGCTGAGATCTGGCCACTGCACTCCAGCCCGGGCGACAGAGCGAGACTCCGTCTCAAAAAAAAATAAAATAAAAAATAAAGTGCTTTGCATCAACTGTTGCTATCAAGTCATGTAAGACAGAAAGAGTTGGTATGACGCTGTGGTCTTTGTGACTTTGGGTGTGTAAAGGTACCATCGGCTTTCACAGAATCACCAAGGGTTCCCAAGACAAGATCCCACAGCCACCTTTGTACGTGTTCAGTGGAGGGGAGGAAAATAAGAATTTGCACTACTGTGTAGGAGGCCAAAGTAGAAAAGAGAGGGAGATGAAAACAGAGGCAACCTGACCGCCTAGAAAATATTCATCACAGACTTCAAAGAAAGCTTTTCTCCTTGAGTTCTTCAGATCATGCCTCAGGTAGGGGGACAGAGGGTTTTAATTGGCAGGAACACATGCCTAGTTTGTTAGAAATCGGAAATATAAAAGACACTACTTAAAATTCCTCAAATCTCATTTTGTACATAAAATATAGCCAGTGGAAACAGGAAAGGAGACATCTGCACGTACCACACATGCATGCACAGTCACTCTTAGATTCAAAGCAAGTTGCTACAACTAGCCAGAGAAAATAACAGACATGTGTGCTTAGGCAAAATATAGGTAAGAAACAAAGATATTAAAGGGAACACACACACACACACATACACACACATAGAGAGAGAGACAGAGTGAGTTCTAGCTTTAATCAACGCAATCCACAAAATAACTTTCTCTACCGTTGAAGAGTTTTCTAATAGCTAGCCCTTCATTAAATCTCCTCAGATGGAACGCCAGTGTTTGGTTATTACAGAATTAGACTGAGCCAGAATCTGGTACTAGATGGTACTTAACACAGATGTAGAGATCTGAAAAATAACAGATATACATTATAAGCCCTTTTAGAATTCTGGCCCCAAAGGTGCCCATAAAATAGATACTTCTGGCTTAGCTACATGATTTTTACATATGACCTACGCACCTGATCTGACTGTTCAAATGTCGGTTGGTACCTTCGTCATTTACAGGGCACTTTTGCCTGCATGATCCCATCAGATTCTTGTGATGGTCCAGTGAGGTAAGTGGAAGTATTATTGTCCCTGCTTAATAGATGAGGAAACTGAAATTCATACAAGTAAATAAGTCAGAGGTAATGAAGATAGAACCAGTAACCAAACTGCCTCTTAAGTCTAATGCACTTTGAGGAATTATAGATATGTTGTGTCTTACAATATACAGAATGTTGCTTTTATGGTTTACTAATCACAGTATTCTGGCAGTGGCTTTTTGTTTTTGGCAATGTCCTTTAGTCTGCCTTCTAGGTCTCTAAAACAGCACAGCTATTTCTCACTAATCTTTCTCATCAATTCATTTCCTGGGTTAAGTTCCTTCTTCCAGAACATCTCCCTGTAGACAGGGATCAGAGAAACATGAACCGGGTTTCTCTGTTCCCAAGGGAAGATGTCCACCATCCAAAGAGAGAGAAAACAGCGAATATTTGGTAACTCACCTGCTAGCAGCACCATTGTTCTTTATTAGCAAACACATTGCCCTCAACAAGGGGCACCTGGCTTGCTTTTTCTTAACAATCAATCTGCCTTCAGAGCTGGAGCTCGTAAGAGGCACAGCCTCCCATTCTGTTACAAAAATTCTATGGTCTCCTCAGCTACTTTCTCCTTATCATTTCTCATTAGAGTGATTTCTTATACAGAAATGAAATGGCATATTGTATTAACTAATTATAAAATATTTTAAAATTTCAATCATGAGTATTTGAGAGGAAGCTGAAACCGGTTCTGATGACGACAGGTGGAAGGTAGTAACTGAGTTAGCATCAATGCATTCACTTCAAACCACTTGTAGAAATGAAGTGTTATTTAGTTGCATAGAGCTGCAATCTCCAAATACACACATTTGTTCTCAGATGACAGCAGTTCTTCAAATTAACAGTGAAAATATTAAACCAACAGAAGACATTTTGGTTGTTTTGACAGGTTGACTTGAGCGTTATGCCATCTCATTAAACCAAGCCAAGTAAGGGAAGAAAAGATAGATGAGGCCAAGGCCCAGGAGTGAGGTCACGAGCTAAATGTGACTGCATAGCAACAAAAGTTTGACTGAGAAAGATATGTCCCCAGGGTAAAAGTCCCTTTGCCTAAATGAGTCCTTCAGGTCAAGAAAGGAAATTTGTTGACTACATTCTCTTAGCTTGCTCCCATAGGCATGAGACTAATAGCACTTTAAAGTCTGTTGTGAAGGATATAATGATTAACTGACTATTTAAATCCTAGAAAGGTCACATTAGCAGCCCCTATCAGTGCTTCAGAGCCAAAGCAGCAGAGTGTGAAACTTGAAATCCACTATGAGCTCAGAAAATGATTAAACTGAGAAGTGATCCATGGCTGCTTATAAATGAAGTCCAAGATTCCTAGCATTATCAATAACAGCATAGGCACAAGATCATTGTGGGTGACAAAAAAAAAAAAAAAAAAAAGGTAGTTGGATTATCCTTTTTTTTTAATAAGCAAAAAAAAGCAGTTGGGCTAATGGAAATATTAGTTATTAGCTCTAAATTTGGTAAATGAATGCTGCTTTTAAGAGTTTAAGAGGCTGTCTGATCATAAATATTTCAAAAAGCACACTATTAATTCAAATCAATCAATAATACAGCATAACCCTCCAGCTAAGTTACTAGTGAGAAGAAATTTATTTCTCAGTTTTATTCCCACCAAATCTATATCCAAAGGTTTGGGATTGATTATAGCAAGATGTGTTGTCTTATTATCAAAATAGTATTTATTACTCACACATTTCTAAAGCAATAACCTGTTATGATTTTTTAACTCATTGAGTAGAAAGCTGAATATTTACTGACATTTCTTGAAAACCTGCAACCCGCCTGCAGGAAAGAATTTGACATCATCACACTGTGTTTTCCTTAACTTGACAGGAAGTCAACTTCAAGCAGATTGACTTGAAGCGGGATCTCATTTGGGAAGCGTAAGTGTCCGATAAAAACTGTGTGTTTTTTTAAATTTGGAAAGTACTCAAGTTCCAGTTGCTCATAATTCTCCTCCACTTTCTGAAAACCTGGCAATCCCATGTGGACTTCTGGTAGAATGAGCAATGCAAAGAACTGGCTTGGACTTGGCATGTCCTTGTACTTCTGGGGACTGATGGACCTTACGACCACCGTTCTCTCGGGTACCCCAACACCACAAGGTGAATTAGAAGCACTCCTGTCAGACAAGCCACAGTCACATCAGCGGACTAAAAGGAGCTGGGTTTGGAACCAGTTTTTCGTTCTGGAAGAGTACACTGGGACCGACCCTTTGTATGTCGGCAAGGTAAGAAATGCCAAGTAGAAATGACCCGGGTATTGGATATTGAAATCGAATATGAATTGAATATGAAAGTTCACCTAGCCTGTATCTGAGGCCTGAGAGAAACTGGAACAAGTGGTACATTACTTGACACCTAGCTAAAATATAACTTCCGCTTTGTCAGATACCAGTCAGAAAGGAAAGATTTATTTCCTTGTCCATGTCTCTGTTATGAATGGTAAAAACTGAGAACTGGGATTTGGAAGAAAAGGCTCAGACCCTGCAAGAGCTATTCAAGTCCTAAAAGAGGCAGCAGCTGCTGTCTGGGAATGACAGAATGGGGAAGAGGGAAATGTGGAAATGCAAGAAGAGTACAGGGTTTTTTGCTTTGTGTTTTTGTGGGGTTTTTTCAGAGCATTTCCAGAGGTATTGCCTGAGGTGCAAATTTAATGAAAAAAGTAAAAATAAAACATTTTTCATTTCAGAAGATCTTAGCATGTGCTTTAGGATAGCTGGAGACAATAAATATATTTATAAATGTTATATTTGAATTCTCTTGATTTAATCTATCATTATTTCATCTTTAATCCTGAATTTTTCCTGTGTTTACTTTATTGGGGTGTTAATTACACACTATTTTGTGAAAGCAACCAAGTGAGAGAGAATGGGAGACAAGGAACTAATTAGAAAATAAATAATCCATTCAAATGGTAACTTAAACACTTGTTTAGCATAGAGGCTGGGAGCATGGGTTTCAGATTCAAACACAGGTGGGTTCAAAGCCCAGTCCTGCAATTATTTCTAGAGTGACTTTGGACAGGTCACCAAGCCCTGCTCACCTCGGCTTCCTCAAATTTGAATGACGAGGATGAGAGAACTACTCCTTCTCAAGTATTGTCTACCCAAGCTCTTTCCCCAGTGTCCACTTACTTCTTAACCCAGGTATATGGCTTCAGTCCCCACCACTGACCTAAAGCTGTGTTTTCACTGATTCTCGAGACCTCCCTACTGCCCAATCCAATGGCTTCATTCTATGACACCTCCCAGTCACAACCTCAGACACTGATGACCTGTCTCCCCTTGACTCATTGTCCTCTCTGTGCCATGACCTTCACAATCTCGTTTTTCCTTCTTTTGTCTCAGCCGTGTTTGTGGGTCCTCTCCTTCCACCTGACCCCAATTGTTGGTGGGCTTGCCAGCTTTGCCCCAGCCTCTTCTCCACGCACTCATTCCCTGGGAGAACTCGCCACCTCTGCAGTTTTGAATGCCATGTCTATGCCAGTGAATGCAAAACTTCTATCTCTGGCTTAGACCACTTCGGGTTATAAATCCTACTGCATATGTGACATCTCCACATTTTTTACTCATAGGCCTTTCCAGTGCAGTGTGTCCAGTAAGAAACTCTTCTTTTTTTCTCCTAAACATAGTCTGCCCCATCACCCATCCATCACCTAGTTCCTAAAACCAGAGACCCAGGGATCATTCCTCCCTTTTCCCTGCCCGCACATTCTCTCCCTCTGAAAATTCTGCTAGTCCTATGCCAGAATCAACCCCAAATCTTGCATTTCTCTTATCCCTGCCTCCACTATCATCTGTCACCTGGGCAAATACCTAGCCTCCCAACCAGTCTCCTCATGTCCACCTGCACCTCCCTCCAATCTGTTCTCCACCATGGTCTGTTTAAAATTTAAGTCAGATCATATCACTCCTCTACTTATGTCTCTCCAACGTTTTTCCACTGTGCGTTGAATCCTCCAGACACCTCTCCACAGCTTACAAGACCACTCCTTTCTGGATCAGCCTGCCTCCTGGCACCCACCCACGGCCCATGCTACTCTCTCCCGCATTCTCGTGTTGCAGGAGTATGACCTTCGGCATTTCCTGCAACCTGGCAAGCACTGCCTTTATTGCTCCCCCATAATGAAATGCCCTTCCGCTGGCTTCTCTCATGCCTTCCTTGACCACTCTCTAAGGCAAGCCCCTCTGTTAGACTCTCTTTCACAGCCCTAATCACAACCACCATACTTGATTTGTTTTTTTATTTACATGTTTATTTTCTGAAGCCTCTGATTAAAACTAGAAGCTCAGTGAAAGCAAGAACATTGCTCCCGTTTTATCCACAAGACCTAACACAGCATTTATCTTGTAGAAGGTGCTCAAGATGATATTTAATAAATGAAGGTCTCACTGGGTAGTAAGGATTAAATAAGCTAATGCATGTAAAGCACTTTGCACAGTACTCAATCCAGAGTAAAATTTTAATTATCCTTAACCTGTAGTAGTAAATAGTACTATAGTAGCTATAGTATTAATAGTGATAACAGTAACAGTAGTTTAAGGAGTTCATTTTGGGAACTCAACGTTCTGTAATACCTAATGCAGCTTTAAATCCCTTGGCCTCAAAACCCGTGAGTTTTTGTTGACTTCTCCTTTCTTTATCTCCTTTATCCTTCACATGCAATCGGTCCCCATACCTGCCAATATTTTCCTGCCAGTTTCTCTCGGACGCATCTCCTCCTCTCTAGGCTCTGTCATGACCATGATCCTTTGTTCTTCCTGATTAGATTAACTAAGCCGGTGCTGCCTGTCTTCCCATCCCTCCTCCAGGGTGCTCAGCACATTCCTCTCCCTGAAGCACCCTTTCCATCATGTTGCTCCTCTGATTAAGAAAGCACTGTAGCTCTTGAATGCTATCAGAGCTCCTAGCATACAGTTCAAGGACTTCCTCCTACCTCACTCAGCCCTCTCACACAATTTCTCAAATCAGGTCCTCATCCCAATCAAGCTGGACCTCCTTAACTGGTTCTGCCACACATACCACGTTTGTCCCTGACCCCACACGTGCCCACGCTGCTGCCCTGCCCAGCGCAGGCCCTGACTTCCGCTCATCAGGCCACATTCAAATTCTCAAAGTTTTAGCTTAAAATCAGACAATTCTATCATGAACACATCTTGCATCTACTCAGAATTCCAAAGACTTCTAGCTTCTCCATAGCTATATAACATTTCTTCCAAATAAACATACATGGTCACTGCTAAGTTCAAGAAAAGAGTATGTTTGTATTCAGCAATTTTCAGTAATTACTTATGTGCACATACAATTTAGGGCTCTACTGCCTCCTCCCAAGGGTAGAAATTGAGACGCCACTCCCCAACTTTGTCCACATGTCCCTGACGCTGAGTACTTGGCACAGAACTGGCCACAAAGAGTGCAGAAGAAAAAGGTAGCTAACGTTTTATTGGACTACCACAGTACTATGTGTCGGTCACATTCACATCAAAGCAGATCATTTAATCATCATAACAATGCTGTGAGGTGAGTATAACACAGGGAACTGGGCTCAGAGCGGTTATTCATGTTCATTGCCCAAAGTTACACCAAAGGTAGCAGGGAAAGCCCGGGCTGAAATATACATTGCTCCTACCCCAAAGCACCGGCTTTCCTTTACATTGCCTTGTCTGTGGCCAGTGGCTTTAGACTAAGCCCAGAGGATACACACAGGAGTCAGTGGTGTTTAGGAGGGATCAGGAATCTGAGCCAGGCTGCTTCCTGAACCCTTTATCTCTGACGCTGGGTAGTTCTTAGCTGTGTAGCACCCTTGAGTACTCACAATTAGTGCTTGCCCTTTCCAAATAACCTCAACCAAGATACAAGACACCCATTCATCTCAACAGTCATCTGACCCAATCCTCACACCAGCAACCAAGCGAAGATTTTTACCCTGCATGTGTTACCTCTACATGAAGAAGATAATCATATATTTACTTACCCAGACACTTTTCCCCTTTACTTTCTTTTGAAAGGGAATTCATCCCCTTTCATTCTCTTTACCCAGGGGCATTCTGCTCGTCACCTTGAGCTCCGGAAGATGTCTGTTTAGAGAGCTTGCCGGAGTTATTTGCTTATTTCAGAAAGGAGTATGGCAACAATTACCAGCTGTAATTGGTATGGCCTTACAAAATCCACACTGGGCTTTCCAGGGACAAGGCGGTGTCGAGTTAAAGCTAGATTATATTGGCATATGCAAAGAGAGGGATGCTGAGAGCTTGTGCTTGTGCACGAATTTGTGGGTCCAAATCATGCCGAGGTTAACAACTACATGGAAGCTGCCTGACCACAAATTGTAAGCACTTACTGCATTCTCGAAACTATTCAAGGCACTCTGAAAGATGACAAAAAGAGTGAACATCATTCTTGTTTTCGAAATCCTAAATCAGCTAAGATTCTTCAGAACCTGCTTGTACTTCCCATCACTCACTACTCCTTTGGCTGAAGATCTTAAAGACTAAAGAATGGTTAGGATAAATGAGACATTCACTTGTCTTATTCTGCCTAAAATATTTTCCCAAGATGTACGTAACTGTGCTGCTGACTCTGCTCGGAAGCTTCTTACCTTCCTCCAAATAGCTGGTACACAGTCAGTGTTAGTTGAATTAAATATGGATAAACATAAAACACATTTTTATTACACTGCCGATTTGCTGAGTGACTTGGAGAAAAGCTGTTAATGTCTGTTCTTTGCAATTTTTGAAACCAAATGTGTATTCTATGGCTGGTAAAGCGGAATATTAAATGTGCACTGCTGCATGGGTTATTAGGCTGGTGTCTCTCAGACCCATGCTCACCTTTCCACACTCTGCTTTGGGTACTGGGGCTGAAACTCTCCAAGCCATAATTTCTCCTCTTCCAACCAGCTCCTCTCCCAGGTAGTCTGCCTGCCTGTAGAAGGTACTAGAGGGAGCCCAGGAGGCAGGAGGAGGGAAGAGTGCCTTGCTCCTCCTCATCACACCTACTTCTAAGAGGTGTGAATCCCAGGGAACAGGGACACCTCCTCCAAGCTCCTGAGGCCCCAGCCCAGGGGGCAGCCCTCCTTCCTCAGGGGTCTCAGCCCCAGCCTCAAGGGGCTCCCCTCCAAACCTGCCGATCCCAGAATCCCCGCCTCTGTCCTGTGTTGCCCCAGCCAGAGGGGCACTGGCTGTTTTTCCTGGAGTTGCGCTCTCTCTCTCTCTGATGCCTCGGGGCTTCCTTTTGGCTTTTCAGTCCTCACTCCAAATGCTCCCTGCTGAAACCAGGTGTTGAGTTTTGTTCCCTGACTAGACCTCGAACTGATAGGCCTATGGGCCTCAGAAACCACCTCTGTGTAAGCAGATCCTGACATGCTTCAAAGTGGAGAGCTTCCTGCTTCCCTGGGGGTGTTCTCTACCCCCTCCCTCCTCCTTTTCCCTTCCCCCGCCTTCTTCCCTCTCCCCTCCTCCCTTCCTCTCCCTCTCCTGCCCTGCTCATGTGCACACTTGCACGTGCAGACCGGCGCTCCAAACCTCCTGGAAAGGTGCTCCTAACTCGTTTTTTTTTTTTCTGAAACGGAGTCTCACTCTGTCGCCCGGGCTGGAGTGCAGTGGCGGGATCTCTGCTCACTGCAAGCTCCGCCTCCCAGGTTCACGTCATTCTGCTGCCTCAGCCTCCCGAGTAGCTGGGACTACAGGCACCCGCCACCATGCCTGGGTAATTTTTTTGTATTTTTAGTACAGACAGGGTTTCACCTTGTTAGCCAGGATGGTCTCGATCTCCTGACCTCGTGATCCGCCCACCTCGGCCTCCCAAAGTGCTGGGATTACAGGCTTGAGCCACCGCTGCCGGCCGCTCCAGGGCTAGCACCATCCACACGGAACTTTCGCCCTCCCCGCGACCCTTCTTCCAAAACAGTTTCATTACACACTTACAAGACATCAGGCCACAACAAGATGAAGGTCACACGGAAAGTGAAGGCCTCACACCCGAGCCGCAGCCCAGACTCCACGTGGCACCAGCCAGCTCCTAGGAGTCAGGGGCGCCCTGCCGTGAGCTCTGCTGCTGTCCTTTCTTAAAATGCTTAAAGCAGGCTTACCTGCCGCCTGCTGGGATCACAGGTGTGCTGAGTATTTCAAGGATCACGGAACAAAAGGTTTTATTTGATACATAGAGCACCTCAAAACAGTCCTGGGGTGGCCCTCAGTCAGCTTCTATTTTTCCTTCCCTACATAATCAGCAGTGCCCTAAATTAAACCAATTTTATTAAAAGTCCTATGCCACCATGCCATAAAATTACATACATACACTGTTGTATATGTAAACATACACCTATATGCATACGTATACATTTTTTAAATTTAAAACACCTTCTGAAATCCTTGTTCTGCCCACACTTCTGTTCCTCTGCCTGAGAACACAGTTCCCAATGGAATAGATTTTCATTTATTTGTACCCAGGTCCAAATGAAATGGCTTTCTATTCTACACAAGAGTTGGGCACCTCTACTGTTTATAACTGCATAAACAGAAGATTTGGATTGGAAAAAAAAAAAAAAGAAAGAAAAAAGAAAATACTGTATACAAAATGAGGAAATGTGAGAACTTCATATTCTAAATAAAATAAGTAGAAAAAAGTCCACAACTATTTTTTCGGTCAGTTTTATTCCCTTAGTTCCCTTTTCTAGATAAGACACAGCTGAGTTCCTCCAGGCAGCAAAACCGTTGCCTGCATGATTTGGCCGTGAGTCAATCTGAGTTCAGCTCAAAGCCAGCCACAGCCTCCAAACCCATCCCTGTCGGAGGCTGTTGTGGATGCATTTGCAGGTGTTTTATTGGTGTTTATGCCGTTTAATCCTCAGAGTAACACTGTCTTAGCCATGCTTCAGGCAGCCTTCTGCAGCTTTTACCAGGAGACTGTGCATAACAAAAAAGCCAAAAGGTTGTTTTTCCTCTCTGCCACCCTCCTGGAGGTCTGTAGGGAGCAGAGAAGAGCTGAGTGTGCTAATACCCTTTTCTCCATTCACGTGTATCATGGCTGGCCCCATTTATGGCCTTCCTATGATGGGAAAAGTACTGTGCTGGGTGTCTCCAGTGCATTAATCTCTAATGATCCCAGTGACCCTCCAGAATAAGTATTAGTGTTGTCCTCACATTTATAAGGAAATTAATGGTTATAAACATAAAAATAACTCATCAAGGGCCCTGAATTTATAACTGGCCTAGACAGTGTTCAGGCCAGATACACTGGCCTCCCTGCCCCAGGCCTAATGCTGGCTGTTTTATGAACTAATCTCATGAACTTCACCCTGGACTATGCAAAGTGCTAACAACCCAGGCAACAACGGAGTGGCTGACTACATTTAACTGTTTTGTTACCACCTTTAGAAAGAGACCGTTACCTATAGGGTTACTCAAAATTACAGGGTTCTTGCCACCTATACATACTATCTGCAATTAAGTAGATATTATAGATGCAGAAATATGTTTATAGGCCTGAGATTTTAAAAATATAGTACTCCTGGACTCCTTTTGAGAGTTATTAAAAGTATTCTGGCTGGGTGCAGTGGCTCACACCTATAATCCCAGCACTTTGGGAGGCCAAGGTGGGTAGCAGATCACCTGAGGTCAGGAGCTTGAGACCAGCCTGACCAATGTGGCGAAACCCCCTCTATACTAAAAATGTAAAAACTAGCCAGGCATGGTGGTGCATGCCTGTAATCCCAGCTATTTGGGAGCCTGAGGCAGGAGAATCATTTGAACCCGGGAGGTGGAGGTTGCAGTGAGCCAAAATCATGCCACTGCACTCCAGCCTGGGCGATGGAACGAGACTCTGTCTCAAAAAAAAAAAAAAAGGATTCTGAGAGGGAATATAGCTGCATGGTCAGATAAAAGCATGTCCCTAACTCAACCATCCACATATAGACTTAAGTGACTCAGTTATGAACCCAAGAACCAGTCCCATCTAAAGGAGACACATACTGATGTAAAGAATCACAACCAGCAGTTAAATTCCATTTGACGCCTGAAACACAAGCCCAGTCCTACTGAATGAAACTACAGAACTAGGATCACAGAATGTGAGAAAGAATTCACAGAGGTCATTCACTATTCCCACTGCAGTGCCCTTAACCTTTTTATAAACTACTTCCATCAGCTTATCAGCCAACTTGAATTGTCATAAAACTGTTTGATACTACAAAAATTATGGCAATTTCTTCATTTTAACATGTTTAGGCTTATCCATTTTATTTTACTTTTATTTTTCTTAAATGGAAAGGTAGGATTCCTCCTTATGAAACTTGTTCTTATTCTAACATTGGGGATCTTCATTTTCCAGAGTTCCTGTTTCCTGTACTTATCAGGGAGAATAATTTTGTTTAAATAATAGTAAGTTCAGGATACAGAATGTGTCATGGAAAATTTTACTTATTCATCAACCTGTATCTACTTCTTGACATAGTCGTGTCCAATGCATACTGGTTCTTTGTAGACAGACTTATTAAACATTTGAGTTAAAAAAAAATCTCCTTATGTAAAGGGAGGTTATAAGTTTGTAACAAACTGAAAATCAATGTGTTTTCTGACACCTATTGACATCCATGATGAGAATCAGATGCTTTCCTCTCCCAGCTTCATTCAGATATGGACAGGGGAGATGGATCCATCAAATACATCCTCTCGGGAGAAGGTGCTGGCATCGTGTTTACCATCGACGACACCACAGGAGACATCCATGCCATTCAGAGACTCGATCGAGAGGAAAGAGCCCAGTATACTTTAAGGGCTCAAGCCCTAGACAGGCGGACGGGCAGGCCCATGGAGCCAGAGTCAGAGTTCATCATCAAAATTCAAGACATCAATGACAACGAGCCCAAGTTCCTGGATGGACCTTATGTCGCCACTGTGCCAGAAATGTCCCCAGTGGGTAAGGTGGTGACTCATTGATTTTCACAAACAGCACCTCCTATACACATACACGCATGCACATGCACACACACACATGCAGGTACACACAGACTCAGAACAGGAGAGCATGACAGGAGCAGCTCACAAATTATAAAGCAACCAAAAATGATGACCAAGCCCTGTGGCTGGCAGGAAGCTACTTAAACACTGGAATCAAACAGAGCAAGTAACAATAATAATAAGCCTATTATTGTTTTTTAGTTCTGATTCTTTAAAAACAAAATATTAGCTAGACAGATAAATCAATAAATGCTTGAATAATATTTGTTTCATAAGGGAGAAATGTTTTGTTATTATCAAAAGAGCAATAGGGCTGGGCACGGCGGCTCACGCCTGTAATCCCAAAACTTTGGGAGGCTGAGGCAGGTGGATCACAAGGTCAGGAGACCCTGGCCAAAATGGTGAAACCTCATCTCTACTAAATAACCTGTCTCTACTAAAATACCAAAAAATTAGCCTGGTGTGGTGGTGCGCACCTGTAGTCCCAGCTACTCAGGAGGCTGAGGTGGGGGAATCACTTGAACCCATGAGGTAGAGATTTTAGTGAGCTGAGATTGTGCGCCACTGCACTCCAGCCTGGTGACAGAGTAAGACTCCATCTAAAAAAAAAAAAAAAAAGCAATGAAGAGCCCAAAGGCTGTGTTCTTACCAGTCATTCAGAATTTAAAGCACAAATAACTGTCATCCCTACTAAACAGGTACAAGGTAAGAGTTACGGAAGCTTGACCAAGAAAGGGGACTCTCCCAATGAAGCAAACACATTTGCAAATGCATTAAGATGGACTGTTCAGGATTGCATCCAGCCTTTAGTTATTACACTTGAACAGGTTTCTACTTCTCTTCCCCAGGTACCTCTGTCATCCAAGTGACAGCCACGGATGCAGATGACCCGACCTACGGCAACAGTGCCCGGGTGGTGTACAGCATTCTTCAGGGCCAGCCATATTTTTCTGTGGACTCTAAAACAGGTATCTGATGCAAGGGTCGAGTCAGTGGTGTTTATTCCCTGATAATTTATAACTACTGCTATGACAGACCCAACTCTCCTTTTCAAGGACTCTCCAGGAAGCGTATTAACCAGAGAAGATTGCTATAAGCTTTAGGATTAAGAGAACAAACTAGCACTGCCCTGATTATTGAACTTCCCAATAATCTTGTAAACTAGCAAAAGATATAGCTCACAGAATTTAGTAAAGCACAGAGGTAAACAGAAGAATATAAGAGCTATGCATAGACAATGGGCAGTGTCTAAATGGAGAGGCAAAAAGCCCCTTGGCATACACACACAAAGTAGCTCCCCACTAGCCTTCAAAAAATCCTATGGTTATATTTATTCCCGGGGACTAAGGTCTTTTATAACCCCATGAAGACCCAAGAGGATTGACACATTCATCTGGGTCATTAGAGAAATAGAAGCACTGATTGTGAAACTGGAAAGAGCCTTGGGGGAATCATCCAGTCCGACACCATTTGCTTAACAGATAAAGCAATTGGGAAACAGAGCTACTAAAGCTCATCTAGTGTAGAGAGGTCTCTTGACATGTGGTCTGATATTCTTTCTATTAAACCAACCACTGTGCACTCAGCAGCGAAGTCCAAAATGAATGGTTGCTGGGGTAGACAGGTTTTGATGAGGGAGGAAAGACCATGTGGGATGTGGTCCCCAAAACGCAGGTCCTGACTGGGAAGCTCTCACAGGGAGGACATCAGAGAGAACTGAATGGGTGAGGAGCAATGTGGCAGAAAATGACAAACAGAAGTTTGGTGTTTTGTTTGCTTATTTATTTCTGTCTTACCCAAGAGCTTTGGCTACAGAATTTATGTTTGGATGTATGAAAGACTTCATTTAATATGTTTGAGCTTGGCAAAGTTATTGTGATGTCATTATTTTATACTTGTGCCAAGCTTCCCCTCTTATTAAATACTTTCATAAATGATGCCATATTTGAACTTCCCAATAATCTTGTAAACTAGCAAAAGATATAGGAAGTATTATTACTTCCATTTTATATGAGGGTAAACATGGGACCTAGGACTAATTAACAAGGAACTTGAGTAAAGAAACAGCCACAGAATAAAGTTAATGGTGAACACTCAAAGTCACCTCTTTATTTGAAAAAGAAAAAATACATTTCTATTATTAGCAACCTGATCGAATCTTTTCCCAGAAGTCCTGAGGGAAACCAGACATTCAGAAAACTGTATCATAAAAGTAGTAAGGGAGTGTAAATTAGGAGGAGGAAGGAAAAAAGACTGCAGTTAGGGACTTCTATAAAACAGTCACTTTAACAATTCTAAGGGCAAGGGGGAGAATGAAGAGATGAAGGGTGCCCACGGGAGGAAAAATACAGGGAGGAAGAGGGTAATGTGTCCTTTATATCCTAAGAAGAGTCTTACATTATTTTGACAGCTCCCGGGGGCATCTGTAGTGTTAAGGTCAAAAATATATGAACAGATAGTTATTGCTGTGCCCATGGGGGGGCCTCTTAAAAAGGAAAATGCTGCATATACCACTTGAGAATGTTATTACTATAATGCAATATATACATTATAGGAGTAAACTGGGGTGGATTATCATTCCCAATCCCTTCCATTTTCATGCAAAAGGTCTACCTAGCCAAGAGTCATGTAAAGCTGTAGTAAATAAGTCTTTAATCTTTGCCGAGAGTGTATAGAAGTCAACTTTTTTAAGCTGAAGGGTTAAAGGGGAGATAAAACATTACTGTACAGGCGTGGCAGGATCACAACACATTTCAACGGATTGTAGTGTAGGCCCCTCTTCTTAAGTGAAACCGTATCTGCTGCTTGCTGTCTGGGGAAGTTCATCTCTTATGCATGGTAAAAATAAACAGCTCACAGAGCATCTTTCACGTCCTAGCTCACAGAATTCAGTAAAGCACAGAGGTAAACAGAAGAATATCACAAAACAGAATGAATACGTAACAACAGGAAAATCCAATTAGAATTCCAACCCTGCTTACAGGTAGTAGGGAGGCAAGAAAATGCAGGAATGAGTTACCTAAAGAAGAGCCATTCACACAACAAGGGCTCTAGGGGCTGAAGAAACTGAGGGAGAATTATCTAAATTCACAGATTTGTAGATATATGAGGCTTTGTTTTCTGGACCCAAAGACCCTGGTTTTCCTTGCTGAGACAGCGCTGTCAGAAATCGCCTTGGACTGCAACTTCCCAGATCTGTAAGAGAAACACTGCTGCCACCTCCTGTTCACTTTCAGTAATGCTGCCAGAAGAAACCAGCCCTCCGAGCTCTTCCTTCTGGAATAAAAGTTTTCATTCACCACTGATTTCAGTACAGCCCATTTTTGAAGTTGAGATTTCTTACCTCAAATTTAAAAGCACAGGTGACTTGCACCTCACTTCTAGGCATTAACAGTGCACCAGGGAGACACCTAGAAACCAATCTTTAAAAACTGGTCCTGTGGCTTTATTTTTAAAAACAAAGTCATTTCTATCCTGCAGGTATAATTAGGACAGCGCTCATGAACATGGACAGAGAAGCCAAAGAATACTACGAAGTGATTATCCAAGCCAAGGATATGGGAGGGCAGCTTGGAGGATTAGCTGGGACCACAACAGTCAACATCACCCTCTCAGATGTCAATGACAACCCACCCCGCTTTCCTCAGAGTGAGTACCTAATCCGAGAGAGCACAGACCTCGGGCCCAGAGATTACAGAGGTGCAGGAGAAAGGCCAGTTTGAGTTTCCTCATTAAGTTCAATTATCTATAAATTACTTTCTTACATTCATCATGCAATTCTCACATAACTATCTCCCTTCAGGGTTCCAGCTTCCCATAGTACTAAACCAGGATTTCTCAAACATTTTGTTTCCATTTTCTCCTCCCTGTGGAATCTTTTTACTTTGTTTCCTGATTTCCATTCCCACCCACCCTACATAAAATGCAATACTAAGGAATAAGGTTTGTTGGGTGGAACTGACCTTTAGTGGGCCACAAACTAGTAATAGCTAAGATTTTTGTCATCACATCCCTGCAAACCTATTTTTGCCCCCACGGGGCAATATTGATCCATCGAGAATTCATTCACTGATAGCCAAAGCTGCAGATGGACACATCCACCCATGTGACAATCTTCACCCATCGTTCCAGTAGGTACCAAGCGCTTGTTTGGTGAGAGCACAGGGCGTAAAGGGCACAAGAGGCTTAGAATTCAGTCCCTGCCCTTGTGAAGCTTCAAATCCACTTGGAGGACACATTCTACACACAGGAAAATTAACCCATAGTAGCGCTTGGTGCCACTTGAATAGTGCAAAATGATGCCTTCATATAAACTGAGATGAATGAAGCCTCCACAGAAGGATGAGATTTCAACAGGGGGCTAAAGAATATAGCAGGTTTATATAGGCAGAAAAGAAAACATTCCAGAAGGGGAAGTCATTCATTTATTCATTCATTCAAAAAACATTTATTCCAGGCCCTATTCTATGAATGAATCACAAAGCTGTGTACAGACAAAACAAGGTCTCTACCGTCTTGGAGCTCATTTGAGTAAAAACCTGCATGTAGGAAAAAACATCCTGACTGGAAATAAGTTTTCAATGTCATTTTATGTTCAAAGACTCCTAAAATTAAAACCGGCTCTTGCAAATGTACTATATCTTTACTGGAGGCCATAGAAAAGTTTTTGAGCAAGAGGGAGACATAAAGAAAGGCTAATTTGGTAGCCATGTGGAGGAGGGGTTGGCAAGGCAGAGACTAGGAGCAGGGGAGTCGGTCAGGAGACATTTAGAGAGGTCCAGACTTGAACTGCTAAGGACTTAAGGAAGTAGCAGGAGGAGTGGAATGGGACAAATAAGAAAACATGGACTTCTGCCTCTTGATTTCCTGACTAGGGAACCGTGGCAAAGGGTGGAGTCAAAGATGACGACAATGTTTTCACGCTGGATGACAGGGAGGAGGGTTGTACTACTAATAAAAAGAGAGGATGCAGAATGGAACGAGTGGCAGTGTAGGAGGCAGACAAATTCAGATTTAAATATGAAGTGACAGCAGGACAATCAGGCTGCATGTCCTTAAGGAAAGTGGAAATATAGAGCTATGACCGTGGAACAGAGCCCAGGAATGGAGATGTGAGTTTGAGAAGCAGATGCCTGAAGGAAGCAGCAGGAGAAATGAGAGCAGGAAGTGCAATTCCAGGTGAAACACTTAGCTAGGTAAATAGGGCTTTAAAAAAAACTAAAAGGAGAAAGAGTCTAGCCAGACTAGCCAGACCGTCAGATGAATAGTTGCATTCTGAATCAGTCAGACCAAGTGAACCTTCCCTTGTATCTATGTAAACACAGGAGAACTCAAATATTTACATGCAAACGGAATATACAAAGTCCCATGAGCATTCATGATGGAAAAAGCAGAATATTAGAGAAGTATTTCACAAAGGGTGCAAGTGAGTAAGTTCCTAAGTTGCTTGGTCTGACAGTGCAGAATACGAGAGCATCACAGAACAGTTTGTGAAATGCCACATGGATGGACTTTGTGTTGCTTTAGTGATCCTGTGGGTTCCATCTTCATTACTTCATGAAGGGCTCATATTACTCACACTACAGACTATAAATTCTTGAACACCCTTGAACTATTTGGCTTTTTACATTTGACACTAGACAGGTGTCTCTGATGGAGGCAGAAGGGACGGTACAACCAGCTTATTACATAGCTCAGGTTATTACATAGCTCAAAGGTAGATGGATTCTGACATATTGCCAGGAGTCATGTTACCCCAAACATGGCAGCTTCACAATAGCAGAACACAATACAAGGATTACTGGGTTTTTAGCCTTGCCTCGCAAACCAAGATCTTTTTTTTGTTTTTCTGAGACAGGGTCTTGCTCTGTCACCCAAGCTGGACTGCAGTGGTGCAATCACAGCTCACTGTAGCCTCAACCCCCAGGTTCAAGCAATCCTCCCACCTCAGCTCCTGAATAGCCAGAACGACAGGTGCATACCACCACGCCAAGCAATTTTTGTATTTTTTGTAGAGATGGGATTTTGTCATGTTGCCCAGGTTGGTCTTGAACTCTTGGGCTCATATCATCTGCATTCCTCAGGTTCCCAAGGTGCTGATATTACAGGCATGAGCCACCACACCCAGCCCCAAAACAACATCCTAACACCATTCTAAAGCACACATTTTAAGTTGTCACTTTTTCAAAATATAGTTTTAATGGAGACTCTAGGATAGAGTGGAAGTATGGATTATGTTTCATGGAAGACAAAACAAAAATGTAAAAAAATTTAAATCTCTGTGTCTCTATGCATTCTACACACATTATCACTGCTTCCTCCTTTTTGACCTTTTAAAACTTTGCATTCTCTCTTCATTAAATAGTTCCCCATCGATTTGCTAAAACTAAGTTTAGATAACCTTGATATTCCATAAACCTATCTTGGCTATACTCTTACGCCTAATTAATCTAATGAGTCCTCATTGTAAGAATTCCATTTTGCTTCTTTTTCACAAATATTACTATAACTGATTATGGAATGTTGACAAAATGACCCACCTACTATTTTACATTGAACAAGCTCAGTCACCTTTAATAGACCCAAATACAATGAAACATCAAGATCTCAAGCTATTTATTTATAATATAATGTATCATGTATAGAAATTGTATGCAGATGTTTAAACATATAACATAGCTTGATTGGGATGAGGAACATTGTAGGCAGATGCTTGTTTTTCCCAAAAGTTCTGCAACAGCAAAGTGTAATCCATCAACAACTTTGGAAGTAAATGGAAACAGATCATGAAATCCAATTGCCTGCCAGTTTAGTACAAACTTTAAAGATTTCCTGGCTCATGTTTGTAAAGAACAGGCATCATTTCTTCTGTGCAAGGCAGGGTGCTGTGAGCTGGCTGGGTGCTGTCAACCTCCCTGAATCTTTGTGAAACTCAAGCCCTCACACCCGAGGCTATAGCTTACAAAGCATATTAGAATAAAAGGGAACACGTACATATGGAAAATGTGATTGTGTGATTTTTGTTTGTTATTCAGTCAGTCACATTATGATTGACAAAATAACAAAGAACATCAAAAAGCTGAGCCCCAGAAAAGGTAAGTTGGTAAAAATACGAATTCATGGAGATGAAAGTGAACTAAATTTAATTGTAAGCTCAGGATGTCATGTCCAAAAGGAGATGACCAATTCTGAGAGTCCTACATATGTGAGAACCTTTTTAGTATTTTATTCTGGAACAAGAAAACAAGAAGCATGAAGGATCTGTCCATGGAGAGACAGCCCAGGGCAGTCTCGGGTACAAGGACACACTGAGGGGCAGCACATGGAGCTGATGGAGCTTGCTCTCCATGGCTGCTCCCCCTTTACAGAGCACTGATCTCCATGACCTCTGAGCAAATGGTCGTAGAGACAGGCACTCAGCACACGGGCCAGGCCATGAAAGAAAAGGTGGACATTTGAAGTGTAAACAGAATAAATATACACTTTGTGACCACAATGTTTATCACTCTCAGAAGGAACTGCAATTTAAGGAAATACTTCAGTTCACTAGGAAGTACTAAAAGATTTGAATGCAAGGTACTTCCTACCACTCAAGCTACAGTCACTAGGACTAAGTCATTCTGCTTTCACCCTGTTTTACTTAAGCTTTTTTACTCCTCTTTATTGAACATCCAATACAGGCTATGGCCTGTATGACCGTTTGCTCAGCCTTTATGGACCTTAGTTTTTATCTGTAAAAACTCAAGTTTTACTTTTTGAACCCAGAAGAAAGATATTTTGCACAGCACCCCTGATAAGATATGATAATGATGAGGCATTTTTTATACTGACGGATTATCAAGAATGCGTGTCCTGGCTTTTCTTTGTAGAACATTACCAGATGAGTGTGTTGGAATCAGCTCCAATTAGCTCCACTGTCGGGAGAGTGTTTGCCAAGGACTTGGATGAAGGCATAAATGCAGAGATGAAATACACTATTGTGGATGGAGATGGTGCAGATGCCTTTGACATTAGCACAGATCCCAATTTTCAAGTTGGTATCATAACTGTGAAGAAGGTAATCCAACTCCTTTTTCTAAACCATTTTCATGGGTGCTTTGAATGTTTATGAAATGCTAGTAAGGACTGTTGTATTATTGATATGCATTGTTTCAAATCCTCTGATAAAAGCGCTTTCCTATTATTTAAAAAAAAAAAAAAAAAACAGAAAACCTCTTAATTCTTATGTTTACATGCAAACACTGGCTGTGCCATCATTTCACTGAAAAGGTACCAGGTCATGATAAAAATATATTATAAATGAATGTCTTCTTTTGAGAAATGTCTGTTCATATCCTTTGCCCACTTTTTGATGGGGTTGTTTGTTTTTTTCTTGTATATTTGTTAACCCTATCACAAGAACAGAAAACCAAACACCATATGTTCTCACTCATAGGTGGGAACTAAACAATGAGATCACTTGGACTCGGGAAAGGGAACATCACACAACGGGGCCTATCATGGGGCGGGGGGAGGGGAGAGGTATTGCATTGGGAGTTATACCTGATATAAATGATGAATTCACGGGTGCTGACGAGTTGATGGGTGCAGCACACCAATATGGCACAAGTATACATATGTAACAAACCTGCACGTTATGCACATGTACCCTCGAACTTAAAGTATAATTTAAAAATATATATATATATATTGTAAATATATTTCTAAATACATTCCTTCTACCCAGTCACTTAAAAAACTGTTGTAGCTTAATTTTCTAATGATGTTAATGACTTGATCAATATTTGCACTTGAATAACACATGCATTATAGCATCCCATACATACCAATAAAGCAAGCCATAATATTATTTATGAATCAATAACATGCAGGCATTTTTTTAATTGCTTCTCAAAGATCTGTAAATCCTAATTAAACTTGAAAAAGCTTTATCAAACATACCTGCTGAATGGCTGTTATCACTTGAAATTCCTTTGATTTATGATAAGGTACCAAGATAAGCTATCGATTCTTTCTGTGACATAAAGCACATATGGATATACTCAGCTAGAAGATGAAACTTTTTAAAAATTGAATCTTTAACTCCCTAGCAAATATATATCTAATGAAATACATTAGTTTTAAAACTCATTGATTTAATCTTCCTTCTCTATGTTGAATGCATTTTAAAACCCAATATATTTTAAATGATATACTCAACAAATATTTATTGAGTGCCGCCTATGTGCCAAATATTGTTATAGGCATTTAATATAGAGTAAATAAAACAACCAAAAATCTCTGCCCTCATGGAGTTTACATTCTAGCAAGGGAAGAAGACAATCAAACATCAAGTCACTAAAGTAGTTTATTAGAAGGTAATAATTGATACGGGGGGGGGAGCAGAATAGAACAAAATAAGTGAGGCCAGGGAAGCTAAGATGGTTTCCAATTTAAACTGGAAGGTTGGCTAAATGCCCATCAATCAAAGAGTGGATTAAAAAAACTGTGGTAAATATATGTGATGGAATACTACACAGTCATAAAAAGGAATGAACTAACAGCATTTTCAGTAACCTGGATGAGATTAGAGACTATTTTTTTTTCCTCCTTCTTTGAGATGGAGTCTTGCTTTGTCACCCAGGCTGGAGTAAAGTGGCACAATCTCGGCTCACTGCAACCTCCGCCTCCCAGATTCAAGTAATTCTCCCAAGTAGCTGGGACTATGGGCGCACACTGCCATGCACGGCTAACTTTTTGTATTTTAGTAGAGACAGGGCTTCACCATGTTGCCCAGGCTGGTCGAGAACTCCTGAACTCAGGTAATCTGCCCGCCTCAGCCTCCCAAAGTGCTGGGATTACAGGCATGAGCCACTGCACCCAGCCAATTGGAGATTATTCTAAGTGATGTAACTCAGGAATGGAAAACCAAACATCATATGTTCTCACTGATGTGTAGGAGCTAAGCTTTGAGGGCACAAAGGCATAAGAATGATACAATGGACTTTGGAGACTTGGGGGGAGAGTGGCAGGGGGTGAGGGATAAAAGACTACAAATATGGTGCAGTGTATACTGCTCAGGTGATGGGCGCACCAAAATCTCACAAATCAGCACTAAAGAACTTATTCATGTAACCAAATGCCTGTACCGCAATACCCTATGGAAAAACACAATTAAATAAACTGGGTGGTCGGGACTGGTATCACAGAGAAGTGGCATTTATGCAAAGACTTACAGTGAGCAGAGTCACACCACTGAGTTTAGTAGATGAACAGTGTGGGAGGTTCGCTACCAGTGACTCTTCGTGAAAAGAGCACATGGCAGTCCTAAAGAGAAGAGAATGGGCATGAACTATCGAGGAAAGTGTTCCAAGCAAAAGGACCACCAGTGCAAAGGCTCTGAGGTGGGACCATGCCTGCTGTATTTCAAGAACAGCAACGGTGGGGTCATAAGGCTGAGTTGAGTGAGGGACTCTTAGGAGATGAGGTCTGAAAAGTAACAAAGGAGCCAGATCATTTAGGACCATATAGGCTAACTATAAGGACTTTGGTTTTTACTCTGAGTAAAATGGGGAATGACTGAAGGATTTTTAACAGATGTATGACATGGCTGGGTTTTCATTATAAAATACTCAGTAGGCTGTGTTGAGGTGGGGGGAGTTTAAGGAGAGAAGGATGAAAAGAGGAAGACCAACTGAGAAGCTACTGCAATAATCCAGGTAAGAGATGATGATGGTTTCACCTAAGTAATGGGAATGGAGGTGATAGGAAGTGGTCAGAATCTGTACATAATTTGAAAGTAGAGCCAACAGGATTTCCTAAAAACGTGGATGAGGATAGGGAAGAAAGAGAAGAGTCAACCGAGCAACAAGAAGAATGGAGTTGCCATTAACTGAGACAGGGAAGTCTGCAGGTAGAGCAGGTGGCAGGGGTGACAAGTATTGGAATTCAGTTCTGGACATACACATGACATTTGCAGAGTCTATTAGACATCAAGTAAAGACATGTCATGGCTTTGGTTGTAAGAGTGAGGAGTTTGTAGAAGGGTCCTGGGCTGGAAATACGAATTTGGGAGTCATAAGCACATAGATGGTACTTAAAGCAAGTAAAACAAATGAGATTGCAAGGGACTGAGCATAGACAGAAAGAGGACAGTGAAACGAGCCCTGAAGCACCCCAACATGAAGAGGTCGGAAGGAGTGTAAGGACAGGCAAGGAGACTGGGGGGCGACCAGGGAGGCAGGAGGAAAATGGAGGAAGTACAGTGTTCTGAAGGCATGAAGAATGTGTTTCCAAAGGATAGAGTGATCACCTTGACAAACGCTGCTACAGGTCAAATAAGAACATCAGGAATTCACCACAGACTTTAGGAACATGGAGGCCACTGACAACCTTGACAAAAACCACAGTTATAACATTAAAATGTAACTCAAGTTAACATGTGTTTATAATAACTTTTTTCTATGCTACTTGATAGAACTGAATTAACACTGCTTGAGAAGGGAATAAGGGACGAGTTCATATGTTTGTTCTGTATTCATTTAAGATGCAATCAATCACAGCAAAGGAACAGAATCACAGCAAAGGATCCAGAATTCCACCAACCAGAAATCTTTCTATCCTGTACACAATGATCTTGAAACAATGCAAAATGCTGAGATTAACTTCTAAATTATCAACTAAATCTAGATGTAATTAAAATACTATAATTTCTTATTCTCATTCTTTGAGAACTAATATCACACGCTAGAATTATAATAGGTGATTAAAACAACAATACTATTTTGGTATATGTCATCGGCTCCTCTACTATGTGGTATGCCTCAAGTAAACAATAATACATTGCTAACCATAACTAGTCACTGTAAATAAGGGAAATACTCAAATTTTTGAATTACTGGGTTTTTCTTTTTTTTTTTTTTTTTGTTTGTTTGTTTGTTTGAGACAGGGTCTCACTCTGTCACCCAAGCTGGGGTGCAGTGGCACAATCATGGTTCACTGTAGGCTTGACTTCTTGGGCTCAAGCAATCCTTCCACCTCACCATCCTAACTAGCTGGGACTATAGGCATGTGCCACCACAGCCACCTAATTTTTGCGTTGTTGTTTGTTTGAGACAGGGTATCTCTCTGTCGCTCAAGCTGGAGTGCAATGGCATGCTCAAGGCTCACTGCAGCCTGTAGTCCCAGCTACTCAGGAGCATGAGGTGGAAGGACTGCTTGAAGCCAAGAGGTCGAGGCTGCAGTGAGCCATGATCGTGCCGCAGCCACCTATTTTTGTTGTTGTTGTTGTTTTATTTTGTCGTTGTAGAGACAAGGTCTCCCTATGTTTTCCAGGCTGGTCTCAAACTCCTGAGCTCAAGCAATACTCCTGCCTCAGCCTCCCAAAGGCCTAGGATTACAGGCGTGAGCCACCGAAACCAGCTTGTTTCTTTAGTACAAAAACTCTATTCAAACAATTAAGCAACCAGAAAAAGAACTTCGAGGGTTCTAAATATTTAAATGTTATCTTATGTCTTAAAATAATGTCTGAGATAATTCTAAATAATAAAATAATATTTACGTCAGATTATCACAATATAGTTTAGACTTTATTACAAGCCGTTTGTTTTAAAAAGTCTGTTAACTATAACAACTCTGTCTCTGAAAGAAATCTCAAAATGTGTTTTCTTCAGCTCTCTTACCTGCAGAAAACATGAAGCCTCTTAAGACGGAGTACTGTTTTTCACTGTCATTACTAAAACGATATCTACGTTTAATCAAAATACATATCAATTTTGCCAAGGTCACTTTCATTTCTCTTCTGAACTTATGAGCTGCCAGAAAATGGAATTAAGAAAAGGGTCAATAAGTTGGGTAGATGGACAAATCACATATAATAAATACTTTAGAGGCCACTGACGGCTCAGTCTACGGCTTTGGAATAACATTCACTCAGATGTCTGCTCCACGCCCATCTTCCCACTTTGTCATTAATAATGTCATATAAAATTGAAACAAAAGTTCTGCTTTTGATTTATTTCCCTTAGGCCTATTATTTGTCTAAGAAGCACATACTTTTTCAAAAAGAGAAATTGAGTTGAATTGATAGAATTGGGTCTTTAGGAAACCACACTGATTACTACCCAGTCCCTTGGGTCTTTTTAGCTTTTAAGTAATCAATCAATCAATTTTCAGTCTCTTAACTTAAATGCTTGAAGTATAATTTGAAATATATAATTTTCAGGATGTTCTTTATTCTGAGTGAGCATGATGTGCCATTTTCTAGTCTTCTGCATATCTTCTGTCTTACAACAACAAGAAGCAATTGTTTAGAGTCCATTCTCTTCTTAGGCAGGTCACAAAGAACAAAAATTCTATATTTCATCAAATCTGAGATGTCATGAATTATAAATCTCATCACTGTTTTATGGGTCATTGAAGAAAAGTTCTTGCCAATTTAAATAATACAATGCTTTCTTATTTCTTAGTGTCTATAAAGCACTCTTGTAGGCACAGTTAGACAAATTTGTTTCACCAGTGTTAGATTCACTCCCTGATTCTGTTTCCATGCTGTTCTCCCTACACAATAACTCTTGTTTCAATGCCAAATCATAATATAATATTTTAAAAGATATTTTAGAAGGCAATAAAGCTCAACATGTGCAGTACCAACAATGTGCAAAACTCCGCTGAAGTACAACATGAACAGCTTGGACTAGGTCTTCCTTGCACGGGCAGTAACGACTGCTGCTTATCAAGATCCCTTTGCCTCCCATTGACACTAGAGCAACTGTAAGGTATTATCAATTGGAGAAGCAACGCTATTTCTAAAATATCAAAACATCTAAAACTGTGCATCTTAAATTACTCAAATACATTAATAAAATCTGTAAATACTATCACTCAACCAGTAAATATTAATACTCACATTGAGAAACTTTTTGTACTGTTCAATGTAACAATTTTTTTTAGGTTTTTGCTACCCTTTGAGTTTCTGGTTTTGCTAGGCACCGGGGAATAAAAATCTGACTAAGTCATAGCTTTTGCCCTTGAGTATGGGGAGTGGGATCAACACAGAAAGAAATATCTGTAATACGAAAGAAAAGCTATAAAGGAAGTATAATAATGTACTGTGAGAACAAAGAAAGGCATACTTAATTCTTCTTAATTAGTAATTAAAGTTGCATTACTATTTTGTGCCATAATTTTCATGACTCAATTTTTAACGATATAATGGCTTTTTGTTTTTGTATCCTCTAACTTGAAGACATTTCTTGAATTTGGAAATTGGGTTCTCAGATATTATTGGTTTTTTATTTTCTATTATGAATACAGAAACAAATAATTATTTGATATTTAAAATAAAAAGAACACAAACTATTCAAGAGGGAAAAGCCAAAATTCACATTATCAAGTGCGGACAATTTTAATTTTAAGAGTTGAGCATAGTGGTTGCAGCTTCTTGGGAGGGAGGTGAGAGCATCTCTTAAGCCTAGGAGTTTGAGACCAGTCTGGGCAACATAAGCCAGAGTTTGTCTCAGTAAATAAATAAATAATGAACTTTAGAGTATTGAGGGCAATGTTTCATTTCCAACAATGTGGAAGTGAGAGAGACAATAATCTTAAATAGTTTAGAAGTCTTAAGTAACTTACTTTAAAAGAACTTCAATAATAATTAAAAACTCACTCTAGTGCTTTCAACAGATGCTGGAACGATCGGATACCATTTGCAAAAAAATAAAGAAATAAGCCTCGGTTATACACCCACAAAAAAACCTCAAAATGAATCATGCACCTAAATGTAAAAACCTAAAACTAAAAAATTTGTAAAAGGAAACATAGGAGAAAATCTTTGTAATCGTGATTGGACAAAGATTTCTTCCATGTTACACCAGAATCCCAACCCATCAAAGAAAAAGTAGACTTCACTGAAGTTAAGAATTTCTGTTCTTCAAAGGACACCGTTGTGGCCAGATGGCTGAATAGGAAAAACTCCGGTCTGCAGGTCCCAGCGAGAACAACACAGAAGGCAGGTGATATCTGCATCTCCAACTGACGTACCCGGCTCATCTCAATCGGACTGGTTAGACAGTGGGTGCAGCCCACAGAGGGTGAACTGAAGCAGGGTGGGGCGTCCCCTCACCTGGGAAGCGCAGAGGGTGAGGGAACTCCCTCTACTAGCCAAGGGAAGCCATGGGCGACTGTGCTGTGAGGAAAAGTGCACTCCAGCCCAGATATTACGCTCTTCCCATGGTCTTTGCAACCGGCAGACCAGGAGACTTCCTCGGGTGCCTACACCTCCAGGGCCCCGGATTTCAAGCACAAAACTGGGCAGCAATTTGGGCAGACCCTGAGCTAGCTGCAGGAGTTTTTTTTTTTTTTTTTCTTTTTTGGAAAGAAACCCCAGTGGCGCCTGGAATGCCAGTGAGACAGAACTATTCACTTCTGTTTCCAGTGGATCCCACCTCCATGGAGCCCAGCAAGCTGAAATCCACTGGCTTGAAATTTTCGCTGCCAGCTCAGCAGTCTGTGGTCAACCTGGGATGCTGGAGCTTGGTGGAGGGAGGGGGGTCCGCCATTACTGAGGATTGCGTAGGCAGTTTTCTCCTCACAGTGTAAACAAAGCCACCACGAAGTTCAAACTGGGCAGAGCCCACCACAGCTCTGCAAAGCCACTGTAGCCAGACTGCCTCTCCAGATTTCTCCTCTCTGGGCAGGGTATCTCTGAAAGAAAGGCAGCAGCCCTAGTCAGAGACTTACAGATAAAACTCCCATCTCCCTAGGAAAGAACACCTGGGGGAAGGGGCAGCTATGGGTGCAGCTTCTGCAGACTTAAACATTCCTGCCTGCTGGCTCTGAAGAGAGCAGCAGATCTCCCAGCACAGCACTCAAGCTCTAAGGGACAGACTGCTTCCTCTAGTGGGTCCTTGACCCCCATGCCTTCTGACTGGGAGACACCTCTGAGCAGGGGTCAACAGACACCTCATACAGGAGAGCTCCAACTGGCATCCAGCAGGTGCCCCTCTGGGAAGAAGCTTCCAGAGGAAGGATCAGACAGCAATCTTTGCTGTTCTGCAGCCTCTGCTGGTGATACCCAGGCAAACAGGGTCTGGAGCGGACCTCCAGCAAACTCCAATAGACCTGCAGCAGAGGGAACTGACTGTCAGAAGGCAAACTAACAAACAGAAAAGAACAGCATCAATATCAACAAAAAGGATGTCCACACAGAAACCCCATCCAAAGGTCACCAACATCAAAGACCAAAGGTAGATAAATCCATGAAGATAAGGAAAAACCAGCACAAAAAGGCAGAAAATCCCAAAAACCAGAACACCTCTTCTCCAAAGGATTACAACTCCTCGCCAGCAAGGGAACAAAACTGGACACAGAATGAGTTTGCAAATTGACAGAAGTAGACTTCAGAAGGTGGGTAATAACAAACTCTTCCAAGCTAAAGGAGCATGTTCTAACCCAATGTAAAAAAGTTAAAACCTTGAAAAAAAAAGAGGAATTGCTAACTAGAATAACTAGTTTAGAGAAGAACATAAATGACCTGATGAAGCTGAAAAATACAGTGTGAGAACTTCGTGAAGCATACACAAGTATCAACAGCCAAATCGATCAAGCAGAAGAAAGGATATCAGAGACTGAAGATCAACTTAATGAAAAAAGCATAAAGACAAGATTAGAGAAAAAAGAATTAAAAGGAATGAACAAAGCCTCCCAGAAATATGGGACTATGTGAAAAAACCAAACCTACATTTGATTGGTGTACCTGAAAGTGACGGGCAGAATGGAACCAAGTTGAAAACACTCTTCAGGGTATTATCCAGGACCAACCTAGCAAGACAGGTCAACATTCAAATTCAGGAAATACAGAGACCACCACAAAGATCCTCCTCAAGAAGAGCAACCCCAAGACACATAATCATCAGATTCACAAAGGTTGAAATGAATGAAAAAATGTTAAGGGCAGCCAGAGAGAAAGATCAAGTTACCCACAAAGACAAGCCCATCAGACTAACAGCGGATCTCTTTGCAGAAACCCTACAAGCCTGGAGACAGTGGGAGCCAACATTCAACATTCTTAAAAAAAAGAATTTTCAACCCAGAATTTCATATCCAGCCAAACTAAGCTTCATAAGCCAAACTAAGCTTCATAAGCAAAGGAGAAATAAAATCCTTTATAGACAAGCAAATGCTAAGAGATTCTGTCACCACCAGGCCTGCCTTACAAGAACTCTTGAAGGAAGCACAAAATACAGAAGGGAAAAACCCGTAACAGCCACTGCAAAAACATACCAAATTGTAAAAACCATTGACACTATGAGGAAACTGCATCAACTAACAGGCAAAATAATCAGCTGGCATCATAATGACAGGATCAAACTCACACATAACAATATAAACCTTAAATGTAAATGGGCTAAATGCCCCAATTAAAAGACACAGACCAGCAAATTGGACAAAGAATCAAGACCCATCAGTGTGCTGTATTCAGGAGACCCATCTCACATGCAAAGACACACATAGGCTCAAAATAAATGGATGGAGAAATATTCACCAAGTAAACGGAAAGCGAAAAATAAACAGGAGTTGCATTCTTGTCTCTGATAAAACAGACTTTAAACCAACAAAGATCAAAAAAGACAAAGACGGTCATTACATAATGGTAAAAGTATCAATGCAACAAGAAGAGCTAACTATCCTAAAATGTATACGCACCCAACACAGGAGCACCCAGATTCATAAAGCAAGTTCTTAGAGACCTACAAAGAGTCTTAGACTCCCAAACAATAATAGCGGGAGACTTTAACACCCAGTCAATATTAGACAGATCAACAAGATAGAAAATTAACAGGGATATTCAGGACTTGAACTCAGCTCTGGACCAAGCAGATCTAATAAACATCTGGAGATCAACAGAATATACATTCTTCTCAGCACCACATCAACAATCTAAAATTGACCACATAACTGGAAGTAAAACACTCCTCAGCAAATGCAAAAGAATGGAAATCATAACAAACAATCTCTCAGACCACAGTGCAATCAAATTAGAACTCAGGATTAAGAAACTCACTCAACACACACACAACTACATGGAAACTGAACAATCGGCTCCTGAATGACTACTGGGTAAATAACAAAATCAAGGCAGAAATATAGTTCTTTGAAACCAGAACAACACACCAGAATCTCTGGGATACAGCTCAAACAGTGTTTAGAGGGAAATTTATAGCACTAAATGCCCACAGGAGAAAGTGAGAAAGATCTAAAATCAACACCCTAACATGACAATTAAAGAAACTAGAGAAGCAAGAGCAAACAAATTCAAAAGCTAGCAGAAGACAAGAAGTAACTAAGATCCGAGCAGAACTGAAGGAGATAGAAAACCCTTCAAAAAATCAGTGAATCCAGGAGCTGGTTTTTTGAAAAGATTAACAAAATAGACAGACTGCTAGCAAGACTAATAAAGAAGAAAAGAGAGAAGAATCAAATAGACACAATAAAAAATGATAAAGGGGCTATCACTGCTGATCCCACAGAAATACAAACTACCATCAGAGAATACTATAAACACCACTATGCAAATTAAATAGAAAATCTAGAAGAAATTGGTAAAGTCCTGGACATATACACCCTCCCAAGACTAAACCAGGAAGAAGTCAAATCCCTGAATAGACCAATAACAAGCTCTGAAATTGAGGCAGTAATTAATAGTCTACCAACCAAAAAAACCCCAGGACCAGACAGATTCACAGCCGAATTCTACCAGAGGTACAATGAGGAGGTGGTAGCATTCCTTCTGAAACTATTCCAAACAGTAGAAAAAGAGGAACTCCACCCTAACTCATTTTATGAGGCCAGCATCATCCTGATACCAAAGCCTGGCAAAGACACAACAAAAAAAGAAAATTTCCAGCCAATATCCCTGATGAACATCAATGTGAAAATTCTCAATAAAATACTGGCAAACCGAATCCAGCAGTACATCAAAAAGTTTATCCACCACGATCAAGTTGGCTTCATCCCTGGGATGCAAGGCTGGTTCAACATACACAAATCAACAAATGTAATCCATCACATAAACAGAACCAATGACAAAAACCACATGACTATCTCAAAAGATGCAGAAAAAGCCTTCAACAAAATTCAACTAAATGCTAAAAACTCTCAATAAGCTAGGTATTGATGGAACATATCTCAAAATATTAAGAGTCATTTATGACAAACCCACAGCCAATATCATACTGAATGGTCAAAAACTGGAAGCATTCCCTTTGAAAACTGGCCCAAGACAAGGATGCCCTCTCTCACCACTCCTATTCAACATAATATTGGAAGTTCTGGCCAGGGCAATCAGGCAAGAGGAAGAAATAAAGGGTATTCGAACAGTAAAAGAGGAAGTCAAACTGTCCTTGTTTGCAGATGACATGATTGTATATTTAGAAAACCCCATCATCTCAGCCCAAAATCTCCTTAAGCTGACACACAACTTCAGCAACGTCTCAGGATACAAAATCAATGTGCAAAAATCACAAGAATTCCTATACACCAATAATAGATAAAACAGACAGCCAAATCATGAGTGAACTCTCATTCACAATCGCTACAAAGAGAAGAAAATAGCTAGGAATCCAACTTACAAGGGATGTGAAGGACCTCTTCAAGGAGAACTGCAAACCACTGCTCAAGGAAATGAGAGGACACAAACAAATGAAAAAAACATTCCATGCTCATGGATAGGAAGAATCAATATCGTGAAAATGGCCATACTGCCCAAAGTAACTTACAGATTCAATGCTATCCCTATCAAGCTACCATTGACTTTCTTCACAAAATTAGAAAAAACTACTTTAAATTTCATATGGAATCAAAAAAGAGCCTATATAGCCAAAACAAGCATAAGCAAAAAAGAACAAAGCTGTAGGCATCATAGTACCTGACTTCAAACTACACTACAAGGCTACAGTAACCAAAACAACATGGTGCTGGTACCAAAATATAGACCAATGGAACAGAATAGAAGCCTCAGAAATAATGCCACACATCTACAACCATCTGATCTTTGACAAATCTGACAAAAACAATCAATGGGGAAAGGATTTCCTACTTAATAAATGGTGTTGGGAAAACTGGCTAGCCATAGGCAGAAAACTGATACTGGACCCCTTCCTTATACCTTATACAACATTGACTCAAGATGGATTAAAAACTTAAACATAAGACCTAAAACCATAACAACTCTAGAAGAAAACCTAGGCAATACCATTCAGGACACAGGCATGGGCAAAGACATCATGACTAAAACACCAAATGCAATGGCAACAAAAGCCAAAATTGACAAATGGGATTGAATTAAACAAAGAGCTTCTGCCCAGCAAAAGAAACTATCATCAGAGTCAACAGGCAACCTAGAGAATGGGAGAAAATTTTTGCAATCTATCCATCTGACAAAGGTCTAATATCAAGAATCTACAAGGAACTTAAACAAATTTACAAGAAAAGAAAACAACCCTATCAAAAAGTGGGTGAAGGACATGAACAGACACTTCTCAAAAGAAGACATTTATGCAGCCTACAAACATACAAAAAAAAGCTCATCCATCATCACTGATTATTAGAGAAATGCAAATCAAAACCATATTAAGGTACCATCTCATGCCAGTTAGAATGGCGATCATTAAAGAAGTCAGGAAACAATAGATGCTGGAAAAGATGTGGAGAAATAGGAATGCTTTTTAACACTGTTGGTGGGTGTAAATTAGTTCAACCATTGTGGAAGACAGTGTGGTGATTCCTCAAGGATCTAGAACCAGAATTACCATATGACCCAGCAATCCCATTACTGAGTATATACCCAAAGGATTATAAATCATTCTACTATAAAGAACATGCACACGTATGTTTATTGCAGCACTGTTCACAATAGCAAAGACTTGGAACCAACCCAAATGCCCAACATTGATAGACTGGATAAAGAAAATATGGCACATATACAATATGGAATACTGTGCAGCCATCAAAAAGGATGTGTTCATGTCCTTTTCAGGGACATGGATGAAAACATCATTCTCAGCAAGCTAACATATGAACAGAAAACTAAACACTGCATGTTCTCACTTACAAGTGGGAGGTGAACAATGAGAACACATGGACCCAGGGAGGGGAACATCACACACCAGGTCCTGTCGTGGGGTGGGGGGCTAGGAGAGGGATAGCATTAGGAGAAATACCTAATGTAGATGACGGGTTGATAGGTGCAGCAAACCGCCATGGCATGTGTATACCTATGTAACAAACCTGCACGTTCTGCACATGTATCACAGAACTTAACGTATACTAATAATTTTTAAAAAGGACACTGTTAAGAGAATGAAAAGACAAATCACAGATTAGGAGAAAATATTTGCAAATCATATGTCTGATAATGGACTTGAATAAAGAATATACAAAGACCTCTTCAAGAAGACATAAAAAGATGCATCACGAGGCAGTAAGGAAGTGCAAATCAGAACCACAATGAGATACCACTTTACACACACTAGGATACATAAAAATTTTTAAACTGGCAAAACCAAGTGCTGACAAAGATGTGGAGAAACTAGAGCTTTCATACACTCCTGGTGGGAATTCAAACTGATACTGCCTTTCTGAAAATTCATCTGGAAGTTTCTTATAAAGTTAAAAATATATTTACAATCCTACAACTCCACTCCTGGGTATTTACCCCAGTGGAATGCAATTTTATGCTCACACAAAAATCCTGTATGCAAATATTTATAGCAGGTTTATTCATAACTGTCAGAAATTGGAAAAAAACACAAATGTTATCTCTAGTGAAGAATGGATAAATCAACTGTTGTATATACATATAATAGAATACTACTTGGAAATAAAAAAGAACAAACTCACCAGGCATAGTGGCTCACGCCAGTAATCCTAGCACTTTGGGAGGCCAAGGCCAAGGTGGGCCTATCACCTAAGGTCAAGAGTTCAAGACCAGCCTGGCCAACATAGTGAAACCCTGCCTCTGCTAAAAATACATAAATTAGCCAGGCGTGGTGGCACACACGTGTAGTCCCAGCTACTTGGGAGGCTGAGGCAAGAGAATCGCTTGAACCCAGGAGGCAGAGGTTGTAGTGAGCCCAGATCACACCACTGCATTGCAGCCTGGGGGACACAGTGAGACTGTCTCAAAAAAAAAAAAAAAAAAAAACTCCTCACTCATGCAACATGGATGAATCTCAAATGCTAAGTGAAAGAAACCTAACTCAAAAGATTACATACTGAATGTAATTTATATGACATTATATGACATTCTTGCAATAAAAACAGGACATAAATCAGTGTTTGCCAGGGGCTGGGTGGCAGGGGAGAGGTTGACTACAAAGGGGCACAGAGTGAGGGTCACGGGGGTGATGAAACAGCTCTACAGCTTGATTATTGCTGTAGACACGTGACTCAATACACTACTCAAAACCTGCAAATTTTATACTAAAAATTTTAATGTATGTCATGTATGTAAATATATAAATGTATGTAAATATCTTATTTTTAAAAACATACAAATTTCACACAAAATTAGAAAAACGATTTAAAATTAAAAGGGAAAACAAGTTTTGCCTAGCTCAAACCTAACATGAACAACATTGTCCACAACTGTGTTACAAATACATAAAGAATTTTAAGAGCGTATAAATGTAATTTACCAGGAAAGAAAAATGTTTCGATTTAGGGAGCAAGCATTAAGTGAGCTGGTAAAATAGTCCTTCAAACATATCATTAATCTGACTGGCAGATTTCCCTGTTTGTGAAAACTTTGCCTTTTCAATGACAACTAGGGAGGCAGGCTGGCTGGTGGAGATGGGCTTCTTGGTTTGAATGGGGCTTCTTGGTTTGGATGGAAATGGCTGGCGACCCATGAAACAAGAAGCACAATGTCTGGCACTAAGTAAATACTAAATAAGCAGTAACCCAGCAACAGTAACAAAACAAAAAAACCTTATTAACATTTGAAAATAACAATTATTATGAATGTATTATTACATGTACCCTGAAAATATGTAAATCTATTAAGTATCCATTTTGAATGTAATTTTTTGAGACAGGTGTCTCTCTGTCACTCAGGCTAGAGTGCAGTGGTGCCATCATAGCTCACTCTAAACTGAGCTCAAACCATCCTCCTGCCTCTGCCTCCCAAATAGCTGGGATTACAGGCACATGCCACCATGCCCAGCTAATTTTTTGTATTTTTGGTAGAGATGTGGGTCTCATTATGTTGTCTTGGCTGGTCTCCAAATCCTAACCTCAAGAGATCCTCCCACCTCAGCTTCCTACAATGTTGCACTTACAGGCATGAACCACTGCTCCTGGCCAAAAAGTTGTTTTTTTTTTTTTTTTTTTTTTTTTTTTTTTT
>NC_045451.1:17966346-17967855 GCF_002776525.5 Piliocolobus tephrosceles | reverse complement strand
CTCCTGCCTCAGCCTCCCGAGTAGCTGGGACTATAGGCGCCCGCTAACACGCCCGGCTAATTTTTTTGTATTTTAGTAGAGACGGGGTTTCACCGTGTTAGCCAGGATGGTCTCGATCTCCTGACCTTGTGATCCGCCCGTCTCAGCCTCCCAAAGTGCTGGGATTACAGGCTTGAGCCACCGCGCCCGGCCGATTTTTTTTTTTTTTTAAGAAAGAAAAGAACAAATCTAGTTAAAGCAACACCTAGAGATATTTTTTTCTGAAAAGCAAAGCAGTTGTTTAAATGGGTACATGTCTCTCTCTAACATGAAATGTGCTGCCATTCAACATATTTTATGAAAAAAAAGTGATGTTTAGCCAGAAAAATGTAAGTTATTACTTAAAAGTTGACACACAACTTTTAAGTTCTAGTAACTGCTTTGCTATCTACTGTTATTTTGTGGGACTTAACATTCCGAGATTTTTAAAAAATATTGATGTTCTGAAATACTTGTTGCTTGAAACACACATGTTCATCAGCTTTAAACAAAAATAGATTATTCTTCAGAAATGGCATTTTAAGTTCATGCTCTGCCCTGGAGCACTGTATTTATTTTGAAAATTATAAAAAAAAATTCTGAAGACAGGAATAAATCAAAAAAGAGAACAACCAAAAAATTATATTTTATGCAATGGAATTTTATAGACAAAATTAAAGTCCTTGTGGATGAGCTGTAAACACGTCAGCGTACACCAGGCTTCTGAGCTTCCTGAGTCTTGGGTTCCTCAACTCTAAAAGGTCAAATAAGGGTTTTAAAAGGGATTGTCGGTCAGGTGTGGTAGCTCATGTCTGTAAACCCAGCACTTTGGAAGGCTGAGGTGAGGGTGGATCAGCTGAGGTCAGGAGTTCGAGACTGGCCTGACCAACATGGCAAAACCCCATCTCTACTAAAAATACAAAATTAGGAAGGTATGGTGGCACATGCCTGTAATCCAAGCTACCTGGGAGGCTGAGGCAGGAGAATCACTTGAACTTCGGAGGTGGAGGCTGCAGTGAGCTGAGATCGCGCCATTGCACTCTAGCCTGGGTGACAGAGCGAGACTCCATCTCAAAAAGTAATAGTAACAATAAAAGGGATTGCGTATGATGAACTAAATATACAAACATTGATCTGACACAGCACCTCAGAACCTTGTGGGCACAGTTTCTTGTAAAGAATCAATATTGCGTTTGTACTCAAGAGTAATTTTTTTAAGGGAAAAAACAAAAGCCTAGGACTCAGTTGCATGAATATTCTAGAAGAAAGAAAAGGAAGGAAGGAAGGAAGGAAGGAAGGAAGGAAGGAAGGAAGGAAGGAAGGAAGGAAGGAAGGAAGGGAGGGAGGGAGGGAGGGAGGGAGGCAGGCCGGGCACGATGGCTCAAGCCTGTAATCCCAGCACTTTGGGAGGCCGAGACGGGCAGATCACGAGGTCAGGAGATTGAGACCATCCTGGCTAACACAGTGAAACCCCGTCTCTACTAAAAAATA
>NC_045451.1:17762804-17966246 GCF_002776525.5 Piliocolobus tephrosceles | reverse complement strand
GAAGGAAGGAAGGAAGGAAGGAAGGAAGGAAGGAAGGAAGGAAGGAAGGAAGGAAGGAAGGAAGGGAGGGAGGGAGGGAGAGAGAAAGAAAGAAAAAGAAAGAGAGAAAGAATAGATATATGGAATATATACGGAAGTTTGTGTTTGGAAAACAAACTTGCTCTTAATTGTTGTCAAGTCTTTTCAAATGAGCAAGCACCTCTAAAGATAAGGTGACCAACTGTCCTGGTTTGTCTGGAACAGAATAGAGTCCTAGGAAATGAAACTCTTCATTTTAGAATTGAGACAGTCCCAGGCAAACTGGGCTCACGACTGAGGGCATTCCTAGGATCTCTCTAAAGACCAGGCTGATTGAAGAGTAGACAAGTTAAAGGCAAGTTTGCCCAGAATAAATGGGCAAACTATTATCAAACTGGCTTCCTTAACTGTATCTGCAGTGACTGACATCTTACCTTTTTACCCAAAGTGTTGAAACTGACACTAAGACCAAGAACTACAGAACAAGACAAAGATTTCCCTTCTTTCCCCTTTACCTTTTTCCCACTTAATGAATTGGAGAATTTTCCCACCGACCATCAATAATTGGGCATGCTTTTGAACCTCGACATATTTTGAATCTTGAACCTCAGTGTCAAATCAACTTTCCTGTCATTACTTTTCAGCCCTTGAGTTTTGAAAGCAAGAAAAGCTACACCTTAAAGGTGGAGGGAGCCAATCCTCACCTAGAGATGCGTTTTCTGAACTTGGGCCCATTTCAGGACACAACAACAGTGCACATCAGTGTGGAAGACGTGGACGAGCCCCCCGTGTTTGAACCTGGCTTTTACTTTGTGGAGGTGCCTGAGGATGTGGCGATTGGAACAACCATACAGATCATTTCTGCCAAGGACCCAGATGTGACCAACAACTCAATCAGGTTTTCCAACAGATTTCACCTTTTCCTTATATGCTGGACTCTTCCCTTCCCCTGTATGTAATTTTCTAGCACTTTTCCCTTTGTGTCTTTCTTCTCTAACCCATTTCTGGAGACTCTTCTCTTTGAGTTTTTTGTGTTGTTTTTTTTTTTCTTTAAATAACATGGCCTTGTCAGGTTATTTAGAAGTGAAGTGTAATTATGTCTACAACTCACTTTCAGTTGGTTCAGACACACACACACATATACACACACACACCCCCTTTAGTTCTAAATCATGGTCCTGTTGACATTTGGGGGTAGATAATTCTGTGTTGTTGTGGAAGGGTTCTCGTGTGCACTGAACCATGTTTAGCAGCATCTCTGGCCTTTACCCACGAAATGCAGTAGCACTCTCTGAGTTGTAACCACCTAAAATGTCCCCAGATACTGCCAAATGTCTGGGGAAGTGATGCAAAATCACCCCAGGTTAAGAACTAGTGATTTAGATAAAGTATAATCAGACACACAGATGTCAAAATGTTAAAATCCGTTGACTCTCAGTGGTAAACATAAAGGAAATCATTATGCATTCTTCCATCTTTTATGAATCTGTGACATGTTTTACTTTTTAAAACTGGGGAAAACAATATATACTATACATATTCCACATACTATAGAAAGAGCAGACATAGAAACTACTTCTGTTGTCAGTGACTTCAACGCCTTGTAGACTGGCCAGATGGATGGGTCTCTGTATGGCAATGCCACATATCTCTCTCTCCAAAGCATGTTTTGGAATTAAAGATTCCAACCAAGATGCTTCCTCTCAAGAAGATGAGAAATACTCTTACAGTCATGGCCATCTCTCATCAACTGGAACTAAAGTACAAATAGCTGATGGACAGGTTGATACCACAACCTTCCAGAGCAGCTGCCAAACTTATCAAGCTTGACACAAAAGATCAGAATTCCAAGGCTGTTGGAAGCCATCTGTCACATTAATTGTTGAAAGCCACACAGTAAAATGAATCTGGGGCTATAGTGCAGGTCACACATTTTAAACATACCGCAGTTTATCAAATGCCTTTTCTGTCAGCCGGCTACTTCTCTCACCTAGTGCTGTTTTGTATTTAATGAAAACGTGCTTCTGCAGTTTAACAAGAATGGCTTTCTCCAGAGAATAACTGTACTAGGGCAAATTCACTTCCTCTAACCAACCAGTAAACATTTTACATGTTCAGGCATTAAAATGGCAAAAACGATTTTGTTGGAATTCTGGTATTTGATTTTTTCAAAGGCAACCAATGTATTATATAACAACTTTAAAGGTGTTATATTTCAACCTGAAGCTTTTTAAATATAAACTAGGATGGGGAGAGATTAGTGCAACCATATTATCCCCAAAGCAATCACAATGAAAACAAAACAGATTCTATTGTAAATGTGTATTTGCAGAAGCCAAGAATATATACCTTCTGATCCTAATTTATTAATTATATATGTATTAATCCACCATAGGCTAATTAATCTATTCCTGTAACAGAAAACTGTATGAGAGAAACTTTAAAGAATAAAACTTTCACTACTGGCATGAAGTAAAATGAGGTAGACAAAATGAAGAAATCCTGTCTGACTAACAGAAAATGCTGCTTCAGAAGATGGCCAATTGAAAACTATCAGTTGGCCAGCACACGTGTTAGCATCAGGGAGGTTCACATTGGAGTGTCTGGCTACTCCACTAGAACCCAGGCAGGATGAATGCAAAAGCGAACAGGCCAGAGGCACAGGGCAGGGTCCACTGGGCTGTTCTGGGGCAGGACTGCAGATCCTGAGATAAAAATTGGTGAGAACAAGGTCACAAGGCCAGAAGTAACAAGACATGGCTCAGGCACAGGGGGCAATGCGAAATTCCAATGATCAGATCCAGGGATAATTCTCCCTCCGCATTTTGGTTGCAAAGAAAGAGAGGAATTCCTATTGCTATGTATGAGGTTCCTGACTCTTTGTACTATCCAACGGCAACAAAGAATGGTCCCTGGACCCAAGAAGAACATTGGGGGTCCTAGACTCCAAGAGGGAAAAGCACCTAAAACTTAACTCTCTGGCTCTCATTTAAAAACCCATTGGGAATTCCTTTCTTCTGTTATCTTTCACCAAACTGCTCTTCTTATCTTTATTTTCCAAATTAAAATTACTTTCTTTTAAAATAATGGGTATAGTTATATGCTGCATGGCTAATTCATCATCTGCATTTTTATTACAAAGAATAAATGAGATTTACATTCCTAAAGAGAAAATATCTATTACATAATTCAAAAAATCAACACATCATCTGAAGTTAAAATATTACAGATAAAAGGCCATTTAACAAATTATTAGGACTTTTATAATCTCCTTTCTAGAAAGGTGATGGTGTGTTCAGGAATACACGCTGGTCCCCATTTACTTATAAGCCCCAAAACAAAATCTCCCGATTCAGTGAAATGTACATGAAAAGACAATGTTTGGATCTGCTGAATTTTTAATACGTGCTCAAGGACTTTCTGGCAAGCAGGCTACTGAGCCATGTGGCAAATGAAAGAGGCTTCTGCTGATGTGGCAACTGCCTGCCCCCCAGTTCCTTCCCAGAATGTGTGTGGATTTTAGCCAGCCTGCTCCTGACGCCCCACCTCCAAACTGCTCCCAAATTCAGAGGATGTCCTCAGCTAAGCAACACGCAGGGAGCCCAGAAAGCACCAGCTACTGCTGGCTCTGGGTAGCTTTGTACCTGCATGATGCCGATTCTGCTCATAGGAGGTTAGAATGTAATGGTTAAGAAAAGAAAACCACCTACATAATTCATGAGTGTGTCCCAATTTCCTCATTTTCCATCTGTATCTACACCTTTAATTTTTCTCCTGCCTCCTGAAAATTGACCCAGTATCCCATTCAGGGAAACAAAGGCTATCATTCCCTCAATTCAGGCCCCGTTGGGGAAATCAGAGAGGGATTACCCTAGATGAGGGAGGCTTCTCTGAGGAAGGATCCTGGTGTGTCGGCCCGGCAGTGCTGTCAGGGGTCCTGTGGGTTAGTTATTTCTATCACTCCCTCTCCCATGCCATCTGTGACATTTGCTACGGTGCCGTAGGTCTGAGTATAGAAAGCTGCTTTCTCATAGGCTGCCTCTCCCCTCAGCATCATGCCTGTAGCCGGGAGAGCTGCCATTAGGGAGCTGGCTCCGTGGACCACATGGCTGGCTCTCTGCATGTGTAGGAGCTGAAAGAGAAGACTGTCACGAGCCACTCAGTGTCTTTTTTTTTTTTTTAATTTTAGAGAAAATTCCATTCTTAAAATAGTAAACTTTAAAATTAAATAACAATTTATGCTTAAAGAGTCAATTTCAAATGAACTCTGAAGCATGTGTTTTTCTTTATTAAAAAGGCAACTATTCGCTGTCACTCTGATATGGTTTAGCTCTGTGTCCTCCCCGCAAACCTCACCTTGAATTGTAATAATCCCCATGTGTCAAGGGCAGGATGAGGTAGAGATAACTGAATCACGGCGGCAGTCTCCCCCATGCTGTTCTCATGACAGTGAGTTCTCACGAGATCTGGTGGTTTTATAAGGGGCTTCCCCCTTCCCTTGGCACTCATTCTCTCTCCTACCACCATGTAACGGACATGTTTGCGTCCCTTTCCACTACAATTTTAAGTTTGCTGAGGCCTTCCCAGCCATGCTGAACCGTGAGTCAAATAAACCTCTTTCCCTATAAATACTCTGTCTTTGGTATGTCTTTATTAGCAGTGTGAGAACTGACTAATACACACTCTTATCTTTAAAAGATAAAGTCTTGTTTCCTTAGACAATCTCTTATAGACCATGTATCAGAAAGGCTGCATGGCCTGGTGGCTGGGAGCAGAAGCCTGCAGCCAGACTGCCTGGGCTTGATTCCCAGCACTGTGACCTCAGTCAAGGGACCTAACCTCTCTACTTCTCACACTTCTTACCTGTAAAATGAGGACCATAATGGTGCCTTCCTCATGGTGTTATTGTAAAGATTAAATGAGTCCATATAGGTGGTGTGTGTTGAGCAGTGCCTGGCATACAGTGAATGTTCCTTAAATAGGGTCACAGGCCGAGAGAAACATTAATTTTCTTCCTTAAATTTCCTAACTCTTAAGAGAGTCATAACCTAAATGATTCTGATTTATCTAGCCCTTACTCATCAGCTTTCTCTTTAATTCCTAATTCTTAAATAGCCATCCTGAATCTCCGCAGAAAAAAATATACATTGTATTTGATACATTTTACCAACAATAGATATACATGCACAACTGTATACATGTATATGTGTGTATATATATACACACACATATATAAAACAAAAGCTTTACATCAATACTTACCCGTATTGCATGTGATAGTCTGGCATGCATTCTATTCTATTTCATTTTCTTTCTATGCTAATCATAACCCACCAAACTGATTTCACAATCCACTAACCTGCATCTGAAAAACAATGCACTATAGTAAAGAAACTGTTTATTCCCTCCAAAATTGCTGCTTCTCCATCTCCACAATGTTTAGATATAGATTGTAATTGCTGGCAACTTTAAATCAAATTTTGAACCCAATAAATTCCCCAGTCCCTATTTAAATAATTTGTAAGAACACAGTAGTTATAACTTTGAATATATGGCTTCAAATCAAACACAATAGTTATAACTCCATAAAGATGGCTTTAAGTCTTAAACCCTGCAAATTATTCCTTGTGTAACTGCATAAAAGCGTCTTCAGCTGGTTGCAGTGGCTCATGCCTATAATCCCAGCTACTTGGAAGACTGAGGCAGGAAAATCACTTGAGGGTAGGAGTTTGAGGAGTTTGAGGCCAGCCTGGGAAACACAGCAGACTCTGTCTTTTAAAATCCAAAAATATATATTTTAATTATCCAGGTGGGGTGGTACCTGCCTCTAGTCCCAACTACTCAGGAGGCTGAGATGGAAGGATTACTGGAGTCGAGGAGTTTGAGGCTGCTGTTAGTTTTTGGTCATGCCACTGCACCACTCCAGCCTGGGTGACAAGGAGAGAACCCATTTCTAAAGAAAGAAAGAAAAAAGTGACTTCTTTAAGCCTCAGTTTCCTTATCTGTTGATTGGGATAATAACTACCTCCCAGAGATGTTGGAAAAATTTTAAAAGAAGCTGTATAATAAGTACATAGTAAAGTTTCTGATATTCAGTAAGTGGCAGCTATTGTAATTACTGGTCTTTTAAAAATAAGGTTGTTTTCTTGTTATTGAGTTATTTGTATATTTTGGATATTAACCCCTTATTCTATGAAAAGAATATTTTCTCCCAATCTGTGGGTTGTCTCTTCACTCTGTTGACTGTCTCCTTTGTCGTGCAGAAGTTTTTAGTTTGATATAATCTCATTTGTCTATTTTTGCTTTTGTATGTGCTTGTGGGGTCATATCCAAGAAACCATTGCCCAGACCAACATTGTGGAGCTTTTCCCATAAGGTTTCTTCTAGTACTTTGATGGTTTCAGGTCTTAACATTTAAGTCTTTAATCCATTTTAAGTTGATTCCTGTATAAGGGGTCAGATAAGGGTCCATTTCCATTCTTCTGCATGTGGATATCTAGTTTTCTCAATACTTTATTGGAGAGACTGTCCTTTCCCCATTATGTGTTCTTGGAACCTTTGTCAAAAATCAGTTAATTGACTGCAGACCCATGAGTTTATTTCTGAGCTCTCTATTTAGTTGGTTGATGGGTCTGTTTTAATTCCAGCTGTTTTAGTTACTATAGCTTTGTAATATTATTTCAAAATTAGGACAAATGACCCTGTTTTAAAAATGTGCAAAATGCCTGAACAGACATTTCTCAAAAGACATACAAATGACCAACAGATACATGAAAAAATGCTCAACATCACTAATCATCAGGAAAACGCTAATTAAAACCACAATATGAGATATCACCTCACACGTTAGAATGTCTGTTGTCAAAAACATGAAACATAAGTGTTGGCTGGGGTGCGTAGAAAGAGGGAACCCTTGCACACTGTTGGTGAGAATGTTAGTACGGCCATTTTAGAAAACAGAATGGAGGTTCCTCAAAAACCTAAAAACAGAATCACCATGTGATCCAACAATCCCATTTCTGGGTATATATCCAAAGGAACTGAAATTCATATGTCAAAGAATGTCTCCACTTTCATATTCACTGCAGCATTATTCACAATAGCCAAGATACAGAAACAACCTCAGTGCCCATCAACAGATGAATGGGTAAAAATAATGTGGTATACATACATAATAGAATATTCATTTCAGCCTTAAATATTCAATTCAGCTTTAAAAAAGAAAGAAATTCTGTCATCTGCAACATGGATGAGTCTAGATGACATTACGCTAAATTAGCCAAGCACAGAAAGACAAATACCACGTGATCTCAGTTATATGTAGAATGTATGAAAGTCAAACTCAGAACTAGAGAGTACAGTGGTGATTGCCAGAGGCTGGTGGGTAAACAGGGAAAAGAGTGAAAAGGTTCAATGCTACAGTAAGGGGTAGTAAGTTCCTGTGATCTACTGCACAGCATGGTAACTATAGTTCATAATAATGTATTGTATATTTCAAAATAGCTAAAAGAATAGATTTTAAATGGTATCACTGCAAAAAATAAATACATATGTGAGGTAGTAGACATGTTAATTAGCCTGATTTGATCATTCTACAAGGAATACATGTATCAAAATACCACACTGTACCCCATAAATATATATAATTATTACTTGTCAATTAAAAAAATAAAAATGACCGGACATGGTGGCTCATACCTGTAATCCCAGCACTTTGGGAGGCCGAGGCAGGCAGATCACTTTAGGTCAGGAGTTTGAGACCCGACTGGCCAATGTGGGAAAACCCTGTCTCTACTAAAAATATAAAAATTAGCCGGGGATGGTGGCAGGCACCTGTATTCCCAGTTACTCGGGAGGCTGAGGCAGGAGAATCCCTTGAACCCAGGAGGTGGAGGCTACAGTGAGCTGAGATCATGCCACTGCACTCCAGCCTGGGCAAGAGAGCAAGACTCCACCTCAGAAGAAAAAAAGAATTAAAAAATAAAAATGATAAATATTACTTAGCCTTTACCAAGGACTACATAAGGTTCTCATTGATGGTTCTCAATCATGGCTACATATCAAAATCCCTTATAGAGGGTTTTTAACATCCACGTGCCTGAGCCTCCCTCCATATTTGTTGAATCTTCCAGGATGGAGACCAGACAAGATAACACAGGTGAAATAACACAACAGAATTGGATTGCCAAATCAGGGTCAACAGGAAATATAGATCTTACCCAGGATCTAGTTAACTAATGGCTGAAATGATATCGACAACAGCAAAATATGAGTCATTCTCCCCTTGGAGAGCTCTGAAACTCTCAGGCACAGGTGCTCACAAATGTCCTTTTCTTGCATAAAGATGCATGTTGGTCCAGATTGAACATGAAAGGTAGAAGCAATGGACAAAGTGCCTTGCTTGAACACAAAGATCCATTTTTGTGATGGAACATTTGCTTGTTATACAACATCAATTACATAGCTTATATGACATTCTCCAGCAGGCTGTACCCCACAAATTCATAAACTCTACGTTTATTTACAGGAAACAACCTAGCCAGATCCGGTCCATCCTGCTAAAAGCATATCATAGTTTAGGGATCTCCAGCTAGTAAATACACTACCATTATTGTGTTTGCCAGAAGGTTGGTCATTAGCATGTTAAGAAAGGGCCTGGCACAAAGCTTTTCTTCTTAATAGTTGATACAAATTATAAGGACTGGAACCACTAAACTATAACCTTTCTCCTTTTCTAGTTTCTGATTAGCATTTGAGAACTCATTTGAACACAATTCCTTTTAAACAAATATATACGGGAGTTGATACTCAGGATGTCCCAAAATTATTGGGGTAATTCCAAGCATTACATAGCATAAACCATATTTAAAAAGTTTTAAACTGCCCCAGGACTGTGGGTACCCTGCTTATTTCGTTTTTTGAATGAGAAAATTGAAGCAATATTTGTTTTGTTTATTGGAGGAGGAGGTGACTTTTGTTTTCGAACAAATAAAACCACGAATGCAGTCTTCCAGTAGCCGTTAACTCAGAAGTGGTAGAACCATGCTTCATAGGTAGGCACTCAGTTGCCTCATGCGGTATGCTGTCATATGCTTATCCAAATGCAAATGATATATATAATCCATGTTTCTGCAGATACTCCATTGATAGAAGCAGTGACTCTGGAAGATTTTTCTATGTTGACATTACAACAGGTGCCCTAATGACAGCAAGACCCCTAGACCGGGAAGAATTTTCTTGGCATAATATCACTGTCCTTGCTATGGAAATGAGTAAGTAGCACAATAAATTGGTCTCCATGCAGTGACAAAATGTAGGTGTTATAGAAGGTGGAAGTTTCTAGAACTTGTTGTAACAAAATTATATCTTTTAAGGGAAGAAATGTAAATCATGCTTTATGCAAGTAAGTAAATGCATTCAGTTCAAATACTTTTTTGAGGCTCTCTTGTATACTTAGTCCTGTGCTACAGATAAAAGAAAACAAAACATGGAAAAGCAGTGAAAGATGGCATTCTTATCCCAAGTAGCTTTGAGGAAAAGGGAAGACTCCTGAGAAATCTAACAGGCTTTCAATCTTTAATATGATTGTGAATGTACAAAGAGTATAAAATATTACTGTATGAAAGGAAGCATTTATAACATATCACTCTTATTATACAAACATATATATATATATCCATGCCCACAAGAATTTGAGACATCTCACAATAAAAAGCAAATTGATTAACATAACAAACTTATAAATGGAATGGAAGATTAATAACAACTAGATTTATATATTATAAACATAATAAAAATTAGATTATATACCACTACATTCCTTTTTTTCCATACTGGTGATAGTAAAGGCTTAGAGAAATGACAGTCCCTAACCTATTGGCTATATAATAAACAGGCACTCAGGAGGGCAGTTTGGCAATATGTATTGAGATTCTCCAAAATATTTATACTCTTTCAGGAATTATACTGCTGGTCATCATATTAAGGAAATAATGACAGATATCAACAAAGATTTGTATGTGAAAATTTCCACTGCCATGTTATTTTAAAATAGGGAGAAAACGAAAATTATTTACATGTCTAATAATAGGAGATTCAATAAATTTTGGTACAACCTATAGTAAAACGACAATATAATACAGACATCAAGAGCCACACTTTCAAAACATATTGAATGACAAAGGATAACCTTACCCTAAAATATTAATGTTCTGAATTCAATTTTTCTATTTTGCTTAACTATAACCTATGTGTGGGGGAGGGTGTATAACTCCAATTTTGGACACCCATGCTGTATAATATCATATATCTAATGGATATCTCTGGTGGTAGGATTGTGGATCATATTCATGGATTCATCTATGCTTTTCTGTAACTTTCATTATTCCTTAGACAAACAACCACTGTTATAATGAAGAAATAAATTTTAATTTTGCTAGCACATTCTGGTAACCAAGCAATAGAAGTATCTGGGGGGGAAACAGTAGAGCATAGATATGTTTGGGGAAGAAAGGAAGAAAAATATGATTCAGAAGAACAATGCATTTTGGGATTTAGTAAAGTTATTAACCAAGAATAATTTCTGTGTCTTGCAATGTCTGTTTTGGGGTGGTGACCAAAACAGAAAAAGACAGGAGGAGCACTATCAGAGCTATGAAATTGTCTCTGCATGGCAGTGCCAAGCAAAAGACACAGTTCCCCATGAGAGACTATGACCCCAGCCAAAGATATGGATTTGGTGTGTGTTTGATCCTATAATATCCTGTTAGTCCCTAAGCAGAAATAAATGTGCAGTGTTACCTTTATTCCAGTGAATAACTGGAAATAAACCTTTGGAAATATAATTCAAAGAACTGATGATTCCACAGGAATAAAGCCAAGCAGTGCCACACAGTATGCATCCGATTGGCAATGGACTCTTTTAAAGTCCAGAATATAGAACTGACCTGCCTTTAATTCCAGAACTTGAAGTCTGAGCCAAATGGGAGATTGAAAACTTCTTTTTAAGATTCGTTTTGTGACACTTGCTCCCTTTTTCTCACCCTTCCCTTCATACTGCTGATAGCAAACGGTCACCAACACACACCTTGTTCTGCGCAAACTTCTCATATCCGGCCACACTCTTAGTAGGCGACACACGGATCCTATGCTCTTGCTACCATTTCCATGTACTTTATCCACTTCTTTCAAACCCAGACTCACCAGGTAAATACCTACTTCTAGCAAAGACAATTATTCTTTTTTCTTTTTCTTTTGGCATTACTAATCTCTCAGATTTGGTATTCCTTGTGTTTCCCTTAGACAATCCCTCCCAGGTTGGAAGTGTTCCTGTCACAATCAAAGTCTTAGATGTGAATGACAATGCTCCAGAGTTCCCCAGATTCTATGAAGCTTTTGTCTGTGAGAACGCCAAGGCAGGACAGGTAAGGCGGCCTATAGGTGGCGCACTCTGCTTAACCCCTAACATATAGAAACAATTGTTACAGATAACCAGATTCACCATCAAAGCGATTTTGACTCCAGAAACAAACAGTTCACAAAACAGAATCCCCAATTTCCATATATCAGGTTCCAACCATTTATTTCTTAAGACAACTATTTGAGGCCAGGTGTGGTGGCTCATGCCTGTAATCCCAGCATTTCTGGAGGCCAATGCAGGAAGATAGCTTGAGTCAAGGAGTTTGAGACCAGCCTGGGCAACATCGTGAGACCCTGTCTCTAAAAAAACTAAAAAAACAAAAAGATAACTATTTGGAACCTACATTACCTTTTATGGCCTAAACAGCACTTTGAGGGTGGCTTGACGTACAGGACAGCTGTATAAGGTATGTGTCCACCTGGAAACGGAATTGTGTAGCACCAATGGCAGTAACACCTACTCTGGGGCCTGGAAGTGAGGGACCAAGAAGACCAGGAAAAGGAGGAAGAAGTTGCTCTTTTCCCAAGTGTGGTACCAATTCCTCAAATATTCTGCAGTAGGACAAGTTTATTTTCTGTATCTTTCCACCTCCCTTTCTTCACTTCTGGCAAGAAGTACCTTATTTACGGACTGCCTGGCCTATCTCAGAATGCTGCCACCTAGAATGACCTACCCTCTCTCCTCCCTCAATTAAAACATCCATTTTCTTAGTGCTGCTCATGTCAGGTAAGTTTTGAGAAGAAAGTAATCCGAAACAACAAAGATCTACTTATTTGAAATCTAGCTCCAGAATCTTCAGAGATATATTCATATATTTTTTAAAGTATGCCCTTAAACCTAACTGAATATTTAGTTGATCAAATTCTAAGTGGTATAACTGAGAAACATCTGGAACTCCGTTTGGAGTGCCCATGTAGCAATGCATGTGTCAGACTGTTGCCTGTCCTATAATTTATCCATCTCCTCCATTCTGCTCCTGCTTTTGTAAAATGCTTTCCTCCCCTGCCTATGACCCAGCAACCCAACAGATCCCCTAATAGCCCTCATTTGCTCCCCTTCTCCACCTCAGAATATCCTGTGGTCCTATGGATGCTGGTGCTGGATCAAATGGGCTGAAATGGTTTTAACATGAAAGCTGGGGAAGTGCCTATTGGTAAGGCAGGGGCTCATGCACTGGTAATTCAGGTGTCTGACTGTAATCTAACTTTGCCTTCATGTATTAGTCCGTTTTCATGCTGCTGATAAAGACATAACCAAGCCTGGGTAATTTATGTTCCATGTGGCTGGGGAGGCCTCACAATCATGGTGGAAGGCAAAAGGCATGTCTTACATGGCAGCAGGCAAGACAAAAAGCCACGTGAAAAGGCAAACCCCTTATAGAACTATCAGACCTTGTGAGACTTACTCACTACCACAAACACAGAATGGGGGAAACTGCCCCCATGATTCAATTATCTCCCATCAGGTCCCTCCCACAACATGTGGGAATTATGGGAGCTACAATTCAAGATGAGATTTGGGTGGGGGCACAGACAAACCGTATCACTTCACTTCTCATACTCCCGCGTAGTAGTACCTCCAGCATCTTTTCGCACAGAGAGACTAGGTCTGCATAACCAAAACTTATGTTAGCTCCCTGAGCTCACCAAAGAGGGACTCAACACATCTTTACCATTTACTCAGCCAAAGCAAAAAGTGATTTACATCCCTCAGGGGAAGAAAGATGTTCCATCATGATTCTGATCTAGATTTATCTACCAATCTTGAAATTTGGTGTAATGGTCGATAGCTCTCCTAAAAAAAAATCTTTTCAACAAGTCTAGGATAATTCTCTTTCCACATCTAGTGAATTTCTAGTCTAGTAAGACCTGAAATATTATACAGCTAATACAAGTTACAATGCAGAATTTACAGCACAAGAAATGATCCGTGTTATTATAAGTAAAGAAGGGAGGTATACAAACTACACATACATGCTTGCAGTCATGTAAAATTATGACTGCAAGTAAACAATGAGAGGGAAGATGCAAAAATAGTATAGTTACTGTGCTAAGGTGGCTGAGTTTAAGTGATGAAGTTTGGGTCTTTATTTTAATAATTTTTGCTTTATATCATATAATTTATATATGTAATATAATATAAACTTTTATGTTATAAAATTACATGAATATTTTGTTATGACAAAATAAGCTGATTTTAATCTATAATACAAAGAGGGTGATAAGTAGCAGAGTAAATTAAACCTCCTTTCCCTCAAAACAAAGCACCCTCTTTTAAAGGGCTTCAGAGTAGGTGAGGTTGCATTCTGACAAGGGAAGGACATTTTAACTACCTCTCCTGTTTCTGTAGTCAAACAAACATAGTCCCCATTTCTAAATGCATCTTTTAATAGTCTGTTATATAGTGATCTGAAGTACACATCTGCCACTTCAAGTTCAGTCTGTTCCACTGTCACCTTTAGGCCAAGATACTGAAAATCTTACCCTTTGATTTGGGCTCTGGGAAATGTTTTGAAGATTATTCAAAAGCATGCGGCTCAGAGATATATCTGGTTTATAAAGAAACAGTCCTCCTTGTGTTTACTTGGCCTTGTGTTTACAAGACACTGTCGTTGGCTTCACGTCTGACAAGTCCACATACATGCTTTCCTCTTGGTAAGCAGCCTTGAAGGAAGCCCATAAAGAAATCAGATAACGTACTTGGTGATGGCCAAGGGCGGAATGAAACCAGCTGAGCAGAATATTGCATGACAAGCGGGGCTGAGGAAGAAATCTGACTTGCCGGGAGAACAGAGAGCAGGAGAGCAGAACATGCACTCCCAATCCAGACTTAGCGATTTGTGTCTTCACTCACTCGTGCTTTGAAGCCCTGTAAGCAACCAGCTCTGTGCCTCGGGCCCCAATCTCAACAATATATTCACAATACGCAGACCAGATATTCTGAAATGACTTTCCCAACTATGTTTATCAAGTTATGTAGAATCACCTATGTGTAACGTGCCTCAAGAAATATGTTACCTCTATATGTCTTTGGCACTACAAGCAAGCTGAAAAGTGCTGGCTCTGTCTCCAGGCAGAGACAGGACAGGAGGGTAATCCTAGAGTGTGAGCAGCACGGATACGAGGATTGGCTGTGGGCAAGCTGATCTCCATTACTCTCCTGACCCTTACCTTCCTGGCAACTCCATTCCCCCCACTTTCAGGTTCAACAGTTGGGGTCTCCAGGAGGCATACCCTGAGATGGAGTTCCAGGATAAGGTGTTTATTAAGGAGGGCCCTTAGGGCCAGCATCTGTGTGAGGGAAGCAAAGGAAGTAGGACTAGGCAAAAGAAGTCCAGCTGCCATGCAGACTCACTAACTGCCTCAGCTGACTTCTCAGTTCCAGAACTAGAGTTTCCCCAAGTTGAGATGGGATACCCAGACCTGTATACTATCACATTAATTAGTCACTGGATGTCTGTCGCCCTGGAAGGATGTGCTGACCACGGGCGTCTTAGTCAGTTTGTACTGCTATAAAGGATTACCTGAGGCTGGGTAATTTATAAAGAAAACATGTTCATTTGGCTCATGGTTCTGCAGGCTGTACAAGAAGCATGGTGCCAGCATGTGCATCTAGGGAGGGCCTCAAGCTGCTTCCACACTTGGAGGAAGGGGGAAGGAAGCTGACATGTGCAGATCACATGGTGAGAGGAAGCAAGGCAGGAGGGGAAGGTGCCAGGCTCTTTTTAACAACTAGCTATCACAAGAACAAACAGAGTAAGAACTCAACTCATTATGAGGACAACTGCACCAAGACGATGACTCCAGCACCTCCCACCAGGCCCCACCTCCAACAATGGGGATCAGATTTCAACATGAGATTCAGTGGGGTCAAATATCCAAACCATAGGAGTGGGTAGGTGGCTGTCTGCAATTGGCAATCCCCAAAGGGACTGGTAGGTGATAACTAGGGGAAAGGTCCTTCATTGAAGGGGGATCTGAGCAACACTGTCCAAAAGGCCCCCTGGATGGGAGTTCCCCCAACCACCACCCCCACTCATTTAATCTTCAGCATATTGTGAGGGTAGCTTTACCTCCTCTAATTTACAGATGAAAAAACACAAACTAAGCAAGCCCACCTTTGATGTCCTGGTTCCTATGGTGGTAGAAGCATAGCTGGCTTTTAAACAGCAGGAGTGGCAAGTCTACAGGGCTGGGCCCAAGATGGGTAGGAGTAGTCTGTGCTGTTGCTTGGTAGGAGAGGAAACACATATGAAGGAGGCTGCCGTTCAATGCCTCTTCTATATCCCCCTCAGCATGCCAGCTCCCATTCCAGTAGTCTGTTTCACACAGATTTCTTTAACAGCTTTTAGATCAGGGTCTCCATAGACTTCATGCAACGTACTCCTTTGAAAAACATTATGGAAAAGGCAAAACTTGGCCAGTGAATCCAACAGGAAGCCACGTGACCTCCTGCTCTCCCCACCCCCAAGTTCTGCTTCTGACTCCTGTCTATTCTGCATTTGCACTCTGGGGATCCTGTGCTATCGTTGCTAGCTCTCCCTCCTGCCAACAAAATGTGACTCCCTGTGACCCATTCCCTCAGGTCTGTTTTCTGTTAACCCGACATGGCAAATGCCAATGTGTCACTCACTCACTTCTCTTCAGGTCATAGTCATTCTTAAACAGGGGCTTCTCAAAGACAGCAATTTAGCCCTGAAATACTGGGTCAGTGATGAAGTTAAATAGACGAGGTGAGAAGAAAATATGGGGTCAAGCAGGACTCTGCGGCACCCGAGCCCTTTAACTCAAAGTTCTTACTTTTTAGACTGCCTAGAAACGGCTGCCCATGGTGGAAGAATATATGTCATATTGATGTCTAACATCTGAAGTATTTAGGTAACATTTATCCTATGCCTACTAACATACTCAAGCCCAACCCTAAAGCAAAATCAAATCCCGAGGTGTGTGATGGCATAGAGACTGTGCAGGGAAGTTTCACATGGAACGGGAGAGTTCCCTTACCCCCCTTGCAGGACAGGAGTGTGCCCCGCTCAAACCCCTAGGGGGAGCATGCAAATGGGCAGGTGCAGAAGCCATGGGGAGCGCTTTGGGCTCTAGCCCCACAGCAGCATCTAGGACTCCTGAAGCCCAAGTGGGCGTGTGTTACAGTGTGCTCTCTCTCAGCTATGCCTTCTGCAGATGGCCTGTATTAGCTGAACAGACCCTCTGCCTTATCACAAGGACAGAGGGCCAGTGTGACAGCCTGAGTTCTTGCCCAGTGAACTGGAAGAATCAGATCACACATGGGCTGGAAGGTTGAGTGCAACATTTATTGAGTGGTGAAGGTGACTCTTAGTGAGATGGATGGGAGGCCGGAAGCGGGGGATGGAGTGGGAAGGTGTTCTTCCCCTGGACTCAGGCTGCCCAGTGGCCAGACTCTTCTCCGACTGCCCTGGGCTGAACTCCCCTTGGCATCCACATCATTCCACCATCGCTAGTCTGCCAAGCGTCTGCTGGAGTGCTCCTCTTCTCCTCTCAACACCCAGCTGCTTGTGTCTGTGGCTGCTAAGGTCTCAGGTTTTTAAGGGTCCAGAATGGAGGGCGTGGCAGGCCAGAGTGGTCTTGGAAAATGCAACATTTGGGCCCAAAAACAGCAGTTCCTATTCTCACTTAGGTCCATAAAGCCCTTGCCAGGGACTCTGCCCTTCTCTACCCAGCATTTCCCTGCCCCTTTCCCATATCAATGATATCCTTCCATTAGGTACAACAATCCACCATCACATTTCCAGGTTTGGGATTTAACTGGGCCCTGGTGCTTTTTCCTTTGGCTCCAGCTCACCTGATTTCATGTCCCTCCCTCAGCTGATCCAGACAGTGAGTGCAGTGGACCAAGATGACCCACGCAATGGTCAGCATTTCTACTACAGCTTGGCTCCTGAGGCTGCTAACAACCCCAACTTTACCATAAGGGACAACCAAGGTAATCAGGTGGAGGGTTAGCTATCTATGCTTTTGTACAGCATAGGCCAGCTACTTTGGGTTACAGTCTTATGCAAATAGTGTCAAAGGCTACCTGCTCTTTACCAGCAATCCTCAAGCAATCCTCCTGTCTCAGCCTCCCAAAGTGCTAGGATTACAGGCATGAGCCACTGTACCCAGCTTCACAGAGTCTTTTAAAGTTTTGTTTCAGAACAACAAACTCGGAGAACCCTTTGCCAACTCTAAAACTCCTTCAGTCAGTAAGTCGACAGATGTTTACTGAGTACCTGTCCTGTGCCAGAAACACTGCAAAGCACAAAGGCGAAATTCTTCATTTCCACTGGTAGCAGCCCTGTTCACATGTTCTGTAACAATGGGAAAAATCTGAGAAAGACAGAAAGTGACCTAGATTTAAATAAAAAAAAAAAAAAAGAAAGAAAGAAAAGAAAAGAAAAAAACCCCTGGGGGAACATTTCTAGGCAGAGATCAAAGCAGAAAACACTAAAAAGCTCTCCAAACAAAAAAGAGACAAAGGATAAGTAACAGAGATAAGAAAGGGCAAATACAGGACCATAAACACAGTTTTGGCACTGAAACAGCTTTATCATTTGAGGATGATTTAGAGACACACTTTCAGGTAGGCTTCCCTATCCAGAAACTGCTCCCCGCTACAGCTTTGATGGAACAGAATTCAGGCCCCTTTTCCAGCGAGCATTCAGACCAGCTAAGGGGCTCACAGACCCAGCACACTCTTTTTTGGGCACAGATGGGAAAAGGAAGGATTTCTGTTCTCTAGCCAGATGATTTGCTTCAAAAGGAAAGAAAAGGTCAGGGCAATGGAAAAAATAAGTTAAACGGTCAAATGAACCTCATCTGTTGTTAACTCTACTGCCAGCTAGCCATCTGACCCTGGGAAGGTTATCACTTCTCCAGACTGCAAGAGCCTCATTTTCATTCCAATTCTAAAATATTTATTGCCACTTTGTAAAAATCTAAGCAAAGGGTAACAAAAAGTCATGATCAGGTTAGGCACACCTAGTTTTAGTTTCAAATAGCAATTATTTCAGATTAAAAGTATTGCTTCAACCCCATATGACAGTTTTCTGCTGTAAAACTTGAGAATCTCAAACCTGATTTCTTCTAAATGGGAAAGCCTTCTAAGTCATCCCTTCAACCTCCTACATGTCATCATAAAACTACTATAATAATTCTGGAAGGAATGGCAATATGAATTATAAAGACAGAAATACTTTGATTAAATATCCTGAAGTTTTTATTGGGTCAAAATTTTTAACTATTCATTTATCTGCTTCGTAGGGAAAGTATTCCAGCAAAAAGTGGTTTCAGCCTAGGACTGGCTTTACAAAGCCAACCCTGGGGGGAAAAAATAACGCACTGTAACACATTATATTTTTTCTTCAACTGTTCAGCTAAGCCATCATTCTAATGAGTGAAACAAAATGCAGCAAAATGCTGCAAATTTCTTAAAGATGACTTTGGGCACCAATTTATGGAACCAATTCCTTAAAAAGATGGGCCACTGGCACTGGATGACTATAATAAGATGTGACTCATCTCTTGGAAGGTTTCCCAAAACAGAAGTCAGCACATCTTCAACAGAAAGCATGAACTCTTAATCTCCAAATGACAATTTATACCACAAGTATCCTTTACTGAGGCTCATTTTAAAACTGACCAAGTCTAGGCACAGCGGCTCATGCCTGTTACTCTGACACTTTGGGAGGCTAAGGCAGGAGAACTTCTTGATACCAAGAGTTCAAGACCAGCCTGGGCAACACAGCAAGACCCTATCTCTGCAAAACATTTTTTAAAAATTAGCCAGGGATGGTGGCACACACCTGTAGTCCCAGCTAGTTGGGAGCCTGAGGCAGGAGGATCACTTCAGACCAGGAGTTTGAGATCAGCCTGGGCAACACACTAAGACCTCATCTCTACGAATTTTTTTTAATTAGCCAGACATGGTGGCATGCACCTGTAGTCTCAGCTACTTGGGAGGCTAAGGTGGGAGGATCACTTGAGCCCAGGAGTTCAAGGCTGCAGTGAGCTATGATCAGACCACTGTACGCCAGCTTGGGTGACAAAGCAAGATCCTGTCTCTAAAAAAACCCAACACAGCAAAAACTGACTAATATAAGGCAGATCTACTGTCAACTACCTCTGTTCCCGTGCCTGAAACATAATGTCCTTTTATGAACACAACAGGGCACTATCTCCAGTAAAGCGTTTTTTTTACTTTTCAGCCCCAAAACATTCTGAAAAGAATTATGTATATATAGTACTTCACAGTTGCAAAAGTGTTTTCCCATAACTTGATATTTACAATAATTCTGTGAAGCTTTAAGGAAGTTATTAATCCTTCTGATTCTTATTATCCCATCTGATAGATGAGGAAAGTAAGCAAATGGCCCAAGACCAGAAAATCAATAAGCATTAAAATTGGGACCAGAAATCGGGTCCTGTTTTACCATGCCCACCCCTCACACCCCACCCCCCACACACAGTGTTCTCTGTCACCTTAGGAGAGAATGCTGTTTCCAAATAAGTTGCTAAAGCCCTAATTATCACATTCAACAAAAATTTTTCAAGTGGCTACTATATGCCAGGCCCCTTCTAGCACTGGACTCAGCAATGTGATGCTCTGATATTTGTCTTTAATCTTAAATAATTCTTAGATCAAGAAACATATATGTCATAGATATAATACTTCTATGAATTTCGGCTCTAGTCAGAGTTTCTAAAAGTTTTACGACCTCACCTGGACTAAACCAAAAAAATTTTAAAAAGTTCTGATTAGAGAAAAACCTGCTTTCTGAAAAAACAAACAATTAAAGCTACAAAGTGGAATTGACAGTACTTAGCTATTAAGTCTGGAAAACAGAAAGGTTCATGGGTTGTGTGGTAGGTGGAAATATGAATATAATCCTCAGGTTGGCCTCCCTTCTCCATTGAGAAGAAAATAAGAAGTAGCCTGTATCAAAGCAGGAAGAGATTATGCTTATCTGAATTTTTTTTTTGACAGTTAACATTACTAAATAAGCAGTTATATAGCATAATCGAAGGTATGCATGTTTTGGAGACAGAGAGACCAGAGTTCAAATCCCAGCTCTGTTACTAACTAGGTTAGCAGCTTCAAACAAATTATAAAATCACTCTAGGCCTTACTTCTACTTCTAAAAAGGAGTGAGATTATTACTATCTCCAAATTGTGAAGACTGAGGGAGATACTGCATGCAAAGTGCAGGTACATGGCACATGAGCCTTTAGTAACAATAGCCGTTAGCATCAAAAGCAGGTGGAAGAGGGAAAGTTAATTAAGGGGTAATGCGTTACTCAAAATAGCCCAAGTTATGCTACAGGAACAACTACCATGAAAATCTCAGTGGCTTAGCACAACTACAGTTAATTTCTTGCTCACATACAGCCTACGGTGGATCTGAGCTCAGTGTCCCAGGCTGCCCCACTCTGCATCTCACACCCTGTGGTTCTTTCTCAGTAACTACAGCAAGGAAAAAGCATGGAGACTCATACATCAGCTCATACAGACTTCTGCCTAGAAGTAACACAAATCACAATTGCTCATCAACTAAAGCAAATCACACAGACATAGCCACATTTAAGAAGACAGAAAAGTATAATCCTTTATTAAGTTCAAAAAGAGAAGAAGAATCAGAAATACTGATGATCACTAATAATGTTTTCTTAGGTTAGGCTCTCAGAATTTGTTGTGATGTTCTCAACTCTTTCCTATGAAATATGAAACACATCCATGGGACCTCTGTGTTGGTGGTATTAGCTTTAAGAATCACTTCTTGTATGTCCTACCACATCTCTCAAATTTTTCCTCTGCTGAAAATAATCCGAGCTTTGCAAAAGTATATCTACTTCAGAATTCAAACCTACTCCAGGAAACCTGAGAATGTAGATTTTAAAAATGAACACTGCCACAACACAGTATGTGAATATAAATGTAAACACACACGTACACATCCCAACTTTGTAGAAAATATCTAATAATTTGACTAATCCCCTTTAAAACTGGAGGAAAGATTTCTAGTATTGATCAGGAACAAATTTTCAACAAGTTCATATTAACTGCTTAAAGTTAGACCACCAACTCAGGAGAAATAACAAGGTGTGTCATATGATTAGGAGATTTCAAATAAGCTTCTACTAAATAAGCAGGTTCTTTAGGAAGCACAGGAGTTGGTGACTGCATTTCAGAGGCATAAAAGAAAATAGTAAAAGACATGAATTCCAGTCAAAGTGGCAAAAATAAGCAATCTGCCACAGCCACATGGGCTCCTCAGCATTCTTTTGCTGGAGGCACAAAGCAGCACTGGCGCCTTGGCAAGCTGCTGAGCAGGAACAAACAGGGACCACAAGTCACCAGTGATTGTTCTTTTCTGTCAAGCTTTCCCAGGGACATTTTTGTTAGATCTGAAGTCTGACAGTTCGCCTTGGGCACTTTATGTCACAAAGGATAAGACAGACTCAAAAAAGGCTTTCTCTTCCAAGCCTCAGGGTTTTACCTAAAAGCAAGCAAAAAGTCTGATTTCTGAATCCAAATGCTGATCCAGGCAAACCCGCCCATGGCTGACCACTACCAGGGAATATCTGACTATCCTCTTTCCTTCTTACTCCCTGCCCCTGCCCCCTTGCTTTCCTCAATCCAAGAAATTAATTCATCTTCCCTTTTCCAATCCTGGAACCCCTCCTTCTTTCAGATAACACAGCACGGATTCTAACCAGGAGGTCTGGTTTCCGGCAGCAGGAGCAGAGTGTCTTTTACCTGCCTATCCTGATAGCAGATAGCGGGCAGCCCGTGCTGAGCAGCACAGGCACACTGACCATCCAAGTGTGCAGCTGTGATGACGATGGCCACGTCATGTCCTGCAGCCCAGAGGCCTACATGCTCCCAGTCAGTTTGAGCCGGGGTGCCCTCATTGCCATCCTGGCCTGCATCTTCGTCCTCTTAGGTGAGTAAGGGGCTGCTTTCCCTTCTGTGGAGTCCTGCCAGTGCTTACTCACACATCCACTCATTACCTTCCTGACACAGCTATTCAGAACTGATCTTCCACACCTTGCTTACTCAAAAGGTGGTAGAGTGAGGCTGCAAAAAAACAGTAAAGAAACTGAGGACAGTCCCTTCTTCAAGGTGTCTGTGGTAAGATCAAAGCACATATACTTACGAAGTATCTACTATGAGCTGGGGCACCATACAAGGTGCTAGGATTAATAAAACAGACACATCCTGGCCTTCCTGAGTTTACTTCAGAACAAAGCAGGTTCGTTTTGACATCATAGAATCAAAATTACAATTTAGACAGGATTTGATGATCACCTCTTCTAACCCCTTCATTTAAGTAATAGCTAAGTCACAAAGGGGTAAGTGACAGGCTCAAAACCAAAGTCAGAGGCAGAGCCAGGGCTGAAAAGCAGGCAGGCCATACACACTGGGCACCCCTGTGGCGCAACAGCACTGCCTTTCTCCTAAACGCTCATCCCGATTCTGGAGGTGGTATTACAGGGAAGGGAAGAGGGATAAGGTATCCTGGCTGGACAAGTGACAGGGATAGATGCCATTTCAAACAGGGTAGTCAGGGAATCCCTCACTGATAAGACCTTTGAGCAGAGAGCTGAAGGAAGTGATGGTGTGAACCACACAGATTTCTGGAGAACAAGCTGTTTGGGGTGATTAGTTCCCCTCCCAGGCACCATGGCCATCTAACCAGGAACGGCGACTAAACAGGGTCAGTTTTCCTCTGCTGACGAAATAAGGGCATTACAGGCCAGTAGTGGGAGAGCACTACTGGGGTTAAGGAATCCTTCCTTCCTCCTCTCAAGTCATACTGCAAGGCGGCTCCCCAACTCCCTGGTATGTAAGGCCATCCTTGCAATTGTTTTCTAATTCCACACTCAAAAACAGAGAAACAAAAACACCTAAACCAACTCTCGCAAAAAAGAAAATATCTGTACGTATACCCTTACTCTTCTTATTGAACCAATCCATAGCAAATATATCTTGCTTAGAGAAAAACAGATTTAGTAGATACTAGTATTATTCAATATAAAAGAAATCCGAGTTTTCTGAGAGAAAAAGCCCTGAGGATTGAAATTAGAATAGAGGTACAGATATTCACATACACCCCCAATCCCAAGTTCACCTCTATACCAAGAGACAGAGCAAAGAAAGAAGTTCCTGTGAAAAATGTCAGCACTTGATTTTCTAGGTAGGTCTGTGGAATGTGCTTCTCAAAATACATATAAAAATACAACATGTGGTTTAATTTTGTTGTTTTGGTTCAGCCCTACGCAAAGAGAGAAAGAGTATAAATAAGTAACCTTTCTAAGTTCTCGGATCCCTGTGTCAGACAAAATTGTTACCGTTTCTGGACCCTGACTGCATTGACAAGTAAAACCTCCCTGCAATTCCTTGAGTTTCCATAAGGTGGCATTGGGGGTCCTTGAGTGCAGAACTGGACAACCGGTAAGAGGCCTTTGAAGAAACTTGTTCCTGGGAGAAATTTCCAGACTGGCTATCCTTACTTCTATCTTTGGAAAATGTCGAAGTTAAAAGTTCACTCTGGCCCACAAAAAGCCATCATTACAGAAATACTGATTTAAAGAGACTGGCTTGGAGAGGCTCTCAAGTTAAAAATGGTGTGCAAGGGACAATTTATTTTATCCCTCCCCACCCATGATGATGTCTTGTCTTTTGAACTCTACAGAAAAAGTAAACAGTTTTCAGGAGCTAAATTGAGCAGAGCTGTCATAAAATCCTCACACTTTTAAGTACTCTTACTTCTAAGAGTACGCATCCCACATTAAGAATAATTCACGAAACTTTAAGATTTGAGTTGCATTTGTCAACAAAATACTACATTTTGTGGACAACTAAATTAATTCTGACTTCGTGGGGTTTTTTTTTTTCATGTCTCACATATGTATGTAGTTCCTGGAAAATCTCATAAGGTCTATGCACCATGCTTACAGTACCCAAAGAATAAACCATCCCTAGAACTAATTCTCTTCGGTCAGAGAAGTCTTTCAGCTAAATAAGACCATTTTCCTCAAAATCTGATTTTCATGGCATTATATAATATTTGTTATTTAAATTAGATTACCTAAAAAAAAAAGACATATAGCAATCTTTATTTTTCAAGAAACGGACTAATTCTATATAAACAGCCTACTTCTCCATGACCATCAGAATTCTCTCCAGCAAGGTACTCAAAAGACTTCCAATTTTGCTTCCTAGCATTTTCCGAAATACCACCCCTACCACTTCAAGGTCACCTCTGTGAAGCCCTTCTCAGTCTCCCAAGTAAAATTCACTGGCCCTGCCTCTGTACTCTCCTCCAGACACTTGTGGCTCTAATAGCCCTTATCACTGTCTGACTTGCATTAATTATCGGCATCCATAATCTCCTTAGATTACAAACTCGCAGGAGCAGAATCCATGTCACACTCAATACTGTTTCCCCATTGCTTAGCATAGAGCCTTAAAAACATTTGGGTTTAATAACTTTACTGAATCCTGCAAACACAGCATGCTCACTTCGAATCTCAGGTCTCCAACCTGCATCAATCCCAATCACACTCCAACCTTTCATGCTCGATTCAAGCCCTCACTTCCTTGGAGTCCTATTAGTCTCTTTTTCTCTAGGAATCTCACCATCCTTTTAGTCCACGCCTCGTATTTTTGCACACAGAGAAAATACACACAAGCATATCATCATTTCCTGTGTATGTTTTGTCACCAAAGCTATCTGGGAAAACATTACGTATTAATGTCATTAATTGCAATTTATAAAAAAGCACATCTACATTCAACAACATTTTTGAATCATTGTTGTGAGTTTTATTAGTCTGTAATCTTTTACTGTGTGTATGAATGTACTCCACTTTTTCCCCTTGGATAAACTGGGGTCTTATTTTGCAGTGTGTCAAACTGTCACTGTTCACTAGCTGTAACAAAGCACACCAGAAAAAAAAAAAATCAATAACAGTTCTACAGCTAAAACCTCAACACTCTTCCTGAAAAACGTTTTCAGTCAGAGAGATAAATAGCTCAATGGGATTATCTCTCTCTCTCCTTTAAACCCCGGCGAACACATTTGGGGAGGGGGGGGGAAATGCATTTGCTGGGATAAAATTTTATCCAAACCTGCAAGGGCACATCTAACAGTGTGGTGTTTCTTTAATAACATGATGAATTATATAAAATGCCACTGCTCATTCTCTCCCTTCCATAAACACCCTTGGGTCCAGAAAGCCACAACTACCTCTCTAATGAAAGGCTTCTCTGAGGAACCTGAGTTTACTGGACCCCAGGGATCACTTACGTTCTGTTGTTTTTTAGAGGTATAAAAAGACTACAACTTTGGCGCATACTTAGTATTTGTGTCTCTATGCATATTAAGATATGATTACATACAAAGTAGAACTCTATTAAGATTTAACATAAGGAAGCAGCACTCCCCCTACATAAGACTTCCACATTATAAGAGGAGAAATGTATATTTACCATCATATAAACAGAGCACATGATCTGGTCCTTAAGAGTATGTTGGTCCATAACAGGCCTTTGTGCTTTGTTAATTGGATTTTAAATTGGGTGTTAGCTGTAGAGACACACACAATTTCAAAACAGCACGCTGATGTTGAGACTATATGCAATTTCTTCTAATTAAACCATTTAAAAAATACAGTCACTGTCCACAACCTGACTTACAGAAGGAGAACAAGGTGGACTTAAATTAGAATTCCCCGAGGTTTCAGATATCCAAAAGCTATCTGAGCTCTCTCCACTCGGTAGCTCTTCCCCAACCGCGGTGAATCAACACTATTTCTACTCACCGCACACACAGCCACATCTCCTAGGTAAACAGACTCTCCTTTTTCTTCCTGGCAGTGCTGGTGTTGCTCATTTTGTCCATGAGGCGGCACCGGAAACAACCATACATCATCGACGACGAGGAAAACATCCACGAGAACATCGTCCGCTATGACGACGAGGGCGGCGGCGAGGAGGACACCGAGGCCTTCGACATCGCGGCCATGTGGAACCCCCGGGAGGCGCAGGCGGGGACCGCCCCCAAGACGCGGCAGGACATGCTGCCCGAGATCGAGAGCCTCTCCCGCTACGTGCCTCAGACGTGCGCAGTGAACAGCACCGTCCACAGCTACGTGCTGGCCAAGCTCTACGAGGCCGACATGGACCTGTGGGCGCCGCCCTTCGACTCCCTTCAGACGTACATGTTCGAGGGCGACGGCTCTGTGGCGGGGTCGCTGAGCTCCCTGCAGTCGGCCACGTCGGACTCGGAACAGAACTTCGACTTCCTGACGGACTGGGGGCCCCGCTTCCGGAAGCTGGCCGAGCTCTACGGGGCGTCGGAGGGACCCGCGCCACTGTGGTGACGGAAGCCAGGAGGCAGGCGCGCGTCCAAATCCAGACGTTCTCCGCGGGTGCTTCGCGGACAAGGCGCAGCCGACCACACGAGCAATACTGTGCTGGAGAGTGAGAATGGGGGAGAGCGGGCGAACAGAGCTCTCTCTGGATCAGCTTTACTTGGGTAGATTAAGTTACATAAGCAAAAGGAAACCCAGGAAGTAGAGGGCAGAATCTTCAATTACCTTTTTTTCTTTTCTTTTTGATTTTTCTGACACTGTGCGAAGGCTTGGAGTCCAACGTGTTATGACAAGGGTGACTTTTCTCCGCCATTCGCTAAGGCGTTTGTCGCTTTTCCACCACAGAAAGGCTCTGGCCTTGGATACAGAGAAGCCAATTGAAAGCAGAAAGTTCTACTCTCATATCTATTTTTTATCTTAGTCTCCATTTAAGAGTTTTCCTGGCTCATGAAACCACAGATACCAACCCACAAGAAAGAACAGAAAACTTGTTACTCAGTGAAATTAACCTACTTGTTCTGGGATGGTTGGAATTTATCGTAACCCTTTTGAGACAAGGTTAAAACTGAATCAGCCTTGCATGGGGGTGGATGGGTGGGAGGGTGGGTGAAGGAAGAGACATAGACTTTATGCTCAAGTTTAGTGGCCGAACCAAGAGATGTTGGCATTACAGCTCATCCAACGCCGTCAAGTTAGAGTGCCCGTGTCTCCTCTCAGCTCTTTAACTGTGCCCCTGCAAAATTGTTCAGAATGAAACCAGAAAAACCTGCCTCTTTTGCACTGTAGATGTCTCTTCCATGTGCCAAATGTGGAGATTAGATGCTACAAATGAAAGCCAAATAAAAAGAAGTATCTGATAAAAGCATGGGTTAGAGGGCTTTCCTAATCTGTGTGAGGTCAATCCAAGGGATGTTTACATACTGTAGATAACCTACTTGAACAAAAATCAGTATTATAGAGAATAAATGGATGTAAGAAAATTACATGTACAAGTTTTGTATATTTGTTAATAATTTTGGTAATAAATATGATGTACTGCATCTCAGTACCTTAGCACTTCTTTTAATAAAAGTTAAATAGAAGGAAAAGTCTATTGCAAATTTGTTTAATTGTTGAACAGGTAGAAGATGACTTTGTAATCCGGATCTACCTCAGGCTCCCGGAGTTGGGGCTAATTTGTAAGGCAAAAAAAGTGGCAAAGAAGTGTGAGGCTGCATTGTCTTTCAGTCGCTAAACATATTAACATTATGGTTGAAACTGTTAAGCTTTTAATGAACACCCTCCATTTCTTCATCCCTGAAGAAAGCAAAGGGTGGTTTGGTAAGATCCATGGTACAATGGTGAATTTAGCACATATTTTTCATTTTGCAAAAGGGTATTACCCATAGCCGCCAATGAGGCAGGCTGCTGTGCTACTTACATCTCTATTTCATTGGCAAATTGAGCTCACGGATGGTTGCAACCATATTTTATTCATCTTTTCTTTTGCTACAGTAGCTAGCATACTCTTTTGCATACAGTAGGTGCTTAACACATACTTCGTGGCTACACGATGGGAAGTATCTCTTTATCTGACATTCTATTACTAAAAAATATTTTACACAACTATCTTCACAATTGAGGACAAACTGTGAACAAAATCATTTCCTGAGAGTCTTGATTATAGCAACAGTTCTCAAATTTTAATGCATCAGAATTACCTGAAGAAATTGTTAAACTACCGCACCCCTAGATTTTCTGATTCAGTCGATTTGGGGCAGTTTGTATTTCTAACATGTTCCCAGGAGATGCTGATGCTGCTGGTCCAGGAACCACATTTTGAAAACCTCTGGTATGCAGTTACTTACTCTCTAACACATGAAGATTAAACTATATCCCATCTGCATTGGGTCCCATCTTCCCACAGAGTGGTGTTGTGAATTGTTTTCCCAGTACAACATGAAGAGTTTACAGAAATGTATGAGAAAGCTGATGAGGGTCTGGTAGGCAGTAGAATGTGCTTTTTTGCATATTACACATTACATGGTACATTAACAGCCACCAAATTCTCTTCAGCCTTCAGCATACTAACACTTTCTTCTCATGAAAGGCAGGCAGCTCTCACACATCCTCTTCAAGGATAGAGTGCAATGTAAAAATAAATACACCTAACAAAGCAAAAGAAAAAGCATAGACTTGAATCCAAACTAGGCTTTACAATATACCAATTATATGGATGTGGGGAAATCAACCTCTATAACATTCTTCCTTCCTACCACAGCCCTGAGGATAATTTTGTGAGTATTTCACTTTGTATTGCTTGTGTTACAACTGAGAACAGCTGTTATCCTAACCACAGGGGGCTATCATGCCCCACATCCTGCAAATGTGGTCCCCATGATATTGGGCATGAAGTGATTAAACAAAATCTCCTGACTCTTCTGGTCCCTGGGAGGATGTTTAATGGTGTAATACAGGAAGTGTGAATGAAGCACAAAATAGATCTATTTCAGCTTTGTACTCTAAGCTAAAAGAGATTCCCACTCCAAATGAATTTTAAAATTCCCTTTCTACTGCCACAATGTAATACAAATGCTGATCCTTCTGGGAATAAAGAAAAAGAAAACCATCATCATCTCTATACAGACAATGTGATCAGGTTAAGCTGGAGAACTGTAAAATCATTCAGCCATTTATTTGTCAACAGGTACAACAGCTAGCCTGTAATTTACATGTTGGAGGGAAACAGGAGAATCTGTAGAAACCAATTGATGAGATTCAATCTGAGATTGTATTCTGAATAAGAGCACAAGCAAAGATAAAAATTAGCAATGAATTTTCCACATCTAAAAAAGAGATTATTCAAGCATGGCATATAGCAAAGACAAAGATGGGGTGGTCCACACAAGAAAGAATCTATGAATCCTGAAAATGGAATTCAACAAGTTAAAAATCAGTGCAGGCACATTGATTAAAAGTTGTGATTAGTTCACTAATAATGCAGAACTAGGCCTTGATGACAGAATTCACAGTATTTCCATGTAGTGCTAGGACTGTATGAATGTAAGACAGACACACTTTACAAGTAGTTCCCGTTGCAGATTGACTCACTGTCATATCCATTTGTCATTCTTACAATAAAGAACCTTCAACATATTATTATACATAAATACCTGGATTAGGGAAGCTTCTGCTTTATTCGTAAAGATCAAGTTTCTGATAGAGGAAGAAGATAAAATTAAGCCAAGTGGTCCCCTTTTTTATTTTTTTAAATCATATTTTAAATTCTACTGTACATGTGCACAACGTGCAGGTTTGTTATGTAGGTATACATGTGCCGTGTTGGTGAACTGCACCCATTAACTCATCATTTACATTAGGTATTTCTCCTAATACTATCCCTTCCCCCTCCCCCGACCCCACAACAGACCCCGGTGTGTGATGTTCCCCACCCTGTGTCCAAGTGCTCTCCTTGTTCAATTCCCACCTATGAGTCAGAACATACAGTGTTTGGTTTTCTGTCCTTGCGAAACATTGCTCAGAATGGTTTCCAGCTTCATCCACATGCCTACAAATGACATAAACTCATCCTTTTTCTGTGGCTGCATAGTATTCTATGGTGTATATGTGCCACATTTTCTTAATCCATTCTATCATTGATGGACATTTGGGTTGGTTCCAAGTCTTTGCTCTTGTGAATAGTGCCGCAATAAACACATGTGTGCATGTGTCTATACGGTAGCATGATTTATAATCCTTTGGGTATATACCCAGTAATGGAATTGCTGGGTCAAATGGTTTTCTTCTAGGATTTTTCTAGTTCCAGATCCTTGAGGAATCACCACACTGTCTTCCACAATGGTTGAACTAGTTTACAGTCCCACCAACAGTGTAAAAGTGTTCCTATTTCTCCACATCCTCTCCAGCACCTGTTGTTTCCTGACTCCTTAATGATCACCATTCTAACTGGTGTGAGATGGTATCTCACTGTGGTTTTGATTTGCATTTCTCTGATGGCCAGTGATGATGAGCATTTTTTCATGTGTCTGTTGCCTGCACAAATGTCTTCTTTTGAGAAATGTCTGTCCATATCCTTTGCCCACTTTTTGATGGGGTTGATTTTTTCCTATAAATTTTTTAAGTTATTTGTCGATTCTAGGTATTAGCCCTTTGCCAGATGGGTAGATTGCAAAAATTTTCTCCCATTCTGTAGATTACCTGTTCACTCTGATGGTAGTTTATTTTGCTGTGCTCTTTAGTTCAATTAGATCCCATTTGTCTATTTTGGCTTTTGTTGCCATTGTTTTGGTGTTTTAGTCATGACATCCTTGCCCATGCCTATGTCCTAAATGGTATTGCCTAGGTTTTCTTCTAGGATTTTTATGGTTTTAGGTCTAACATTTAAGTCTTTAATCCATCTCGAATCAATTTTTATACAAGGTGTAAGGAAGGGATCCAGTTTCAGCTTTCTACATATGGCTAGCCAGTTTTCCTAGAACCATTTATTAAATAGGGAAACCTTTCCCTATTTCTTGTTTTTGTCCAGTTTGTCAAAGATCAGATGGTTGTAGATGTGTGGTGTTATTTCTGAGGGCTCTGTTCTGTTCCATTGGTCTAAATCTCTGTTTTGGTACCAGTACCATGCTGTTTCGGTTACTGTAGCCTTGTAGTATAGTTTAAAGTCAGGCACTGTGATGTCTCCAGTTTTGTTCTTTTGGCTTAGGATTGTCTTGGTAATGCAGGCCCTTTTTTGGTTCCATATGAACTTTAAAGTATTTTTTTCCAGTTCTGTGAAGAAAGTCATTGGTAGCTTGATGGGGATGGCATAGAATCTATAAATTACCTTGAGCAGTAATTTTCACGATAATGATTCTTCCTATCCATGAGCATGGAATGTTCTTCCATTTGTTTATGTCCTCTTTTATTTTGTTGAGCAGTGGTTTGTAGTTCTCCCTGAAGAGGTCCTTCACATGCTTTGTAAGTTGGCTTCCTAGATATTTTATTCTCTTTGAAGCAATTGTGAATGGGAGTTCACTCATGATTTGGCTCTCTGCTTGTCTGTTATTGGTGCATAGGAATGCTTGTGATTTTTGCACATTGATTTTGTATCCTGAGACTTTGCTGAAGTTGCTTGTCAGTTCAAGGAGATTTGGGGCTGAGATGATGGGATTTTCTAAATATATGATCATGTCATCTGCAAACAAGGACAATTTGACTTCCTGTTTTCCTAATTGAACGTGCCTTCTTTCTTTCTCTTGCATGATTGCCCTGGCCAGAACTTCTAACACTACGTTGAATAGGAGTGGTGAGAGAGGGCATCCCTGTCGTAATGCCAGTTTTCAAAGGGAATGCTTCCAGTTTTTGCCAGTTCAGTATGGTATTGGCTGTGGGTTTGTCATAAATAGCTCTTATTATTTTGAGATACATCCCATCAGTACCTAGCTTATTGAGAGTTTTTAGCATGAAGGGCTGTTGAATTTTGTTGAAGGCCTTTTCTGCATTTATTGAGATAATCATGTGATTCTTGTCTTTCATTCTGTTTATATGATGGATTACGTTTATTGATTTGCATATGTTGAATCAGCCTTGCATCCCAGGGATGAACCAACTTGATCATGGTGGATAAGCTTTTTGATGTGCTGCTGGATTTGGTTTGCCCATATTTTATTGAGGATTTTTGCATCAATGTTCATCAGGGATATTGGTCTAAAATTCTGGTTTTTTTGTGTGTGTCTTTGCCAGGCTTTGATATCAGGGTGATGCTAGCCTCACAAAATGAGTTAGGGAAGATTCCCTCTTTTTCTATTGATTGGAATAGTTTCAGAAGGAATGGTACCAGCTCCTCTTTGTACCTCTGGTAGAATTTGGTTGTGAATCTGTCTGGTCCTGGACATTTTTTGGTTGGTAGACTATCAATTATTGCCTCAATTTCAGAGCCTGTTATTAGTCTATTCAGGGATTCAACTTCTTCCTGGTTTAGTCTTGGGAGGGTGTATGTGTCTAGGAATTTATCCATTTCTTCTAGATTTTCTAGTTTATTTGTGTAGAGGTGTTTATAGTATTCTCGGATGGTAGTTTGCATTTCTGTGGGGTCGGTGGTGATATCCCCTTTATCATTTTTTATTGCATCTATTTGATTCTTCTCTCTTTTCTTATTAGTCTTGCTAGCAGTCTATTTTGTCGATCTTTTCAAAAAAGCAGCTCCTGGATTCATTGATTTTTTAAAGGGTTTTACATGTCTCTATCTCCTTCAGTTCTGCTCTGATCTTAGTTATTTCTTGCCTTCTGCTAGCTTTTGAATGTGTTTGCTCTTGCTTCTATAGTTCTTTTAATTGTGATGTTAGGGGGTCAATTTTAGATCTTTCCTGCTTTCTCTTGTGGGCATCTAGTGCTATAAATTTTCCTCTACACACTGCTTTAAATGTGTCCCAGAGATTCTGGTATGTTGTACCTTTGTTCTTATTGGTTTCAAAGAACATCTTTATTTCTGCCTTCATTTTGTTATATACCCAGTAGTCATTCAGGAGCAGGTTGTTCAGTTTCCATGTAGTTGAGCAGTTTTGATTGAGTTTCTTAGTCCTGAGTTCTAGTTTGATTGCACTGCGGTCTGAGAGACAGTTTGTTATAATTTCTGTTCTTGTATATTTGCTGAGGAGTGCTTTGCTTCCAACTATGTGGTCAATTTTGGAATAAGTGCGATGTGGTGCTGAGAAGAATGTACATTCTGTTGATTTGGGGTGGAGAGTTCTGTAGATGTCTATTAGGTCTGCTTGGTGCAGAGTTGAGTTCAATTCCTGCATATCCTTGTTAACTTTCTGTCTCGTTGATCTGTCTAATGTTGACAGTGGGGTGTTAAAGTCTCCCATTATTATTGTTTGGGAGTCTAAGTCTCTTTGTAAGTCTCTAAGGACTTCCATTATGAATCTGGGTGCACCTGTATTAGGTGCATATATATGTAGGATAGTTAGCTTTTCTTGTTGCATTGATACCTTTACCATTATGTAAAGGCCTTCTTTGACTCTTTTGATCTTTGTTGGTTTAAAGTGTGTTTTATCAGAGACTACGATTACAACCCCTGCTTTTTTTTTATTTTCCATTTGCTTGGTAGATCTTCCTCCATCCCTTTATTTTGAGCCTATGTGTGTCTCTGCACGTGAGATGGGTCTCCTGAATACAGCACACTGATGGGTCTTAACTCTTTATCCAATTTGCCAGTCTGTGTCTTTTAATTGGGGCATTTAGCCCATTTACATTTAAGGTTAATATTGTTATGTGTGAATTTGATCTTGTCATTGTGACGTTAGCTGGTTATTTTGCTCATTAGTTGATGCAATTTCTTCCTAGCATTGATGGTTTTTACAATTGGGCATGTTTTTGCAGTGGCTGATACCAGTTGTTCCTTGCCATGTTTAGTGCTTCCTTCAGGAGCTCTTGTAAGCCAGGCCTGGTGTGATAAAATCTCTCAGCATTTGCTTGTCTGTAAAGGATTTTATTTCTCCTTCACTTACAAAGCTTAGTTTGGCTGGATATGAAATTCTGCACTGAAAATTCTTCCCTTTAAAAATATTGAATATTGGCCCCCACTCTTTTCTGGCTTGTAGAGTCTCTGCCAAGAGATCCGCTGTTAGTCTGATGGGCTTCCCTTTGTGGGTAACCAGACCTTTCTCTCTGGCTGCCCTTAACATTTTTTCCTTCATTTCAACCTTGGTGAATCTGACAATTATGTGTCTGGGTGTTGCTCTTTTCAAGGAGGATCTTTGTGGTGTTCTCTGTATTTCCTGAATTTGAATGTTGGCCTGCCTTGCTAGGTTGAGGTAGTTGTCCTGGATAATATCCTGAAGAGTGTTTTCCAACTTGGTTCCATTCTCCCCCTCACTTTCAGGTACACAAATTAAACGTAGATTTGGTCTTTTCACGTAGTCCCATATTTCTTGGAGGCTTTGTCATTTCTTTTACTCTTTTTTCTTTAAACTTCTCTTCTCGCTTCATTTCATTCATTTGATCTTCAATCACTGATACACTTTCTTCCACTTGATTGAATTGGCTACTGAAACTTGTGCATGCATCACATAGTTCTCATGCCATGGTTTTCAGCTCCATCAGGTCATTTAAGGCCTTCTCTACACTGTTCATTCTAGTTAGCCATTCTTCTGATATTTTTTCAAGGTTTTTTCAAGGTTTTTTGGCTTCCTTGTGATGGGTTCGAACATCCTCCTTTAGCTCAGAGAAGTTTGTTATTACCAATCTTCTGAGGTCTACTTCTGTCAACTTGTCAAAGTCATTCTCCATCCAGCTTTGTTCCGTTGCTGGCGAGGAGCTGCAATCCTTTGGAGGAGAAGAGGTGCTCTGGTTTTTAGAATTTTCAGCTTTTCTGCTCTGGTTTCTCCCCATCTTTCTGATTTTATCTACCTCTGGTCTTTGATGATGGTGACCTACAGATGGGGTTTTGGTGTGGATGCTCTTTTTGTTGATGTTGATGCTATTCCTTTCTGTTTGTTAATTTCCTTCTAACAGTCAGGATCCTCAGCTGCAGGTCTGTTGGAGTTTGCCTGGGTGTCACCAGTGGAGGTTGCAGAACAGCAAATATTGCAGAAGAGCAAATATTGCTGCCTGATCCTTCCTCTGGAAGCTTCGTCTCAGAGGGGCATCTGGCCGTATGAGGTATCATTCAGCCCCTACTGGGAGGTGTCTCCCAGTTAGGCTACTCAGGGGTCAGGGACCCACTTGAGGAGGCAGTCTGTCCATTCTCAGATCTCAAAATCCATACTGGGAGAACTACTGCTCTCTTCAAAGCTCAGTTGGGAATATAAAAATCGACCATCTTCTGTGTTGGTCACACTGGGAGCTGTAGACTGGAGCTGATCCTATTCAGCCATCTTGGAGCTCAGTCATGGTCCTCTTTTAAAATAACCTTCTAGTGACCTTTTTGTCTCTTGTGATTCATGTTATGCAAAAATATACATGAATACTAATTTACATACTATGTAATAAACTATAACGCCAATCCAAAACAATTTTTCTTACATCTTTCTTCCTCGGACAGGAAGCTGGCAAATCCTACCTCATTTGTTTGGCCACACTGTTGGTTTTATAAGGATGATAAGATGACCGATGATGAGAGAGTTTCTTCCACTCTATTGCTTTAGCTACTGTGGTCACCTTCCTGGTGCCTATGATGCCAAGTGCTCTATATCCTATCCCAGAAAGTCTTAGATCACTTCTCTGAGAGTAGCCGCTCTCAAAAATCGGTACAACTACCCACTGAATCTTCTCTAATCTTTTGGGAAGACTGGATCCTTGGTCTTTTTTACTGTTATTTCCATTTCTTCCTCTACTTTCCTATCACCTGTTTCAGTTACCATTGCTGGTGCATAAAAAAATGTTAATTAAAAAAACTGGTGAAAATGATAACCATTTTATTATGCTCATAGATTCTGTGGGTCAGGAATTTGGAAAGGGTGCATCTGACACTTTGTGACACTTTGTCTCTGCTCCATGGTGTCTGGGGTCTCAGCCGGGAAAGGTCAAAGGCTGAGGGTGATTCATGGGCTGTGACTTGACACATCCATTTGTTCGTTCACCCACGCCTTGGTGGTTGACACTGACTATCAACAAGGACATCAAATGGAGGAAATGTCAGCCAAACCTTGGTATGTGGCTGCGTGGGCATCCTCCCAGCATGGAGGGTGAGTTACAAGAGTATAAACATCACAAGAAAACCAAGCAGAAGCTAAATCACCTTTCATGACTTCAGAAGTCATGTAGCATTACCTATATGGCAGTCATAAGCTTTCCCATATTGAAGAAGAGGGAATGTGGGCTCCACCTCTCAGTGAGAAGAGTGTCAGAGTTAGATCTATATTATAAGAAATAACGTTACCCATTGTTGAAAAATACAATCTGTCATATTGTCTTCCTTTTTTAATACCCTGCATCTTTTTCTTACTCCAGGAAATCACATTTGGTTCCACTCATCATTTCCTTTCTTCCACTCCCTTTATTCATTATAGAATATATTCTTATTTCCATAGATATATTATTATTCTTTGAAATTCAGCCCTCTCCCTACCACAAAGTACTTTCAGAAGTAAATGAATATTTCATGAAAACACCTAGCAAAATATCTGATGTATAAGAAGCATTCAATATATATATTTCATTGAGGTATAATTGACCTCAATAAAAGGTCAATTATATTAAAATTTTACTGAGGTATAATAAACTGCACATATCTAAAGCATAGAATTTGATAAGTTTTGACATATGTGTACACCCATGAAACCATCACCGCAATCAAAATGGTGAGTATATCTGTCACCCCCAAAAGTTCTCTCCTGCCCCTCTGTAACACCTCCCTCCCATCCTGACCTACTCCTCTCCAACCCCAAGCAACTATTGATATGCTTTCTATCACTACAGATTGGTTTGTATTTTCTAGACTTTTATGTAAATGGAATCATGCAATAGATACTTTTTTCTTTGATCTCACCTCTTTCACTCACAATTATTTTGATATTCATCAGTGTCATTGTGTACATCAATAGTTTATTGGGTTTTGTTGTTGAGTAACATTTCACTGTATAGCTATAGGATAATTTATTTATTTGCATATGGATGGATAATTGGGTTGTTTGCAGTTTTTGGCTATTGTAAGCAAAGCTGCTATGAACATTTATGTGTGAGTCTTCACACGGACATATATTTCGTCTTCTTGGTTAATGCCTAGGTGTGGAATGGATGGAATATATGGTAGTTATATGCTTTAAGAGGAAAAAAAAAAAAACCTGCCAAACTGCCTTCCAAAGTGTTTTTACCATTTTCTATTCCCACTAGCGATAAGAGAAAGTTTCCTTTTTTTCACATTCACACCAACACTTGGTGTGTCTGGACTTTCTATAACAGGAGAGTTGTAGCATCTCACTGTGGCTTTAGCTTACAATATCCTAATGACAAATAATGTCGAGCATCTTCTCATGTGCTTATTTGCCATCCATATATCTGCTTTGATGCTGTTTCCAGATGTTTTGTCCATTTTTAGTTGGGTTGTTTCTTATTATTGAGTTCTGAGATTTATTTATATTTTCTGGATACAAATCCCTTATATACCTTATATGCTTTTATATGTTTTAGATGCTTTTTAAAAATTTATTTATATGCTTTGCAAAGATATAGTCCCAGTCTGTAGCTTGCCTTTTTATTCTCTTAACAATGCCTTTGAAAGGTCAGAAGTTTTTTATTTTGATAACATCCAGTGCATCATTTTTTTTTCCCCATTTATGGATTGTACCCTTGGTGTCATTTCTAACAAACCTTTATCTAACTCAAGGTTACAAAGTTGTTTTTCCATGTTCTCTTCTGGAAGTTTTGTGCTTTTAGGTTTTTACATATAGGTCTGTATTCATTTCTGAGTTTATTTTTGTAGATTGTTAGGTATGATCAAGGTCCTTTTGTTTTTTTTTATTTTTGTTTTGTTTTGTTTTGTATATGGGTATCCAATTGCTCTGGCACCATTTATTGAAAAGGGCTTTTCTTCGCTGTATTGTCTTTGAGCCTTATTGTGGGTTGAATTGTGTTCTCTAAAAAGATATGTTTAAGTTCTAACACCCAGTATCTGGGAATGTGACCTTATTTGGAAATTGGGTCTTTGTTTATTGACATAAAATAAAATGAGGTCATGCTGGATTACAGTGGGTCCTAATCCAAAGACCAGTATTCTTATAAAAAGAGGGAGATTTGTACACTGAGACAGAGACACAGAGAAGATACCATGCTGATGATGGAGACAGAAATTGGAGTGATGCTGCTACACACCAAGGAAAGCCAAGGTTCGTTGACAATACCAAAAGCTGGGAGGGAGGCCTGGTACAGATTCTCCCCCAACACCTCCAAGAGGAACCATGCCTGTCAACATCTTGACTTCCTACTTCTGGCCCCCAGAACCATGAGACTTCTTTTTTAGTCTTCAACTTCTATTTTAAGTTCAGGGGTACATGTGCAGGATATACAGTTTTGTTATATAGGTAAACGTGTACCATGGTAGTTTGCCACACAAATCAACCCATCACCTATGTGTTAAGCCCAGAATTCATTAGCTGTTCTTCCTGATGCTCTCCCTCCCCCAACCCTCCCCAATAGGCCCTAGTGTGTGTTGTTCTTCACCATGTGTCCATATGTTCTCATCATTCAGCTCCCACTTATAAGTGAGAACATGCAGTGTTTGGTTATCTGTTCCTGCATTCGTTTGCTGAGGATAACGGCTCCCAGCTCCATCCATGTCCCTGCAAAGGACATGATCTCATTCCTTTTTATGGCTGCATAGTATTCCATAGTATATATGTACCACATTTTCTTTATCTAGTCTATCACTGATGAGCAGTTGGGTCAATTCCATATCTTTGCTATTGTAAATAGTGCTGCAATGAACATACATGTGCACATATCTTTACAAAAGAATGATTTATATTCCTTTGGGTATATACTCGGTAATAGGATTGCTGGGTCAAGTGGTATTTCTGCCATTAGGTCTTTAAGGAATTGCCACACCACTTGCCACAATGGTTGAACTAATTTATACTACCACCAACAGTGTAAATGCATTCCTTTTCTCTGCAAACTCACCAGCATCTTTTTGACTTTTTAATTATCGCTGTTCTGACTGGTGTGAGATGGCTTCTCATTGTGGTTTTGATAAGCATTTCTCTAATGATCAGTGATGTTGAGTTTTTTTTTTTCATATGTTCATTGGCCATCTGTATGCCTTCTTTTGAGAAGTGCCTGTTTATGTCCTTTGTCCACTTTTTAAGGGTTTTTTTTTTCTTGTAAATTGGTTTATTAGACCTTTGTCAGATGGATAGATTGAAAAATGTTCTCCCATTTTGTAGGTTGTCTGTTCACCCTGATGATAGTTTATTTTGTTGTGCAAAAGCTCTTTAGTTTAATTAGATCACATTTGTCAATTTTTGCTTTTGTTGCAATTGCTTTCTGTCATGAAATCTTTGCCCATGTCTATGTCCTGATTCATATTGCCTAGATTTTCTTCTGCAAAAATGTTTTCCCATTCTGTAGGTTGTCTGTTCATCCTGATGATAGTTTATTTTGTTGTGCAAAAGCTCTTTAATTAGACCGCATTTGTCAATTTTTGCTTTTGTTGCAATGCTTTTGGTATTTTTTGTCATGAAATCTTTGCCCATGCCTAGGTCCTGATTGGTATTGCCAAGATTTTCTTCTAGGATTTTTATAGTTTTGGGTTTTAAGTCATTAATCCACCTTGAGTTAACTTTTGCATAAGGTGTAAGTAAGGAGTCCAGTTTCAATTTTCTGCATATGACTAGTCAGTTCTCCCAGCACAATTTATTAAATAAGGAATCTTTTCCCCATTGCTTGTTTTTGTCAGATTTGTTGAAGATCAGATGGTTGTAGGTGTGTGGTCTTACTTCTGAGTTCTCTATTCTGTTCCATTGGTCTATGTGTCTGTTTTTTGTGCCAGTACCATACTGTTTTGGTTACTGTAGCCTTGTAGTATAGTTTGAAGTTGGGTAGCATGATGCCTCCAGCTTTGTTCTTTTTGCTTAGGATTGTCTTGGCTATTCAGGCTCTTTCTTGGCAGAACCATGAGATCTTTAAGCTACGCAGTTTAAGGCAGTTTGTTACAGCCACCCTAGGATATATATATACATAATGTATGCATAAATGTATGTAACATATTTTAATCTATTTAAACATTAAAAATAATGAAACACAAGGCTTTTATGTGCCCTTGCCTCTTTGCCTGTACCTACAACACATGCATAACACACACACACACACACACTCTTTACCTATTAACTAACTAGTGCATTCATTTTGTCAGATTTTCTTTTTAACTTTAACTCAGTCGTCACACATGGTTTCAGTGCATAGAGAGGACCTCTGAATGTGCCGCTGAAGTCTGGCAGGCCACAGTGGCAGCAGTCCTCTCTAGCTGACTTGGCAGTGTGTGAGCAGCTCTCTCACAATGCCAGACAGGGGGCAGGGAAGAATGAATCACCAGATGGCTGAAAAGAGACACTTCCATTCGTGTGACCCCACTGATGTGTGCCATGCAGAGAGATTGCTGAGAATGGAGACAGGCTCATGCTTGCTAGAAACAGTACTCAGTGCCCCTGGGTCCTCAGGTACAACAACAAAGAAAAGGTGTTTGAAAGGTGCCCCACATCCTGCTTGACTGCAGAGCATATGGACCAGGCTGGCGAATTCCCACTTGCCATGACTCTGTAAGTGAAGAGCTGCCCTACAAAGTGAAAGAATTAACCTTCAAAGAGCATGCTGGGTGGTTTCCTTCTGTCTCTCATGCTTGACATTCCCTGGCTGCCCCAGGAACCTTATGCAATCCCCTGCATTTCCCTGTCAGGCCCCTATGCAATGACGTTCACTCATCCTGATTGCTTTTGTTCGCTAGCCTACCGAGGGCACTCGCAGTCTGGCCTGGTGTCTACCCGCAGAATTAGCCTCATCAACCTCAAATTTTTCCACTTGCCAGTGACTTTTTGGGACTTTGACTAATGGACTGTATTATGGTCAGTATAAGACAAGATTCTCAAATGAGAGTCATTACCTAAGGATATATATTAACTACACCCAAGAGGCACACCAGGCCTTGTCAGCATTCTCCAGACTGACATCCCTACTACTGAGCTGCAAGGTTTAGAAAAGGGAGTGGAGAAGGAAGAAGCCAACTACTGAGCATCTACTGTATGGAAGCACCGTGCTAGGTGCTTGCACATACACTGCCATATTAAAACATAAGCTGAGCAAAAACCTGAAACCAGAAAAGGAAATGGAGGCTGTGTGTGAAACACTCGCCTTGGATATGGATATCATTGACTCCTCCAGGCTTCTATGCATTACTCCTCCTATGCAACAGTAATGCATAGAATGCTCTCTGAGGATGTTACTGACCTTTGATTGTTGTTACTCCCTCTAAACCTTAAGCCCTGGAGAACTGAAGATTGGCCCTAACAGTGAGCAGCAAAACCAGGGAAGGACACTAGCATGAATCCTCTGAGAATCAGTGAGTGATCATTATTTCAAAGTTCCACTCTTCAGTTCTTTCCTGAAAGCATGATTTCACTATAATATGTAAAGATTTAAAAAAACAGATGTCAGCCAGGCGCGGTGGTTCATGCCTGTAATCCCAGCACTTTGGGAGCCAAGGCGGGTGTATCACCTGAAGTCAGGAGTTCGAGACCAGCCTGGCTAATGTGGCAAAACCCTGTCTCTACTAAAAATACAAAAATTAGCTGGGCATGTTGAAGGGTGCCTGTAATCCCAGCTACTCAGGAAGCTGAGATAGGAAAGTGGCTTGAACCTGGAGGCAGAGGTTGCAGTGAGCCGAGATCATGCCACTGCACTCCAGCCTGGGAGACAGAGTGAGACTTTATCTCTTAAAAAAAAAAAAAAAGAGGCCGGGCCCGGCGGCTCAAGTCTGTAATCACAGCACTTTGGGAGGCCGAGACGGGCGGATCACGAGGTCAGGAGATCGAGACCATGGTGAAACCCCGTCTATACTAAAAATACAGAAAATTAGCCAGGCGAGGTGGCGGGCGCCTGTAGTCCCAGCTACTCAGGAGGCTGAGGCAGGAGAATGGCGTGAACCCGGGAGGCAGAGCTTTCAGTGAGCCGAGATCCGGCCACTGCACTCCAGCCTGGGCGACAGAGCGAGACTCTGTCTCAAAAAAAAAAAAAAAAAAAAAAAGAAAGAAAGTAGATGTCATCACATAGGATTTTGTTATCAGGGACCTTATATACCCAGGTTAATTATCTTTCAAAAGAGCAGGGTCTCTTTCTGGAGGACACGGGCATACTGCTGTATTTGCAGTATGTCCCTCCCCTACAAATGGGGTACAAATACTCTGTAAACTCAAGGCCACAAGTCACATCCAGACTCCAACATGGATCTAAGCATATGCCATGTATGTCTCAGGCACATTTGGCAAACAGATTATTTATGGGACTTTGTAGAGAAGTCTTTATCAGGGTTTTTATTCACAGTCTTCATGACAGCACCCACTGTGACACTGAGCAGGTAAAGTGAATAATAATACATGCAACTTGGAAGGTCAATTCTTGCTCATATTTCTAATTACTAAATACACCATAATTGAGGGCCTCCCTGTAGAACAGTGTCCTGCTGTGAAGCTAGACTGTTCATTATTCAAAGTTGTTCTTTTGTTGCAGGCAACAACAATGACAGAGCACATGTGGAAACCCTACAGCTATTATTAGCCAGAACATCCTTTTTTCAAAGAAAATAAGACAAGGTTTTTTGGCTTCTAGTACTTGTTTCTTCTCTTTTTATTTAAGTGCCATCCTCACTGTTAGAGTTCACTGGCGAATCTCAACGCTCCACCAAAATATAACTTTATCAAAGATCACCCTTTAGTATTACCTTAATTGGTTTGTTTCCCTTCTGACTAAACACTTTTCCATGAGGAAAAAGAAAATCATGGGAACCTCCATTTGATCTAAAAGAGAAGAAACAAAATTTGAGGTTGCAGAAATAGAAACTCACAGCATAGAAGTTTCTATAGGCTCTCCCTAGCCAAAGTTAAACTGCTGACAGCTGTTGTGAGACCTCGGTTCTTGTCTTCTTAGCTTAAAATAATTTAAACAAGAGACACACAGCAAAGGAGATAGAGTGTAGAACACTTTGCTGCAAAAGAAAAAAAAAATATTTTGAAATTTAGGCGCAGGGCTAGGTGCAGTGTCTCACACCTGCAATTTCAGCACTTTGGGAGGCCAAGGTGGGCAGATCACCTGAGGTCAGGAGTTTGAGACCAGCCTGGCCCACATGGCAAAACCCCTTCTCTACTGAAAATACAAAAAATTAGCCAGGTATGGTGACAAGTGTCTGTAATCCCATCTACTTGGAAGGCTGAGGCAGGAGAATCACTTGAACCTGGGAGGCAGAGGTTGCAGTGAGCCAAGATCATGCCACTGTACTTTAGCCTGGGCAACAGAGCCAGACTCCATCTCAAAATAAATAAATAATTAAAAAATTAAAGTTAGGTGCAGAATGGACAGTGCCACCTGAGAGAGCGAGAGAGAATAGAGGATAGGCTGCTCATAAGGCTGAGGCAGCATTGATTATTGCTGGAGAAACTCCTTTTATGGGAATTTACATGATTATTCATAAGGAAGTGGGAAGAGGTGTTACTAGTAAGCATGTTCTGGGTGGTCCTCTGGGTGCACATGCACAGTATCTGTCTATGCTTGTTCATACATTGCATGTCTCATTAGCATCTTAAATCTCCCCTAAGGGGTGTGTTTCTCACTATTATAATGAACAAAGGGTCACTGTGAGGACAGGTAAAATCAAAATGCATATGCCCTCTATGGGGAAAATTCCCTACTGAAGATAGCTTTGCTTGAATGCGCTCAGTTACAATGTGAATGCTGAGATTTGTTTTGTTCATTGTATGATCACCAAGGTTGCTACATCCCAAGAACATGGTTACTTCCTTGAATACCTCTCCTGCCTCAAAAGTAGTTGTAAAAATGTCAATACAAGAGAAACGTGGCCATCTAACTGAGGGGCACATTAATTGTATTACTCAACTGTCCTTGGCCAAAAACTACATAAATAGCAAGCTTAAGTGGATATATTATTTTTATAGCCTGTATGGTCACTAGCACACTTGAGAGTGTAAATTATTGAATACTAATCCTAAGACTCTTCAAGGGATGGCTACAGATCCCTTGTCCTTCTATTTTAAGTATTTGAATACAAAGAGCACTATTACCCATGGCCATGTTCTAAGAGGTGTCTCAGCATCGTATTCAGTTGTTTGGTCAAAGTTCCACACAGCAGGAGAGAGTTCTCCTTCTCTCTCCTGAACTGAAAAGAATGGTGTTGCCAAAGTGTAGAATCTCTAAAGCACAAGAAATCTGCATCTTGATGTGGTAGTCATTAGGGCTGTTTCCAGATACTCCAGTATTCCTGTTATAAACTGCATTCTTGAGTTTATACATTCCTGTGTTGAAATCCTAACTTCCAATGCAATAGCATTAGGAGGTGGGGCCTTTTGGAAGGTAATTAGGTTTAAATGAGTTCATGAGGGTGGAACCCCCATTATGGGACTATTGACCTTATAAAAAGAAAAAGAGGCTGGAGTTTACTCTCTTGGCAAGACAGCAGCTGAGTACTAGCCAGGAAGAGAGACTGCACCGAAAACCAAATCTGCTGGTGCCTTGGTCTTAGACTTCCCTGCCTCCAGGACTGTAAGAAATAAACATTGTTTAAGCCACCCAGTCTATGGTGTGCTATTAGAACAGCACAAACTGACTAAGACATCCTCCTTCCAGGTACACAGTGGGACTGCATTTTGTCACTTCTTTATAGTTAAATATGGCTGTGTGATTCCATTTAGCTAATGCAATATGAACATGATCCCTGAGAGCCAGTGCACGATTTGCTATGTTCTCTCCTCCCTGCTATGGTGACCTTTATACCCTATGCCAGGATGGAGCCTCTGCTGCTTGGGGTCTCTGAGTGACTATACTGAGTAGACATAAAAGCTGTCACATGACAGAGACATCAACTTTTACAGTGCTAAGCTACTAAGATTTTGGAATTATTTGTTACTTCAGCATAACTTAGCCTATCCTGACTGATACAACAACATCAATTGTTAACTTCTCTTAAAAAGAGAAACTAACTGTATTAATCTGTTCTCACACTGCTAATAAAGATATACCTGAGACTGGGTAATTTAAAAGGAAAGAGGTTTAATTGACTCACAGTTGTGCAGGGCTGAGGAGGCCTCAGGAAACTTACAATCATGGCAGAAGGGAAACAAACATGTCCTTCTTCACATGGTGGCAGCAAGGAAAACTGCTTAGTGAAGGCGGAGGGAAAGCCCCTTATAAAATCATCAGATCTTGTGAGAACTCACTCACTATCATGAGAACAGCATGGAGGTAATTGCCCCCATGATTCAGTTACCTCCCACTGGGTCCCTCCCACAACATATGGGAATTATGGGAAGTACAATTCAAGATGAGATTTGGGTGGGGACACAGCCAAATCATATCAATAATCAATGGTATGACTATGACCAATATGAATAGGATAATGACTACTGATGCCTAATCAAAAAACATGTTCCCCAGTTGTGGGTTTTTTTTTTTTTCCATGAATAAGAATGGATTTCATTGACCAATTCACTTTCTTCTATTTCTTTTCAAAATTAGCAGCACAAATTTTTGAGACTGGAGATATCAAATAGTACTGTAGTCTGTGGTTCTTCTTCCCCATCTCCAACTATCAAAAACATGCTTCAGTCTTCCAGCTCCATCTCGTGAAGCCTTCTGATCCACAGACAGTTACCACTTAGAGTTCTTATGTACAGAGTTAATACATCTCCCAGAATTCAGCACATTCACTGGTATTGTAACTATTTTGTGCCTGGCTATTTAGCATTCTTCACCCTCTGGACACAACATTTTCAGGAGTCGTAGAGATTGAGGGGAAACACAACCAAATGCATATTATTATTCCAGGAGAAAAGTCTGTCTTAAATTTCTGACTCCTCTTGTCTCCAAGTGAGCTATTCTGGAGATATTAGAATGAACCCCAAAAGGTCCTATTTCTGTGTTTTCCCAAGCCTAGAGCAAACCTATATCACCTATTCCAGGCTTTCTTTCTCATCCTGTTCCACAATTTCTCCAGAGTTAAAGTAAAGCCAAAGCCAGTTTATCTTCCAACACCACAAAAAGTCAGGAAAGAGTAAACTACATCTACTTCATAGTATAAAATATCCCAGGGCTGAGGGTGGTGCCTCACTCCTGCAGTCCTAGCACTTTGTGAGGTTGAGGCAGGAGGATTTCTTGAGCCTAGGAGTTTGAGACCAGCCTGGTCAATATAATGAGACCTCGTATCTAAAAAAAAATTTTTTTAATATTAGCCAGGCATGGTGGCACGTGCTTGTGGTTCCAGCTACTCAGGAAGTTGAGGTGGGAGGATCACTTGAGCCCTGGAGGTCAAGGCTGCAGTGAGCCAAGATTGTACCACTGCACTCCTGGGCAAGACCCTGTCCAAAAAGCCCCTACATTTTCCTTTGAAATTAATTACCATATGAGTTCTGCTTCAGTCCTACTTCAAGTTTCGGTGCCTGTATTAAGCCCAGGGGAGAGAATAGAAAAACAATACTTTTCTTCTCTTTGCTTCTTTCTTGGAAGTACATTGTTTCACTTCTTTACTCTCCTGCCCTGCTGATTTTGTCAACATTTGTGGGTATGTGGGTTGGTGAAATGTTTGGTTGAATAGTGTCCACCACCACACCCCCAAATTCCCAGAACTTCAGAATGTGAACTTATTTGGAAACAGGGTCATTGCAGATGTCATTTGTTAAGCTGAGGTCATACCGAGTAGTTTTAATCCAGTATTTCTTGGTGTCCTTATAAGAAGTGAAGAGAGCCACAGATGGAAAGGCATAGAGGGACGATGGCCATGTAACATCTGATATAAAGGTTGAAGCTATGCAGTTGCAGGCCAAGGAATGCCAAGAATTTCCAGCAACCACCAGAAGCCAAGAGAGAGGGATGTTCAGACTCTTTCTCCAAACCTCCGGGAAGGAATCAACTCTACCGACACCTTGATTTTGGATTCTGGCATCTAGAACTGTGAGAAAGTAAATTCTTGATATTTTAAGCCACCAATTTGTGTTCCCTTGTTACAGCAGCCCTGGGAAAGCAAAACAGTGTCTTTTAATTATGTTCTCTCTACTGCTTCTCAAGCTGTTTGGCATTTTTATAATGAGTCTGTATGCAATGATCTCACACGTTCCTGCATTTTAAATCTTAATGCTTCTCAAGCCTCTGCCCTGAGTTGAGCAAAATAGGATATGAGGCCCGAACTCTTCTTTCTCCAAATAGAAATGCATCAGGATCAGAAACAATATCTTGTTCACCTTTTAATCTCTCCTCCAATACCCTGTCAGAACCTAGAACAGCACTCAGCCCACAGCAGGGCCTCAAAAGTATTTAAGACAATTATAGAACTAACACTAGACATTATTCCCATTCTTCTCTCATCTCGTACCAAACAGTGATTTAGAATAACTGAATCACCAAGTATGTTAGTGTTGGCTCACTTCATGGCCAATTATCAAACAATAAACTGGGTCACTTTAACAGTCAATCTAAGTCAGTCCATCCACATACAGATGTCAACTATTCCATGGTCCATTAACGCAGTTCCCTTGAATGATTACATCAGGGCAACCAAATGAATATCCAGTTGCCAGAGCCAGGTTTGAGGCATCTGAAGTAACAGAACATCATTAATCACTGAGGACAGAATGAGAAACCTCAGATCTAAGAGGCAAAAGTCAAAGCTAAAACTATCCCACTGATCTGAAAGAGTGAGACTCCATGTGCACATAGTCATGTAATCAATGACTGGGTAGACATGCCACATCCCTCAACAGAATCTCTGTTTATTAATTTGCTATTAATCCCAATGAGTTGACTGGCAGGTGAAATGTCTACTGGATTCCATGTACATTCCATTTTCTTTCCGAGCATAACGCAAAGCCAATTTTCTCGATTGGGCTGGGAAGGAGTTCTAATTACCTAAGAACCAGCGCATTCCAGTCTTAGAGGGACTAAGTCTCTCTGTATTGGAATGCAACCCAAACACAGTTTTCTGTTTCATGAACAAATAGAAAGCCAATGAACATCTTCTCGAAAACCACTTAATGCCTGGGAGTTTCTCCAGTCAACTTTGCCATTTGAAATCATACTCCTTACAGGCAACCAGTGGTACTCAAAGCATCTCTTTCAGCATCCATCTTCCTACTTTGTGATGTTTGGGGTATGTTTTAATTAGATCGACTACCTTGCCATTCCTTTAAGTATTATATCTTGAGGTACCTGTTGGCTTCTTACAGGTCTCAGGAAGACAGTTCCATTTCTTAGAGGTAGCTAGGAAATACATAGCTGCTTTCAAGGTTCTGTCGCTTTCTGGGACAAGCAGTTCATCTTCTTTTTTCCTCTCCGTGGCTAGTCATTAAATGTTGAAGGTCTTGGCTAATTCTGGGTACTCTAATCTGCAGTGAATCTGAAAGAAGGGAAAGTCAACTAAAAGCCAGACTGAGGATGTTCATGTACTCCTTTTGGGAATGGTCTGGTCACAAGGGTAGAATAACTGACTATCTGCACTGGGCTTCAGTAAAGGTCTTGAACTTTTCAACATTTTCCCCACAGATTATCTCTGAAAATGCTAACACCCTGGGGGAGATAACCTCCCTTATCAGGACTTTTTAAAAAGTCCATCGCAGCATTGATCAGGGAACTGAAGTGATAATTTTCATAGAGACAGGACAAACAGGGCCCTAAAAGTGCCCTGTTAGGTTCACACTGTGGAGTCAGAAAGAATCCAAAGAGCTTAGAGGACTGAATCCTCAGTTTCTGAGCAGACAAAATACTGTTATCTCCATTTCAGAGATAAGACCACTGAGTCCCTGGGATTAAAAATGGTACCCTATTGAACACCAAGAAGGCAGTAGATGCTTGAAAACTTTTTATGAGCAGAGGATAGACTAGAACAGAAAAGGGCAAGAGAAGGGTGCCTAGCTTCATGATTTGCCAAGTTGTCTCTACTCTGTGAAAATGCCATACTACCTGGGAAAATGCCATACTACTCTGTGAAAATGCCAGCAACAGTCAGGGCTGTGAAGACCAAAGAGGTCAGAGAGAGAGATTTGGATGGAGACAACAAACAAGGTACAGAGTCAGGGACATTGAGGGCTCTGAATATCTGGATCCGAATGCTGAGAAATGATACAACTCAGAAACAGAAAATCAAATGCCCCAGGTTCTCACTTATAAGTGGGAGTTAAATAATGTGTACGCATAGACCAAGAGTGTGGGCTGATGGACAGTGGACACTCAGAAGGGTTGAGGGACAAGAGAGGGGAGAGTGATGAGAAATTACTTGATGGGTACTATGTACATTATTGGGGTGATGGCTACACTAAAAACTAAGATTTTGCCACTACACAGTATACACATGAAACAAAATTGCATCTGTACACCCTAAATTTATATAAATTCTAAAAAGAAATGGGAACGAGAAAAGTCAAAGCCTTCCTCCCTATTACTTGGAAACTGGCTCTAGTATTGATTTTATTCCTGCATTCAGGATAGATCATTTGATGAGTAGCTGGGTGAAAGAGTAGCCCAAAGGAAAACAAAGCAGGGTAGAAAACGAGCAAAGCCAAAGATTTTCTGTGTAAAATTCAGCATTCCAAAACCTCTACAGTAACATTCCAGGTCAGATAATCTGCGACGCCACCTGGACCTGAGCCACCACACCATGACTGACACAGCCATCTATTCAGCTACTGGTATCTGTCTATAAGGAACAAAAGAAGCATGTGAACGATGGCTTAAGCAAAGAATTATTTTTGTCACAAACCAAAAATGCCATGCTGTTTCAGTGACTCAGTGGTTTTGGGCCAATGTTGCTGCAATTCTCTTGGCTTTCTCTTGGCTTTCCCATTGGTTTATAAGATGGCATCAGCAGCTTCAAGGTTCAGATCTCAAAATGTGTTCAAGGGCAGGAAGCTAAGCATAGGGCTAGAAGGTTTTCTGTGACTTCCTCTTATTAGGGAGGAAAAAATTTTTCCTGGAAGGTCCAAGCAGACTTCTTACATTCTCCCTAATCTATACCACATTCCCATCCTTAGACCAGGAACTACATCTACATTCCCTAAAACTAACAGAACCCCATCTGATGCCTGTCCAAAGTGGGTTATCCTTGCTCCATCCAAAAGGCAGGGAATATCAGGGGCTGGCACTTTTGGGGACTGTACCTTCTACCGTTAATGGAATCCAGGTAGACTGAGTGCCACTGGATCAGAGCAGAGCCATCAAGGCCAGCATAAGCAGGAGGCTGCTGGGGCTGCCAGTCAAGAGAAAACAATCCATCCCAGGCAGACATCCTCTCTAAATTTAGAAGCAAGAGCTAGCCTTTCCAGAGGGTTCTTTGAAAATGTTAGAAAATTATAATTAGACTTTGTGCTTTTACCAAGCCTTTTGTCCCAGGAGCTCAGGGCACTTCTCTGCATCATCTCATTAATCTTCACCATGCCATTCGAGGCAGCCAGCATCTATTGTCATCTTTATTTTCAGGATGAAAGAACTGAGATGTGGAAACAGGTCAATGGCTTGCCTAGTGTCATATACTCAGTGAGGCACCAGCAGCTGAGGACAGGACCAAAACTTACCACTGAAGAGCCGGGGCAAGTACTTGGATGGCATTTACTTACCCAGAAAGCATAAGACTTGCAAGGTGACTTGACAGAAGAATGTCAGAGCTCTGTGCAAAGAGGTGAGAGGAACATGATTCACTATCCAGGGAACCTTGGGCAAGTCACTTACACTTTCTGAACATTTTCTCATCTAAAAAATGAAAGTAACATCTACCACATCGAATTGCACTTGGCTGTTTCAAAGACAAAAGAAGTGCTTTAAACAAAACCATGTGACCTCGGACATGTTATAAAACCTAAGTCAATATAAGGCATTGTTATTTGAGAGGATTTGTAGAACCAGCATTTAAAATGAGCCCGCAGCTGTTAGCTCACAATGAAAATCCTGAATTGCAACCAGACAATTACAGAAAATGCATCCTAGGAGATGACCAAGAAGTTCCTTGTTGCCATTCAATGTGCTATGAACATTTTCACCACTTACTCTATGGAAACTGCTACAAAGCATGCAAGGACAACTGGACTGTGACCCACATCCTCTAGGAAATACGGTCTGGTAGAGGAGACAGATAAACCGCTCATTTTACTGTGAGGCAAAATGAAACAAAACATGGAATAGCCAAGGAGACCAAATGTGGGGTCCCAGAGGAGACTTGGGTCCGTTCCCATTCAGCAGCTCAGAGGAAGCTTTTGGGAAGTTGCAGGGTGATAGGAAAAGAGGCCCCAGATGGCAGGAATTTTGCAGTGGGGAGAAATGGAAGCCAAGAACATACACTATTATATGACTAAATACAAAGGTACATGGAAGATTGTAGACATTCTAATAAAAAGGTTGTGCAACATGGTATTAAGTGGGATTATTTTTCCTCTTGTCTTGGAATTGCAGCCAAGGTCCATAGCTGAGGTCACAGAGGGCCCTAATTATCTCATGCTCCAAGTTCAAGGAGACATCAGTAGTTGAAGATGGCCATCTCCCTGTAGGTTTTACTGAGGCCAACTCACAACCAGTTCCACTACCTCCTACCCTTATTCCTGGAAAGCTAAGAGAGAGAGTGGTGCTCGGACTTTGGGAGTGTAGTGTTCATGTGAATGGCCCCTTCTTTTAAGGAGAAGAGAAGAAGAAAGTATTTTACATAAAAAGGCTGAGGGTGGAGGGTGAGTAATGCCTGCAAGATGGAAAAATTGTAATTTCTTGTGTCCCGATCTGATTCTTGCCGCACTATAGAACTTCGAGGCACTCACCAGCAGAGCGTAGGACTCTTAAGAATATTCTGGAAGCCTGGAAGCAAAGTGTGTTGTCCTTATTAAAAGGAGCTATGCAATACTTGTTGCTGATGCTTAGGGCATGTATTTGTTAATTCTCATGCCGCTATGAAGAAATACTCAAGACTGTATAATTTGTAAAGAAAAGAGGTTGAATTGACTCACAGTTCCACATGGCCATGGAGACCTCAGGAAGTAACAGAAGGGGAAGTAAACACATCCTTCTTCACATGGTAGCAGGAGAGAGAAGTGCCAAGCAGAGGTGAGGGAAAGCCCCTTATAAAAGCATCATATCTTGTGAGAACTCACTATTATGAGAAGAGCATGGGGGAAACACCCCCATGATTTAATCACCTCCCACAATGTCCCTCCCCCAACACATGGGGATTACAGTTCACATTCCAATTCGAGATGAGATTTGGGTGGGGACACAGAGCCAACCCATATCAGGGGGTATATCTGAAGAAAGACTCCTATCTTTTCCCGACCTGGTGGTTTCCCTTGGCAAGAGACCTTTTGGGGTAACCCCACATGTATAAGTTTAAAGAGACAGAGATGGGCTAGGCGTGGTGGGTCACAGCTGTAATCACAAAACTTTGTAAGGCCGAGGTGGGAGGATCACTTGACTCCAGGAGTTTGAGACTGGCCTGGTCAATTTCTATAAAAAAAAAAGTAAAAGTCAGGTGTGTGGTGTGTGCCTGTGGTCTCAACTACTCAGTAGGCTGAGGCAGCAGGATGCCTTGAGCACAGGAGTTCAAGGCTGCAGTGAGCTAGGGTTCTGTTACTGCACTCCAGGTTGGACAACAAAGCAAGATTTTTCTTTAAAAAAATAAAAAAATAATAATAATAATAATAAAAAAACAGCCTGGCATGGCAGTGCATACCTGTAGTCCTAGCTACTTGTCATGCTGAAGCAGGAGGATTGCTTGAGCCCAGGAGGTTGAGGCTGCAGTAAGCCATGATCATGCCACTGTACTCCAGCCTGGGTGACAGAGCCAGACCTTGTCTCCAAAAATAATAATAATAATAATATTAAATTAATAAAATAAGAGATGGAGGTGCGGTATACATTAAATAAATAAATAAATAAAATAAACAAATAAAACAGGCCAGAAGCAGCGGCTTACACCTGTAATCCCACCCCTTTGGAAGGCCAAGGTATAATAATTGCTTGAGGCCAGGAGTTGAAGACCAGTCTAGGCAACACAGCAAGACCTCATTTCTACAAAAAAAAAAAAAAAAAAAGAGGAAAAACAGGGCAGTTTGCAGCCATACTTTCTATCTCATCTGATCTAGGAAGGCAGTCCGAGTCTAGCCTGGTTAGTACTTGGATGAGAGACTGCCTGGGAATACTGGGTGCTGTAGGCTTTAGAAAGATTAAAACTCAAAGGCTGTGAAAGAGGATCCCAGTGATCCCCATGGCCTTATGTGAACGCATATGTTCATGGCAGCGTATGGGCAGCCACCAAGCCAGGTAACAAGAGGCCTGAGGAGGAAAAGAGGTTGGGGCATGTGCCATGGGGGCGCCAAATGGAAATGTGGTGCCTCCTCAGTGAAGTGGAACTGAACACAGCTCCTAAACACAAACACCAGCTATGACAGCAACACCACTACAGTGAAACCTACCACGGCAGAAGGACCAGAAGTGGCCAGGGCAAGGCTGGGGCAGACATACCTCACTAACCTGCAGCAGGGAGTCCCCCAAGATTCCTCTTTCTGCCCCCTTCTCCCTTCCCCTTCCCCACACCCCATCTTCATTTACCTGAACAAGAAGCCCCGTCTACAACAGTGACTTTCTTTCTTTAAATTTCTCTTAAAGACAAGGTCTTTCTCTGTCACCCAGGCTGGAGTGCAATGACACAGTCACAGCTCACTGCAGCCTCAACCTCTAGAGCTCAAGAGATCCTCCTGCCTCAGCCTCCCAAGTAGCAGAGACCACAGGTGCATGTCCACCACCCCTGGCTAAAACAATGACTTTCAAACTTCTCTAAGCATGATCCACAGTGAATGTTTTACGTTATGACACGATTTACACAATTCCAGGCAGCTGACATCTATTATCACATTTATTTTCACACATACATACACACACACACACCTGAAAAAAGCTTTTTAGGAAATCATATTCCATTACATGGAATGTACTTTGTAATTTGTATTCCATTCTACTCCTTTAAAAAAAATAGGCCGGGTCGCAGTGGTTCAAGCCTGTAATCCCAGCACTTTGGGAGGCCGAGACGGGCGGATCACGAGGTCAGGAGATCGAGACCATCCTGGCTAATACGGTGAAACCCCGTCTCTACTAAAAAATACAAAAAACTAGCCGGGCAAGGTGGTGGGCGCCTGTGGTCCCAGCCACTCGGGAGGCTGAGGCAGGAGAATGGCATGAACCCGGGAGGCAGAGCTTGCAGTGAGCTGAGATCCGGCCACTGCACTCCAGCCTGGGCGACAGAGCGAGACTCCGTCTCAAAAAATAAAAAAAAATAAAAAAATAAAAAATAAATAAAAATAAAGATGGTGACTTTCTAAATTGATGTTATGAGCCAGTAATGGCTTGTGACTTGCATTTTGGAGAAACCAGCCTAGGACAACATGGGAATGGCAAGGGTCACACACACACACACACACACACAGCCAGGTCCATGGCTCCAGCCTCACCTGAGTAAAAAAGCTGTGCAGGGAGTTTAAACAAAATTTTAAATAATAGGCTGGCGTGGCGACTCATGCCTGTAATCCCAGCACTTTTGGAGGCTGAGGCAGGTGGATCATGTGAGGTCAGGAGTTCAAGAGCAGCCTGGCCAACATAATGAAATCCCGTCTCTACTGAAAATACAAAAATTAGCCAGGCATGGTGGTGCACACCTGTAGTCCCAGTTACTTGGGAAGTTGATGCAGGAAAATTGCTTGAACCTGGGAAGCGGAGGCTGCAGTGAGCAGAGATCATGCCACTGCACTTCAGCCTGGGCGACAGAGTGAGTTTCTGCCTCAAAAAAATAAAAGCAAAGATAGTAGTAAATGATATTTAAAAAAAAAAATTTCTGAAAAATGAACAGGACTGAAACGAAATTGCTCTAATACCTCCAAACAAAAGTCTGGTTGTTTTCAGGAACTGGCTCCCCCACTGGGAAGTCGTCACAGTGGGAGGGGGTGGTAAAGTTCAAGCCTGTTCTAACACACACACACACACAGACACACACACAGACACACACATTTTATGTCTCTATTCCCACTTTTGAGACCCTGAATTAAAGTTGGATGGGGCAATACCGTGAAGACCACTGCAGGATCATGCAAAAAAAAAAAAAAAAAAAAAAAAGACAAAAGAAAGCAAAAAACCCCAGCAAGTTGGAACCACAGACACATTGGGGAAAGGAAAGTGAGCCCCTGGAACACCAGGCAAACACTGGAGAAGGAAGGACCTTCGGGTCAGCAATGGGAAAGCCGTCCCCCTCAGTCAGCACAAAAGCTCGCCCCCAGGTAGAAACAGGAAGATCCTTAGCTCTTCTTTTCCTTCCCCAGCGGCCATCATCCTCCCTCCTGAGAAAAGTGAAGAAAGGGCAGCACAGCAGCCGAAAGGAGTTTGGGTTTGCTTTGCGTCCATCTGCGGACAAGGCTCTTTGCAGAGAAAGTCCAGCCTCCCGGTGCCCGAGCCCCGCAGGCAGTCTCCTTATCGGCCACCAGAGGGCGCTCTCCTCCTCCCCGGCCTCCAGCCACACCTGGCCGAGGGGCGTGGTTGCCTCACTCCTGCAGCCCAGAAGTGCACTCACTGCACAGCTGCTGAACCTGCAAGACCCGCCACAGGCACTGCACAGCTGCAGAACCTGCAAGACCCGCCACAGGCACGCCCCGCTGCCAGCTGCTTAGTTTTTTAAAACAAGCCAGCATAGATGTTCACAATTATTCTCCCCTCAACGGTGGACACTGTCGGGTCTGCAATCTCTAGGAAGCTCCCGGGGGCGCAGCTGGAAGACTTTCCCAGAACCCAGACTCTTCAGGAGGGGGAAATCGGTTCTCTGGCTGCTCCTGGCAATGGGGCTCCACAATCCCAGGCTCAAAATAGGGAGGAAACTCATTGACATCGAAGGACACAGAGTCCCTTCCCACAGACGTCCGTTGTGGCGCTGAGGGATCCAGGAGAGCACAAGGGCTTCCAGACCGGAGACATCACCAAAGAGGGAACGCAGCCACCTTTATTTTTGCTTTGACTATTATTAAAACACCCAGAGGAAGGAAAGTCTTCAGGCTGGCTCTGTACAAGGCAGTCATTCCCAAATTGCACCAAATTGGCTGCTCCCCAAAGTCCTTGTGTTCTCTCCACACCCTCATATAAACACACACCCACCAACACCCTGTGTTATTTGTCTTCAGTGAGTCAGAAAGAAGGCTTTAAGACAAGGCAGGGTGAAACTCTGACAGCTAGTACCCAAAACTTCCCCTCAACATGAATGGGAGACTTGCTTGTATGCTTTGCCCTCTAAGGGTAACTGATTCCCATGACTTTGCCTTAGTCACGGGAATGGAGTGGCTTTTGGGTTAGAAACAGCCTAAACTTACATAAACTTCGAGATAAACAAGAACTATCACAGCCCATAAAAACGAAAACAACCAGCAGGTTAAAATTATCCCTATGAAGAAAAAGGAATTTCACATTATGAAAAGTTTTTTTAAAAAATAATCTGCCAAGTACACATTAATAACCCCAAACAGGCCTTAAACAGTCTGAGGGATGCTTGAGCTAAAATTTTATAAATTGCTCTGGAATATTTGTTAAACCACCTGCCCGGAACATACTGTTTATATTCATAGTGCTGTCAAACAAGTGGACTATCGTCATTGGATGAGCGGTTTGTCAGCCAGAGGCTGGCTCAGCTAGAGACCATAGTTAAAGGTTTCTAACCTAATTTTTCCGTTTAGTGATTGAGCCTGGACCCCATTGTTTGGGATACTTGTGGGGACATGAACTGCGTTCTGTCTTATGCTGCAGATGCTAAAGAAAACATCTGTCCAGTCCCCCTTCCCTCAGCAGAACACCATGGATTAAATCTGAAATGGTGTAAGTGTTCACATCTGGAAAACTGAGCTGAGTCTGTCTGGAGACATCTGTATGGATCCTATGGACTAGTATGAAAAATGATGATTCCTATGTTTTCTATAGTGGTTTCCACCCTCATGCTAAGGTTTATGTTTCTGAAATCACACCACAGCCACCCATTTTAAGGAAGTAGGAAGTTATAAACATTCAGGAAATTAAGATTGGAGGACAAAGATTACGTGATGGTTAATCTTATGTGTCAACTTGGCTAGGCTATAATGCCTTGTTTGGCCAAACACTAGACTAGATGTTGCTGTGAAAGCATTTTGTAGATGTGATTAACATTTGCAGTTGATTTTGAGTAAAGGAGATTACCCTCAGTCATATGGGAGGGCCTTTTTCAATCAGGTGAAGGCGTTAACAGCAAAGACTGAGGTTTATCAAAGAAGGAGGAATTCTGCCTCAAGACTCGCAACATCAGCTCTTCCCCAAGTTTGCATGTTGGTCTGCTGTAAGATTTCAGATTTTAGCCGGGTGTGGTGGCACATGCCTGTAATCCCAGCTACTCAGGAGGCTGAGGCAGGAGAATCACTTGAACCCAGGAGGCGGAGTTTGCGGTGAGTCGAGATCGCACCACTGCACTCCAGACTGGGAGACAGGGCAAGACTTGGTCTCAAATAAAAAAGGAAAAGATTTCAGATTTGCCAGCTCCCACAATGGTGTGAGCCAATTCTTTAAAATAATTCTCTGTGTGTGTGTGTCCTATTGATTTGGTTTCTATGGAGAATACTGATTGATATAGATTTCAAGTGAGTCTATTTTATTTGGTACATGTTATAGATCAAAATAATGACGAGACGTTAAGTGCTGCCATTCTACATGATATTACACATATCCCAGATTTCTGATTTTGTTTAGGTGCCCAGACCCTCCTTAATACCCCATGTGATGCACTGGAAGCTGGCGTGACCCCCAGGCATAGGTGTGGTCCTGGTTGATCTAAGGGTGAGCCATCCCCTTCCCAATGATTGGCTCAGGGGAGGGGTCATGTGATTTAGTAAAGACCAATGAGCTATGAGAAGAGGTTTGCTGTAAACTTTTACTAAGGTTCGTCGTCATTCTTCCAAGAGGCTTTAGAGAAGCAGTATTCTCTCTCCCCTGTTGGAGGAGAATAAAGAAGCAGTAGCTACTGCCATGATGTCCCCATTGTTACTGACAACCCCTGGCACTTGCCCTTTGATAGAAAATAACATGAGCTTCTGAAAATGTTGTTGAGCTGATTGAATCTCCCATCCCCAAAGCCTGCACTGACTCTGGGCTTCCTTTTAGGTGAACCAATCCATTTTCTTATTATGGAAGCCTGTTTGAGCCTGGCTTCTTGATAGTTGCAGCCAAATGACCAAGTTTCCTTGCCCTTAATTTCTTCTCTGCAAACTGGGAGAATAGAACTGGATGATCTAAGTTCTCCTCAAGCTCTCAATGTCTGTGAATTGCACATTCAGGTACTAGCACTAACAATATCAGCAATATTTGTCAATTACTACAGAAGATAAATGTTATTATAGGTATGTTTCTAAATAATTTTCATTTTTAGAAACAGTAAAATGACATGTTAATTTTAAGTCCATAAAGTATAATTTAATACCATTTTTTTTTCAGTGGTCTTAACCCTAGTGAACCACTCAGCAACAGTAACTTTCGCTAATTTTTTTTAACACAGAAAAAGCTCTAACAAATACAGTAAAAAGAAAAACCTAATAGAAAACTGAGGGAAGGATAAGAACAAACTTCCCAGCAAAGAAATACAAATGAGTCTTAAAACCCATTTATCCCTAGTGCTCCATTATTGGAACGCTAAGCATATGGGAGTTATTTATGTCCTACTGCTCAAGGTCATTGCTAAGGTCTGATTGCAAAAATTCAAAAAATTGCAACCTCAGGCATACATGGGCTAAACCAATGAAGAGATGCTCAACCTCACTCACAGGGAAGAGGAAAATTAAAGAGAAATGCAAATTAAAGCGATGGCAAAGGTTTTTTTAAGCTACAAGATTGGCAAGTTACCAAAAAGTTTAATAACACGCTGTTGGTGAAGACCTTTTAAAATCAACTTTTATACCAATCATGTGAATTATCACTGAGGACCAGTAATTGAAGGTTTCTTAGACCGTTTTTTGTTGCTACAACAGAATACCACAGATTGTGTAATTTATGAAGAAAAGAGATCTATTTGGCTCACAGTCCTGGAGGCCGAGAAGTCCAGGACTGAGGGACTGCAACTGGTGAGGGCCTTCCTGCTGCATCATAACTTGGCAAAAGGTAACACATGGCAAGGAGGTGTACCCTAGAGACAGAGAGACAGACACTTTCAAAAAGTGGAGTCTGAAAAATGGAGTAACTAACTCACTCCCACAATAACCAACCCACTCCGTGGTTATGGCATTCACTCATGAGGGCTTTGCCCTTATAAGTTAGTCACCTCTTAATACTGCCTCAATGGCAATTAAACATCAGCATGAGTTTTGGAGGGGACATTCAAATCGTAACAAGAGGTAAGAGTGAAATAGTGCAACTTTCATGGAAGGCAATTTGACATCATCTGTAAAAATTACAAATGCATATACCCTTTGGCCCAACAATTTCCCTTCTGGAACTTTATCCTACACTTCTACTTGCCTGTGTATAAAATGTTATTTGTAATTGCAATGTTTGGAAACAACTTCAATATGTATCAATAAAAAAGATTAGTGTATCCTAGATTTATACACTAGAATAATTCCCAGATGTTAAAGAAATGAAGTAGCTCTCTAGACGATAAAATGGAATGATCTCTATCTTAGTCCATTCAGGACACTATAACCAAATGCCATCAACTTGTGGCTTAAAAAGAACAAACATTTGTTGCTCTCAGTTCTGGAGCCTGTGAAATCCAAGATTAAGCGGCCAGAAGATTTAGTGTCAGGTGAGGGCTCCCTCTCTGGTTTATAGATGGCAGCTTCTTGCTGTGTGCTCACATGGTGGAAGGGAATAGCTAACTCTTTTATAAGGGCACTAACCCCAATCATAAGAGTTCTGCTCTCAATTTAATTACCTCCCAAGAGCCCCACACCCTGAACCATCACCTTAGGGGTTAAGATTTCAACATATGAATTTTGAGGGTAAATAAACAATCAGATCATAACAATCTCTACATTCAAGGTGAAATAAAAAGAGCAAGATGGACTGGGCATGGTTGCTCATGCCTGTAATCCAAGCACTTTGAGAGGCTAAGGCAGGAGGATTGCTTGAGTGCAGGAGTTTAAGACTAGCCTGGGCAACACAGGGACACCGAGTCTCTATTTAAAAAAAAAAAAATTAAAAAGAACAAGATGAAGAACAATGACTGTATGCTACCATTTATATTTTCAAAAAGGAACAATTAAATATATATGTAGAAATAAACTAGGAAGCTATGGAAGAAACTGGGAATTGTTGTTAATCTAGAGATTAATGACAGAAACTAGAAGACAGGAGTGAGAGAGCGGCTTAACTTTTCACTAGATATCTTCAAAAAATTTTTTTAACATATAAGTCTATATCAGTTATTTTTTAAATTAATAAACAGAGAAAAGTTAAGTTATTGTAAATACATTTCCTGATTTGCTGTAATGACAGTAATTCTGAAGCTAAATTACAGAGCTTATATTTTGGATAAATAATTCATGATCAGATATAAACAATGATTCGGCACATTTGTTCTCACTCCCTTTTGTGTCTAAGTAAGGGCAATAGAAAAAAGATCTCCAATTAAGGGAACAAAATGAATCTTACTTACAACATTTTAAAAACTAGTTTTGGGGGCATTTGGCTTTTCCAAGCATTCTACCCTGATGTGCCTAAGGCAGATGTCTTCTAACTCAGTGTCTTATCATTCATTTAAATCCACTTGTTCTACAAATATTCACAAAATGCTTTTCCTGCACCAGGCACTGGCGCCCCACTAGAAAATAAGCTCAGCACAACTGCTATTTTCATGAGCTCAGTTTTTTCATGATTGTCATCCTTCAAGCCATGTGTAAAGGATGATGATGTAATCAATAAACTGAGAACTGCAGGTCCTAAAATATGGAGAACCCACAAGCAGAAAAGCTTACCATCTGGGAAAAGAAGACAGCAAGCACTCATGGTCCATGGAAAACCATTCTAGAATTAACCTTTTTCAGTCTGGGATTTCAATGCCTTGATAAATATTTATTTTAGGAAGATGAATAAGAAGGAAGGGAGGGAGGGAAAAACAAAGAAAAGAAAGAGCCCAGCTGCAAAATAATCCAGAAGAAATAACCTCTGAACTTGAGATTAGTACATTTTAACACATTCATTAATTCATTTGCTTGTTTGACAAATATTTACTGAAAGCATACTATGTGCAAGGCACTCACCTAAAAAGCAGAGATAAACCGAAAGCCTCTGCCCTCGTGAAGCTAAAATGAAAGACAGATAGATAATAAATACCTCGATGCATAACCTATCGGCAGGCGGTAATAAGTGCTATCAACAAAGTAGAGTAGAGTATGAAGGTAGACGAAGGGATGGGGCTACCGTTCTAGGCAGGCACAGGGAAAGTTCTCTCTAAAAGATGCTATTCAAGCAGAGATTCTAAGGAAATGCAGGAGCCATGTAGCTAGCTGGGAGAGCATTTACTAGGCAGAGGAAAGAACAGAACAGCAGCAAAAGCCCTCACATGAATGTGTACTTAGGAGGTTGAAAAGTCAAGAGGCAAAGATGAGTGGATGACCTCATGGAGTTTAGCAAAACATAACTGAGAAACAATGCCAGTGTTTCTTCCAGCAAAGACACCCAACAGTTATGTAATGTCACACAGTGATCCTGGATCTTTAAAGCAGAAACAGAATCTTCTTATTTACAGACAAGGTAGGAGCCTGCCCACATGGGCCAGTGTCAGTAACACTGACCAATTGCCCTGTGACCAAGAAATATAATATTTCCCCAGCACTCACCAATCTATGGATTTCCTTCTATAAGAACAATGCTTTGAGGCCCGTATTTTGAAGTGAGCTTCAAAATATAAAATACCTTAGAAAGATAATGCACAGATTTGAATTCATACAAAGGCAAAAATAACTATTATGTGATACTGCTGTGAGCAGTCTAGGTTTTCTAAATTCAGGCGAGGACAGGGCATTCAAAAAATTAAAAACATACAATATAAAAGCTAGAAGTCCCCAAACCAAGCCTCAGCTGCTGTGCTATTTTCTCTCAGACAATGGCTGAATAGAAATATTCTTTCTCCCCAAAGAGAAGAAAGGTATTTCTGTGAAGCTACCATAGCTTGTTAGAAATACCCCTTGGGGACATATGACTCCCTTTGGAGTCTAATTATATATTCACCCAGCGGTATTCTGATCTAAATTTAGTTATCTGAGAAATACCCAGAAAGGGAATACCATTTGCAGACAGCTGCACTAGGTAATTACACATTGTAAATTAATAAATTGACCTTGTTTTATATAACTCCAATGTGATGAATTCTGCAAGTGTAATAGAGCCAAAGACACAAATCTGAAACAACCTAATGAATAGATGGAAGTGCCTCTGGACTTTAAATCTGTGAACTCCTTGGTTAGATCTCACTAGTCTAAAACCTTTCCAGATTCAGTATTTAAGGAAAAACATTCCCTGAATGCAGACCATGGAAGAATTCATTCATTCTACAAAAGATATGGATACCCTGGGCTAGGCATAGGATTTCTAAGAAAAAATAGGACCTGCCCTGCCCTCTCTACATGAGGCCACCATGTCTAGCAATTAAGCAGTGGAACCAAGACCCTCAAGGTCAAGTTAATACTCACATTCAAGATCCTTAACTACTATTGTTTTATTGTCTCAAAGAAACTTCATCACAGGAGTTACCAGCAGATCTTAGATTCTTCAGTTTGGAGCAGATCTCTTTGTTCTGAATAACTCACTGGAATGACCCTTTGGTGACTTAAATGTAAATCTGGTAACTTCCTCTTCTGTTGGGATCAGGGTGGAGAGGTCTGCACAAGAAGCACAGGGCCTCACTGAGACCTCCATTCCTTCTTGTTAAGATCCAAACTGGTGATTTGCACTCCAAGTTTCCTAGCTGATGCCAGATACCAGAGGGAAAGGGGCAGGGGTGTTCAGGATGGGAAGCTTAGCAAAGGAAGGAAAGGGGAGCTCTAGACCTGTGGCCTGGATCCAAACATCCAGGAGCAGGCATTCATATCAGAAGGCAGAATCTAAACATGATGTCTAGTTGATGCTGATACCCATGCTGACCCAGCTGATCTAAGAAGACAGTCATTACTTAGTAACCACTGAGTGAGGGCATGTGGGAGAGAGAAAGAGGGAAAAATGAAAGAGCTCATCACAGAGAACCTCTGGACCGCAGGTCTGATGAAACGCAACATGAGGATATTCCCTTAAAAACGTCTGAAGTTACCATTTTGGTAAAAACGTCAGCAATGTGTAATATGCAAAAACATGAGAATGACAGTTCAGCATCACAGCATCATTCTGTTCCACTCCCCTGGCAAAAGTATGTCATGTCCATACATTCTTCATTCTCTGATACTCCCTGCACATCAGATAGCTGCAAGCCTCAGAAACTTAAGCAAAAGAGAACTTGTTGGAAGGCTGCCAAACAGCATGCAGAATCCACAGGATGACTAAAGAAGTAAGCTTGGAAAATGGTCAGGAACAAGCCTGGACAGCAGGAAGAATGGCTTCAGGACAGAGCCGCTGTGTCTGCTTCCATTGGAAACTCAAGGCCAAGACCGACATGGACTCTGAACACCAGAGGGCATCTTCTCTCAGCTGTTCCTGCATCTTTGTATCACTCCCTGGGCATGTAAAGTCCAGGCTGGAAGGTCCTGTCCCTCACTCTGGCTGTCAAGGGCCAGGGACGGGGAGGCTCTCTCAATTTCAGGCTCTGTACTGTAAGGACAACCCTGCCTCCCTCCCCTTCTTTGCCCCCGCTCTCCCCAACCCTACAAGACTCACACCAATGGAGGAGGCTCTGAAACTAGAAAGTAGGTGTGGTTTGGGGCAGTCAAACAATGACATTTGGATGACAGTTGGTGTGGGAAGTTGGAGATGGAGGCAACAAAGACAAAGGAGGAATAAACTCAGCAGACAGCAAATCTAAACTCCATGTAATTTAGACAGGGTCTGTCTTTAAATGTGTAAAGATGCTGAAATGAAAAGAATGAATCCGACTGTGAGAATAACCCTGAGAAGAACTCCTTGATTAACTACAGAAGATATCTCTACAAAAAAAAAAAAGACAGTCCTACCTTCCTTGAACAGTGTTATGAAAGATTTCGAGAAACAGGCTATTGAAAGCACACCTCAACCACACCTTGGAATTAAAAGTCAAACAAATTTAATGTTGATCATGTGTTTGTCTACATGCTAGACATGAATCAAATTTATGATATAGTAAAGTTGCATTTTTAACATAATCCAGGTATGTTTTATGCTATTATACATTAGTGCCTATTTTATAATTCAGGAATATTTTATTCTATCATACATTAGTGCCTATTTTATAATCCAGGTACTTAGTACGTTTATACCTATTTTATGACTTCAAATGTAATTTTATTACTTGTATGATTACAAAGGTTTATAGATGTTGTGGTTTTACATATATTTTATATTCTTAGTCTGGTTTGTAATTGCTTTCAAACAAGAGTATAATCTCCAAAGTATTTAAGACTGACCCTGCCTCCGGCAAGAATCTATATGATGGCATGGTCTCCAGAGACACAGAGCAAAAATGGAGGCCTGGCCACATGCCATAGATACTTTTATATAAAATTTGATTTATTATCATAATAAAATGATCAGGTTTTTGGCTGGTTTTTCCCTGAACCCATAACTTTACAAAATTGCAAACGCCTATGGGGTTTTCCGTAGTTTGTATTTTCCAAAATAACATATTCTAGTAACGCATTGGGGCTATGATGGACATTTCTGTTGACCAATACAGGAAGAGGCTATAAGGAATGCATACAGGAGGAAAAGCTGAGTAGAGAGCAAGCCTGGGCTCCACTACTCACCTGGGTTAATGGATTGTACCAAAGCAGATTGCAAGGAAGTATTTCAAATTGGTCTTTCCCCAGCCTTGCTTTTCTATTACACGGGCCCCAAATGCCTGCCTCTTGAGAGTTCTCCAGGAGCTCAGTGTTCTGCTCTGCCTATGCTGTGCTTTTGAGGTGAGTTGATGACAGAAGTAATTCTGGAATATACCTCAAACTCATGAAACAAAAACATGATTTGCATTTTCATAATTGTCACAATCTAAAAGTCTACAGTCTTGGTAGGATGGACTGATTTGTGTCACACCAAAATTCATATGTTGAAGTCCTAACCCCCTCTCAGAATGTGGCCACATTTGAAGGTAGGGACTTCAAAGAAGTAATTTAGTTAAATGAGGTCAGTTTCTCGAGGCTGCCCACATTCCCTGGCTCGTGGCCCCTTCCTACCCTCATCAAAGCCAATAATATCACATGTGTCTGATGCTGCTTTCTTTATCACATCTCTCTCTGACCACAAATGGGAAAGGTTCTCTGCTTTTAAGGACTCCAGTGATTAGGACCAGCAGGGTAATCCAGGAGACTTTTAAATTTTGGAGACTTCTGATTTGCAACCTTGATATGGTTTGGACCTGTGTCTCTGCACAAATCTCATGTTCAACTGTAATCAACTGCAATCCCTGTAGCTAGAGGTGGGGCCTGGTGGGAGGTGACTGGATCATGTGGCTGGATCCTTCATAAATGGTTTAGCTCCATCCCCTTGATGCTGTTCTCTTGATGGTGAGTAAGTTCTTACGAGATCTGGTTGTTTAAAAGTGTGTAGCACCTCCCCCACTTCTCTCTCTCTCTTTTCCTCCTGCTCCAGTTGTGTGAAGTACCTCACTCCTTTGCCTTTCACCATGATTGGAAGCTTCCTGAGGCCTCCCCAGAAACAGAAGCCACTATGCTTCCTGTACAGCCTGCAAAACCATGAGCCAATTAATCCTCTTTTCTTTATAAATTACTCAGGCTCAGGTATTTCTTTATAGCTGTGTAAGAACAGACTAATACAAACCTTAATTCGATCTGCTATGTGACTGCTACTGCCATGTAACTTAACATATTCACCTGTTCCAGAAATGAGGATTTGGACATCTTTAATAGATGGCAGGAGAGAGTGGGCCATTTTTCTGCCTTCCACACTATATTACCTTGAAACGACAGAAGCTTAACATACTTAAAGTTTATTTACCTCTCACCCCAAACTTATTGAGGTTCACATGTTTTCTCCTTGGTGCCTCGTGTCCACATGGTGACTCAGGAATCTGGGTTATTTTCATCATGGGGCCATCATGTCAGGACTCTCCATTTCCAGGAATGTTTTCGATTCTTGTGCAGCATGAAAAAAAACAAGATGGGATCTTTTAGGGGCCAAGACTGTAATTGGGAAACACAGTTTCTGTCCTTGATTTCATTTGCCAATTCTGAGAGCAGATTTATTATTCCCAAACTCAGTTATGTTGATAGGAGCCTTCTCTGCCTAACAAGATTGTTTATGCCTGAAACTCTACATTTGTCTTGCCACTTCCTCCCAAGATTTAAGTCCTGCGTCTGAACTCCAGCCTGATGACTAGGATTCAGCATGGGCCTGATGGTCATACATCTCCTTCAGGCCCAAGATCTATATATCCACTTCCATAAATAGCATCTGCACCTCAAACTGTCCAGAACTAAACTCATGGACCCACACAAACTTAGTGTTCCTCCAAGGGACTATTTGTCCATTTGCTCCAGCCTAAAAATCCTTGCCACTCCTTGTTCCTTCTGCCCATATCCAGTCACCATGGCCTGGTGACTTTTAAAAGTTGTGGTAAAATATGTGTAACACAAAATTGACCATCTTAAGTAATTTTATCTCTGCAGCCTCTCACTGAATCCATCCACTTTCCACACGTCAACAGCAATGACATAAGTCCAAGACAGCATCTCTTGACCAGAGATGCTGGACCAGAGATTACAGACTGTGTCAGTTTTTTTTCTGACATCCTGGCTCCTTTTCCCTTCTAACCCATAAATCATCAGCCAGAATGACTTTTCAAAACACACACGATGCTCCCTGTCACACACATGTGCGTGCACACATACACATACCCTCTAATTCACTATTTTTAATGTGGCCTTAGTAGAGCTCTGCATGATCTAGCACTTTCCCCAGGCTACTGACTCCTGGCACTTTGTTCTGCAACCTGGTCTTTATTTTTATAGTTATTTATTTATTTATTTGTTTATTTATTTTGAGATGGAGTCTTGCTCTATCACCCAGGCTGGAGTGCAGTGGCATGATCTCAGCTCACTGCAACCTCTACCTCCCAGGTTCAAGCAATTCTCCTGCCTCAGCCTCCCAAGTAACTGGGATTATAGGCATTCACTACCATGCCCAGTTAATTTTTATATTTTTAGTAGAGACAGGGCTTCACCATGTTAGCCAGGCTGGTCTTGAACTCCTGATCTCAAGTGATCCTCCCACCTTGGCCTCCCAAAGTGCTGGGATTGCAGGTGTGAGCCACCAAGCCCGGCCAGCAGCCGGTCTTTAAGGGTCCAGGACTTCTTTTTCCCCAGACTTATTTTTGCCTTGGGGTTTTCCTCTTGCTCTTCCTTCAGCCTGGAATACCATCCATTCTCCTCTTTACCTACATCATCTTCTCTTTCTCTCTTCCTCCTGCTCCAGCCATGTGAAGTGCCTCGCTCCCTGGTGCCTTCCATCGTGATTGGAAGCTTCCTGAGGCCTCCTTGGAAGCAGAAGCCACTATGCTTCCTGTACAGCCTGTGGAACCCTGAGCCAGTTAATCTTCAGAGCTTTGTTCAAACATCACTACCTCAAGGACCTCTTCCCCATGCCCTGCAGACCACATCAGCCCCCACTCCTACTCTCATACCACTGTGTCATATGACTGTCATACTGCTGCCACGGGCAGGTTTCCCAGGAACAAACTTTAAAAGGAAGGAAGTTCTGAGACATGCTACAACATGGACGAACCCTGAAAATACTTATGTGAAAATACCTATGTGAAACCCGATGTGAAATAAATCAGTTACAAAAGAGCTAATATTGAATGATTCCACTTATATGAGGTATCTATAGTAAGGAAACTCATAGAGACAGAAAATAGATTAGAAGTTCCCAGGGGTGAGCTGGGTGCAGTGTCTCGCGCCTGCAATCCCAGCACCTTGGGAGGCTGAAGTGGGTGGATCACTTGAGGTCAGGAGTTCAAGACCAGCCTGGCCAACGTGGCGAAACACTGCCTCTACAAAAATTAGCCAGACGTGGAGGTGGGTGCTTGTAATCCCAGCTGCTCAGGAGGCTGAGGCAGGAGAATTGTTTGAACCCAGGAAGTGGAGGTTGCAGTCAGCCGAGATCACGCCACTCCAGCCTGGGTGATCACACTCCAGCCTGGGTGACAGAGCAAGACTCTCTCGCCAAAAAAAAAAAAAAAAAAAAAATTACCAGGGGTGGCCAGGCACAGTGGCTGACTCCTATAATCCCAGCTCTTTGAGAGGCCGAGGCAGGTGGATTGCCTGAGCCCAGGAGTTTGACACCAGCCTGCGCAACATGGCAAGACTCTGTCTCTACCCAAAAAAATGCAAACAATTAGCTGGGCATGGTGGTGAGTGCCTTTGGTCCCAGCTACCCAGGAGGCTGAGGTGGGAAGGTCACCTGAGCCCAGGAAGTCAAAGCTGCAATGAGCTGTGTGTCACTGCACTCCAGCATGGGCAACAGAGTGACACCCTGTCTAAAAAAAAAAAAAAAAAAAAAAAAAAGAAGAAGAAGAAGAAGAGGAAGAGGAGGAAGGAGGAGGAGGAGGAGGAGACGTTGTTATTAGGGGCCGAGGAAGAAGAAAATGAGGGGTTATTGCTTAAATAATATAGTTTCTGTTGGGGGTGATAAAAATGTTTTGGAACTAGATGGTGGTGATAGTTGCACAACTCTGTGAATATAATTAATGCCACTAAATTGCATGCTTCAAAATGACTAAAATGACAAAAATAAATATTTACCACAAAAAAAAGAGAGTGTGAAAGAATAGAGGGAAAGGGAGGTGGTTTCTTGACGATCCCTGTTTTTCAACACCAAAAATCTAATTAGAGATCCATTGGTTCCTGCCTACATAGCCTGCAGCATCTTTTTCTTACATTAAAAGGTAAGACTCAGGTCTTACCTTCTGATTCTGAGCAAGAATATCAGAAGGGAAGCCACTCTCAGAAATCCGTCAGCAGGGAGGGCTTGCTGGCAGCTCCACAGAGCTGCTGTCTTCTTTTTAGTGTATTCGCTACTTGTAGGAAAAGAAAAGCCCTGTGCGCTTCAACTATGACTTTCTTTTAAGTGTTCTTTTTACTAGGCAGTAGTCCATTAAATTAGATTTAATTAAAGTTGATTTGATTGATGAACTAAGGTCTCATAGTCTCTCCAAAGATAACATAGGTTTGTGTCATCGATCCAAAAACCTCTCACATTTTGGCAACCATGTGGCAAAATGATTTATTTCCTCAGTAATACCAGGCAATACTATTGATCTAGAGAAACATCACTTCAGTCATTCCTACGTAGTAGAGGTTCTTAACTGTTATTAAATCAGCTGTTCACTGGCTGACACATCACAAATTGAAACTACACACACAAATCACACGACTGAACTTGAAAAGCCAAACCTGTTTTTATTACAGCGTGAAAACTAGAAATGGGATTTCACTCTGCCGAGGTTATCACATGGAAATAAAAAGAAATGCAAAACACTCCTTCTTTTAAAAATAATAAATAGCATAAATCATGTGGACAGCTGACGGTTACATGGTAACATTCCTGTGGGTTTTGCACTAATAAGAAGCTGAATTAAATTGATACCTGTGCATTCTCCTATACAGTTCAAGGAAATTAATTTAGCTCTCCACCTGTGTGAACAAAATGCTTTCAAAATATTAACTATCTGATTCTTATCACTAAAAAACATTTCCTTTACACTTACATGCACATAGGACTTTGCTAAGCACTTTCTAAGCAATTTAGACTGATGGATTATATAATCTAAAAATGCAGTTTTCCTATTAAAAAGACAACCTGGAACTTGTTTATTTAAGTGCGAAGCAGCACTGACTTTTTTTTCTTAAGTTGGATTATTTCTGGTCATAAAAATGTGGGGAGGTCTTATTTCATACGAAAGATGTGTCTTGCCAGACCTTGTATAATTTGAACTTGCATAATTCAAGAATGATTTTCTCAAGGGAATAAATATAAAATAAGACAGATGTATTCTCAGAGCACATTTACAAGTTATAACATTGTTTTGCTTTAAAGCTGTTTTTCCTGTTCCCAGAATTACATCTAATATTTCATGGAGTGCTGTCTCCCATATTAACTGCACCATGGTTCAGAGTAGTCCTTTTCCCTCCTTCCTGGCGTCTTATCACATGTAACTTCCCTTCAAATGCTGTTGATTTGGGGGAACAGTTTTCTTTTTTTTTTTTTTTTGTTTTTTTTTTTTTTTTTTTAGGAGGCGGAGTCTTGCTCTGTCGCCCAGGCTGGGGTGCAGTGGCCAGATCTCAGCTCACTGCAAGCTCCGCCTCCTGGGTTTACGCCATTCTCCTGACTCAGCCTCCTGAGTAGCTGGGACTACAGGCAACCGCCACCTCGCCCGGCTAGTTTTTTGTATTTTTTTTTAGTAGAGATGGGGTTTCACCGTGTTAGCCAGGATGGTCTCGATCTCCTGACCTCGTGATCCGCCAGTCTCGGCCTCCCAAAGTGCTGGGATTACAGGCTTGAGCCACCGCGCCTGGCCAGGGGAACATTTTTCAATGTAAACACTTGCATCCCTATTTTGTGAACATTTGAATGACATCGTTATTAGTTGTAAAAATACTTTGCATAATAATAACCGTGAATGCTAAAACAATAGCATAATAGTAACTAAAATCACTCGCAGAAGTCCCAAAATGCAAACAACAGCATGGTTTATTGAATCTTGCAAAACCCGGTTGGTTTATCTGTTTACCAGCTAAAATGATCATGTTGCAAAAGTATAAGCAAAGACTACAGTATTCACTCTGCCCATCAGCTTTAAAAAAATTACATGACTCTTGATAATTTGTTTTAACCTGGTGGATTAACATCTCTCTCTTTTTTTTTTTTTTTTTTTGTTTTTTGAGACAGAGTCTGGCTCTATTGCGCAGGCTAGAGTACAGTGGCATGATCTCTGCTCACTGCAATCTCCACCTCTTTGGTTCAAGTGATTCTCATGCCTCAGCCTCCCAAGTAGCTGAGACTACAGGCACGTGCTAACACGCCCAGCTAATTTGTTGTATTTTTAGTAGAGACAGGGTTTCACCATGTTGGCCAGGCTGGTCTTGAACTCCTGACCTCAAGTGATCAGCTCACCTCGGCCTCCCAAAGTGCTGGGATTACAGGTGTGAGCCACCGCACCCGGCCCAGATTAACATCATTTTAATCTTTATGCAAAGTAAGATTTTATTGATACTTTTACATGGATGTTTTTGAGTTTACATATTCCAAACTTGCAGAAACAGATTATTTTCACCTCTAACCTAGTGTGTCCTCCTCTGATGGATTAAAGCCAACCATCAACTGATGTCCACATGGATCCACTTTCACTTTTACTTTCCATTTATGTAAAAAATGTGGTAGGATCTGGACGGGCATCTGTAGCAGATACAGTTAGTTGTATCTGCTTTTACTCTAATCTCTGTCTTCTTCCTACTGAACAAAACCTTACTTTTGTTCAGTTATGTACCCCTCTGCGTGGCTTAAAGGAAGATGACCCCAATGTGACCTCCAGGGTGAGACTCTGAGAAGTCTAAGGCGATCATGGGGGTCCCAGGCCCCTCACCAGTTTAAGACTGGATAGGCATATGATGCACTTCTGTCTGTTGATATAAAATGTGAAATCTGCTTGGGGGCAGGGGTGGGAAAGGCATGTGGGAAATGTTTCTTCACTTCCTGGAAAAAGACAGTGGAAGTTTGGAGGGAATGGTCCTTTTTCCTCTGGATGCAGTTATGTCCAAATATGATGCCTAGAATTACAAGCCATCTTGATGCCAACCTGAGAATGAGACCAACACTCAGAAGAGAGCAGAGGCAAAAGCGTCACAGAGATGTGGATCCTGAGGCCCACCCTACCTCTAGACTTCTCCTAGTGTGAGATCATTGGTTCATTATTAAGTCAATTTAAGTTTTCTATTCCTTCATCCTCCAATCTGGCAGACATAGCGCCTCTTTCTGTCTTCATTAGCTAACACTCCTGGAAATCAATGTGTGTCCCCTCAGTTTCCCATTGGGGAGCTACGTAGTGTTGGGGTGCAAAAAATGAAAGTATGGCTCTTGAGTATGGTGAGTGCTTTTAAAAATTGAAAGGCCTCAGAACCAAGGCCCTTCTAACCTAGTCTTGTTCCTTTCTCTGCCAAGTACAGGAAGCAACTCTGTCTGGAATTTCCTTATCTGACCACGAAAGCTTCTTAACAAAGGCACAACTGCCTTCTATCCTGATACGGTTTGGATGTCCGTCCCCTCCAAATCTCATGTTGAAACCTGATCACCAATGTTGGAGGTGGGACCTAGTGGGAAGTGTTTGGATCTCGGGGTGGATTCTTCATGAAGGGCTTGGTGCCATCCTCACAGTAAGTGAGTTCTTACTCTTAGCTCCCATGGGAACTCCCTGACACCCCCTGTCTCTCTCTCTTGCTTCCTTCTTCCCACTATGTGATGCTGGCTTCCCTTCCCCTCTGCCATGAGAGGAAGCTTCCTGGGGCCCTCACCAGGAGCAGACGCTGGCACCATGCTTTTTCTACAGCCTACAAAACCATGAGCCAAATACACCTGTTTTCTTTATAAATTACCCAGCCTCAAGTATTTCTTTATAGCAACACAAACAGACTAAGATATATCCCCTCCCTGAAATCTCATTAAAAAAGAAGACTGAAAAATGCAAGCACACCTGAATAGACTTTTTCACAAGATAATGCCTGCTTCTCAAGTTCATTCGAATTCCAAAAAGAATCATTTACAAGTTCATTTCTGTGTCCCTGGTCCAGTCATTCTCCTGAACAATGAGGTACTGGTCCTCAAAAGAATTGTCTTCATCTCACATCTCTTCCCTCCCCTAAGGAAAAAGGTATATAAGCTTCTGTACCCCACTAGGGAAGTGATTTCCTCCCCATGCCTCCCACATTAATAAGTGTGTATGGATTTTTTTCCCTATCAATCTGCCTTTTGTCAGTTGATTTTCAATGACTCTTCAGAGAGCAAGGGGGAAGTTTTCCCTTTGCCCCCACAGTAGACACAAAGCTTAGAGTATGGACCATCTCAGGACCTCAGTGATAAACTGTAGCACATCACCTCTTGGAAACAAAACCAAGACATGATATATTAAAAACATCTGTTAGCATAAGAGTGCTTAAAAAAAGAAAAACAAACTCTGAACTAAAATACACATATGAGGAAGGAAACAGCAGATTCACCCAAGCACAAAATAAAAACTATCTAGAGCAAACATGAGAAATTCAGAAAATCCAGCAGAAATCTGTCAAAGCTATTCATCTTCCTTTCTTTTCTCCAGTCCACTTTGTTATGAGAAAAATTTCAAAAGAAGTGATTCCAACTCACTGTACCCTTGTAATCTTGACCCTTGTCCTCAACCTTGGAAAATTCCTTGACCCTTATGGCAAGAGGAGTCTTTCAGTTGATTAATTAATTGGAGTGGAAACTATGCATATAGGCAACTTTTGGGAAGTTAAGGTGTAAACAATAGCAGAAATATAGGAGAAGTGTTAGAAGGTAAGTGGACTATTTAAGAACATCAATGTTTTATTTATTTATAATATTTTTAAAATAGGGATGGGGGGGTCTCACTATGTTGCTTAGGCTGGTCTTGAACTCCTGGCCTCAAGGGATCTTCTGCCACAGCCACTCAAAGTGCTGGGATTACAGATGTAAGCCACTGTGCCCAGCTGAGAACATCAACATTTTAAACATATTCTCCACTTGTAGAGAGTATTCAGACTTTTTCTATTTATCAAAAATTATAAATTTCATTTTAAACTTTAAGTCATTTATTATATACAGGTTAATAGTCTAACACTTTACTCTCAAAAAGCTTATAATTTTCAAGCCCAGAGGATCCACCGGTAACAAAATAACATCCCTGCCCTGGTGAGACCTACATTCTAAAGATTTGGCAGGGTACAGGGAAAAGAGGTGAAGAGAAACAAATATCAAACAAATGTATAAAAATCAGGTGGTAGGAAAAAATAAGAATAAAGCATGTAATGTCAGATGTCAAAGTGGTAGGTAGAGACCTGAGGAAAATAAAGGAATTTGTGGACACAACTATGTGGGAGGAAACTATTACAGATACAGGAGCATCAGACGCAAAGGCCTTGAGAAGATATTTGCTTAGAATATTGAAGGGGCAGCAAGAAGTCCAGGAGGGCATGAGCAGTGTGTGACAGCTAAAGAGAGTGGTCATAAGTGATACCAGAGAGAGTAGAGGTGGAGAAAGACTGTGCAGGGTGTTGTGAGTTATTACAAGGATTTTGAGTTTTAACCTGAATAAAGAAAACCCTGGAAGATTTTGAGCAGATGAGAGTCATAATTAGACTTAAAATCTTAGAAGCATCATTCTAGCTTCCATATTGAAAATAGATCGTGATGCAACAATCAAAAAGAGGGATGTCAGTTCAGAGATGATTACAAAAACTTAAGGCAGAGACCATGGCAGCTTGGACCAGCGTGATAGTGGTTGAGATGGTGACAGATGGTCAAGTTATGGAGTTATGGGTATACTTTGCAAGGAATTCCAACAGGATTTGCTGATGATTACATGTAGAGTGGGGCAGGAAGAAGAGAATAAAGTTTTTTTGCCTGATAACTGAAAGAATGGATTACACTTTTGGAGATGAGGTCACCTGTTGGACAAGCAGGTTAGAGGGGTGGAAGGGTCAGTTTTGGAAACATTGTTTTTGAAATATCTATTAGATTTCTGTCTCAGCTAGTTAATGCTGAGTCACAAACCACCTCAAAACTCAATAGCATATAAGACACAAAAAGCACAATGCATAAAAGAAAAAACAATAAGTGTTGTTGAGAATTCAGAATTCAAAATGGTAAGCCACAAAATAGTAGAAAAAATTCACAACACATATATCTAACAAATAACCTGTACCTAGAATCTATAAAAAGCTCTAAGAATTCAAGAACATGAAGATAATTTTAAAAGGAGCAAAAGATTTCAACAGTCACAAAAAAAGGATAGACAAATGGCCAATAGGCACATGAAAAGGTATTCAACATTATTAGTCCTCAGGGAAATGAATTAAAACTACAATGAGGGCTACGTGCAGCAGTTCACACCTATGATCCCAGCACATTGGGGTGTCTAGGCTAAAGATATAAGTGGGTGGATTGCTTGAGCCCAGGAGTTTGAGACCAGCCTGGACAACATGGCGAAACCCCATCTCTATCAAAAAAAATTAGCTGGGCATGGTGGCAAGCACCTGTAGTCCCAGTTACTTGGGAGGCTGAGGTGGGAAGATAGCTTGAGCCCAGGAGGCAAAGGTTGCAGTGAGCCGAAATCTCACCACTGCACTCCAGTCTGGGTGACAGAGTAAGACTCTGTCTCAAACAAACAAACAAACAAAGCAAAAAAAAACTACAATGAGATACCCCTACCTACTCCATGAGAATGGTTAAAATTTGAAAGACTGACAATGCCAAGTATTTGAGATCACCAATGTATACACTGTCAAAACTCACTGAACCTTTTAAATGTATGCAATTTATACTATGCAAATGAAATCTAAAATTAATTTTTTAAAAACTCAATGGGTTAAAGCTATAATTCTTATAGTTCATGAGTCTGGGGGTTAAATGAGAGTCAGCTGCTTCGGGCTTGGCTCAGCCAATCTCTGCTGGATTTGTGATCCACTCTAACAGGGCTTGACTGAAGTTCCTTAGGAAGCTCTGCTGCAAATTTCTCATCCTATCCTTTTTTTTTCTTTTTTTGAGACGGAGTTTCGCTCTTGTTGACCAGGCTGGAGTGCAATGGCGCAATCTCAGCTCATCGCAACCTCCGCCTCCTGGGTTCCAGTGATTCTCCTGTCTCAGCCTCCCGAGTAGCTGGGATTACAGGCATGTGCCACCGCACCCTGCCTTCTCATTCTCCTCTCAGGGCCAGAGGGTTAGCTAACCTTGTGCTTCTCATGGTAGTAGCAGAAGTACAAGAGACAGTAAGTGGAAATACACAAGTATTCTTGAGGACTAGGCTTAGTATATGCACACTGATGGGGTTCAGAATATCCTACCTCAAAATATGGCACCTCGGCATTTGAGAAAACAGCAGAAGCAGGAAGATCACTCTCATTCCTCCCTCACTCTTCTCCCCTAAAGCAGGTCATAAAACCTAGGAAGGTCACTCTCTGACCTCCTCCTGCCCTTCTATTCTGAAGCAGATCATAAGACCCTCATTCAAGAGATACCTTTCATATACCCAGAGAAAAGAAAACATCCGTTTCTCTGAAGACACAGGGACACAGAGAAAAATCAGAATGTACAAGCCTCGCTAAGCTCCTCCCAGTTTAGTACTAGCAGATCACACCCTTTTGTCCTCCAGTCACATTTCTCCATGACTGTCCACTCTTCCTACACCGAAGCATAAAAATACACGTTTAACTGTTTCTTCAGAAGGCTCCCAACTCACACAAAACTTATACTAAACACACGTTTTTGCTTTTGTCTTTTTAATCTGTGTTTTGTTATAGGGGCCTCAGTCATGAACACAGTGATAGGTGAGGAAAAGATATTTCCTTTCCCTACAATACATTGAATTTGGCTTCATCCTGTCAAGCAAGTGACAGACTAAGCCCAGATTCCACAGGGGTGGCAGGAAGAGTAGATCCTGCCTCTCAGTGAGAGGGAATGCAGAGTCACACGGCAAAGGCTGTGGACATCGTGCAATCAACCTCAACATCCAAATGGGGATGTCACACATCCTGGAAATATGTGACTAGGCTAAATATATAATGTCATGATTGTCAGAATGGGAAGGCATCTGAGGCTGTAGGGGCCAAGGGGAAACCTCTCCTTCACCCTCTGAAGGTTTACTGAAAAATCAACTCATAAAAGACTGGTTAATTGGAGAAAAGGCAAATGAATTTATTTAGTGTATATACATGGGGAGAACCACCGAGGGATTGCCCACCCCTCAACAGCGTTCAGAAACTTACACACCATCCTGGTGGAGCAGGTTACAGGAGGGGAGGGAAGAGTGATTCTGTTGAGGAGATTACTAGGGAGGATGAGTGGCTCAGGGAACAGAGATAAACTTGTACATTTTCTTGGAAAAGGTTCTGTTCAGGTGTGATTACACTCTTGGTATTACAGAGAGGGGAAGAAAAAACAATTGTTCCTTTTGGAGGGTCTAGATCTTAGGCAGATAAAGATTTGGGGAGAGATGTCAGGAGCAGGGAGATATTAGAGAGACCACGAGGCTTCCTCAGTTTAGCATGTAAAAGCACCACATTTGGGGGTATGCACTTCTGACCCCTAACAAGGCCATGTGACTAAAACGGTCACCTAGAGAATGAGTGATGACAGAGATGAGAAGAGAGTCAAGGTTGGGGAGATGACGGGAACCAATGGTGGACACTGAAGTGGGGTGCCGGTGCTGATAAACTCAAGAGAGAACACAGGAAAGAAAGTGTTTTCAAAAAGGAGGGAGGCATGATCAACTGTGGTGATTCCTGCTCCATGAAATAAATAAAACTGCAATCACTGCCTGGTGCTTCTTGAATAGTCACTTCATTATGGATATATCAGTGTGTTCAACTAGGATACAGTTCAAATGTATAAAAGAAGCTCTGTCCTGTCATACACGCCCAGCCCGGTAGATGAACCAGGTGAGATTAGCTGAGCCCAGCCAGAACTGTATCTTTTGCTATATTCATTCCTTTATAGATACTGGGGTCATTTCCAACATTAGTGAGATCTAGAGTCTAATTATTTATTTAACAAGTATTTATTGGGGGCCTACTTTTGTCATACACTCTTCTAAGCAATGAGGCTTAGAAAAGAAAATAAGAGTAGATATCCAGCTGTCATAGAGTTTGTTTCAGTGGAGAGAACAAACAAGAAACATAAACAAGTACACATATAAATGAGCAAGTCATTGCAGATAGTGGTGAGTGCTGGGATGAGGATAAAGCACATTGATGACTGGTGACTGGAGGGTGACTGGGGGAAGTATTTTTGATCATATGGTCAGGGAAGCCTTCTCCAAGGAGATGATAGTTGGCTCAGATCTGAGTTATTCAAATTAGTCAAATCCTTAGAGAGTTTTATTATAGTTTTTGACCCTCCGCCAATGCTAGACTGATACTCAGAAAGGAGAATTCCAGCATCATCTCCTATTCTCTACCACTCTGATGAGAGATGTCAATAAAATGGAACAGTAGGCATACCAAGAGAGGTATACCAGATGCCTCCTGGACCATGGGACCTCGGATCTGGGCTTCTCTGGCCAAAGAAGAATCCTTTACAAGAATTGTACCTAGTCCAAGCTATTCAAAAACCAGAAAGGTCTTCTTTGACTCACCAACTGTGGTTTTTTTTTCTATGACATGAAGAGAGGAAGGTATTACACTTTGCAGAAGGAAAAATCATGATTGACTCAGAGGCCCCTGGACTGGTCATGACCTTCCCACTTTCTGCTATCAGAGAAAGGAAATGAGGTGCCAAGTGATATATGGTTTACATCTCCCTGAGACCCATTAGCAAACTCAGATGGTTGGAATAGGTATTGGAGTGAAGACACTAGCTCAAAGGGACAAAAGAACTTAGCCAATATTACTCGGTTAATAAGTGACAACACTAGAATATGAACCAAGGACTGGCTGTTTCCAGAGCCCCGTGTTCTTTCAACTAAATGTCTCTGCCAGGCCGACACACTGGATATTAGAAAATAAAAACCATTCAAAGATACAGGGCAGAACCAATTCATCTGTGGAATTCTTCCAGAGGGAAAAAAAGAGAGTGAGAGTAAGATCAATAATGCCATGTTGCATTTTCAACGATGGGCAGTGAGAACAGCACACAAGAATTTATAGAAAAAGAAGGTATGTGTATTCCCTGGGGCTGGAAAGTTGTTAGACATTAATAGCAAGAAAATTGTTAAGAAGCTGACAAGAGGCAAAGGAAATGTCCTTGCTTTCTCCCTGCAAAAACCTCCTTGAAGGAGATGCGAGAGAGAACACAGGATGGAAAATTGAAGCAGATTTGGGATAGAGAAAAAAAAAAGAAAAAAAAAAAAAAAACCCACAGGAGGGAAATATGAGAAAGCTTGAAAGAAAGCAATATGAAATAAAACAATTTTGTAGTAAAAAGGAAAATAAGCATAGCTGTTGTAAGAAAAGCAGGATAGTTAATTAACAAGGGGGATAAAAATGTCCTGCAGATAATATTTATCATCCTTCCCAGTTTTCCTGTGGCTTTATTTGTGCCCATCTGTTGGCCTGATCTTTTCCAAGTGTCTGTTGACACATATACAGGCCATTAATTTATTGAAAATATTACTGAAATCAGATTGCTTCTGGCCTTCTTGTTGTTTTAACTTTTTTTAAAAAAATGGTGTTTGTTTGTTTGCCTGTTTGTGTTTACATTTGGCAAATACGGAAACATAGCCTTTCCAACCCATAGCATAAGAAAATATGGGAGGGAAACTCTATTCAGAAGCATATTCCTCTACATTTGCAAACCAATTTTGCCAAATGTACTTGTACACACATTCTTCTTTCCCTGGGGTGAGAAATCTAAACCTGAAACATTCTGACAAGAACAAAGAAAGCAATTGCAATACTGTATTTATTTGCCTTAGGAAAGAACTTAGCAAAATGGATGATGCTTATTATGAATACGTCCAAGTTAGATTTTAAAAATTATCCATTAGACTCCCTTAGGAAATAAGTAGTTGACACATTCAGATTATACCCATGTTTATTTCGAAAACAGGGATGAAGAGCCTTCTTGTCGTCAGTCACGGGCTGATAGGAGTCTACTTTTAGCTCGGAACCACCAAAGGAAGATAATTGTGCCATTTTAAATGCCACATAATGTTCTTAATCAGCAACCAAGTGTAGAAGGGAGTCTGTAAAGGGCCTGAGGTTCTGTTTGAATTTCTTCAGCTTCCCAAGGCCGCTCCCAAAGAGCAGGCAGACCACCCAAACCCCGCAGCTTGTCAAACCAGCTCTGGCCCCAGAAGGGATTTATGAGTACTTCACTTCACGGAATACCACCCAGGCTGGCTGGCTGCAAATGTGGGCTGCCTATTATTTCTCCTTCATTTCCCAGGAAGCGTGAGTGAGAGAGCTCTGTGCCTCCCGATGGGCGCCAATCCCAGCCTCTTGACATCTCTCGCACTGAGCCACCTTTTCACTGGAGGATCCCAGCTGTTCTCCACTTCCCCGCTTGCTTGCTGGCAGTCTGGTGTACAAGGCGGAAGGGGTGAGACAGCGAAGAACCAAGGGGCTTTTGGAGGCTTGCTTTTGCCTGAAAACAAATACTTGAGGGAGAAAAATATGTTTTAGAGGCTAAAAGATGGGAAATTAAGCAATTCACTTCCACAAAACCATTTAGGACGTGGGTGATGGGATGGGGTGGCATTGGAAGAAACTAGTCTTCTTCTAAGTCAGCCCCTCTGCTGCATCCCCTTGGTGCCACTGTGGCCCTGACGACGGAAGCGCCCTTACCTGGATCCTTTCCACGTTGCTCTAGAGACTGTCTTTTCCTGCTTCAAAGTCTGTGCACTCTTGGCGGCCACCCACTAAGATCCTATTTCCTGTCTGAAGGATGCCTTGGCTCTCTGCAGGGCAGAGATAACTGGTATGCCAATAAGTGACGAGCTCACGGATGCAGCCACTTCCCCTCCCTGGAAGACTTTCTAGTGACTCACTGCTCTGGCATTCCAAAAAGAAGTGGGAAGATTTTCATCAGATTATTAATTTGCATTAACAATTCTATTTTGTGTGTGTGTATGGTATAGATGGAGGTCTTGCTGTGTTGCTCAGGCTGGTCTCGAACTCCCAGGCTCAAGCAATCCTCCCACCTCAGCCTCCCAAAGTGCTGGGACTACAGACATAAACCACCATGCCTGCCCTAAATTGCACTCTTAAGATTTACACATGAGAACTATATAACTAAGGGTAGATGCTTTTAAATAGTAGGACAATTTAACACCCCCCACGAAAAAACCCTTTAAGGGATGCAAGGAGCATGTAGGAGAACAGAATATGCCACCCCATAATATGCCTCTTTGGCATAAGAATTATTTAGAGCTGATTATTTTGAGAAAATGCAGACATAGGAGAAACTCTGAAAACAGAGCAGAAATTACATAAAGAAAATTTACATCTATGAAGGAAATCTCCATTTGTAAAAGTATCTCCTCTCTGTACCAGTCTAACTCACTAGAGATGTAACAATGGAGACAGCACTGACAAATCTGCATAATAAACCTCACCCTGGTTTGCCAGGCTTTTCCTGGTTACTTCCCCATAACCTGCCTTTCCCACACCCTTCTTTGTTTCAGTTCAAGATGGTATTTATGTCTGAACTCAAAGCCATCTCTTTGGAATTTACTCATTTTTCCCTGGGTAACTCTCATGTATATACGACGCAGACATGTTAATAAACTTCTATGTGTTTTTCTCTTGTTAAGCCATCTTTTGTTACAGTGTGCCCTGGCTAAGAACTCAGAATGGGTAGAAAGAAAATTATCTTTTTCTCCCCTACACTTGCCTGGATGTCTACAGCCAGCCAGTGCCTAATGTGGAATTTTAATGCACCCAGACCATTTCTTGTTATTAAAGGATCTAAAATTTATATGCAAAAGTGATGGTCTCAGCAGTCAGCTCTTTTGCAGCCTCATTCAATCTCAGCCTCCTTTTCCTCTGAGGCTCTGATAAAGGCCAGCTCTCCAGCCTGGAAATGTAATGTCAGCTTGTGATCTATCCCAGCAAGTATCGCCGTGCTTTCAGAGCACACCAATGGGAGCAATTACCTGCATTTTCAAGAAACCATGTTTGTCTGAAAAATCTCCACATTTATTTTCTCAGCTAAAAACAATGAAAATAAATCCTGAGTGGAGAAGTGACCACTATCTTTCATTCTGCACCCGCCAACTTTGCTTTGCTACATACAACACTCAAGCCTGACCATTGCAAGTGCTTTCCCAGTTTTGCAGAAAGCACAGTTGTTTACTGGTCATAACTTTAACAAGGGGAAAACTAGACTCTGGGTATGAGACATAGAAACAACCAATCACTGATCTGGTCATTCCTTGACTCTAAGACAAGGCTATATTTAAAACTTACTCCACAAATTGCTCATACACAGTGTTTGTAGTACTCAGCCCTCACTAAAATGTTAGTAGTCTACCTGGTTGCAGCTAGCCCTCCCTCACCCCAGTACTGACATCTCCTTCCTGAATAGATTCATTATTTATTAATAATGAAGTAAGCTGAGTAAGATCTCCCTAGGTCTAATTTAAATAAAGCAGAATGTAAATGAGCTATTTCCTTGGATTTTACGCCATGCTGATTAATTAACCATGTATAAACCTTCAGGTACACAGTTAAAAATAAGAAGGAATACACATTCCCAGAAAAGACTCATGCTTGTCCTTGACAATAGCCTCAAAAGATTAAGAGCACACATCACATCCCAAGATTCATTTGTCTTCAGTAATTCAGTTCAGTAAACTTTTATCAATCATCTACCATGCACAGGTGACTGGGCTTGTCATTTCAGGAGGCATAAAGATGAATAAGACATGGTACCTGCACCAGAAGAACGTATTCATTTCTCATCCATTAAGGTATGGACACCTTATTTTATTTTTCATCCCAAACAAGACTTGCATTGGACAGGATCAAGCCATGCCCTCATTCTGTGGCACGAATTGAATCCCATAATCAAAATGCCAATGCTGAAATAAAGAAGGAGGGAAATATTAACAATTTTTTCCTAAGAAATTAATTTGTGTTGATTGGAATCTGTTTTCCCAGGGCACACCTTTTTCCCAAAAATTTCTTGGATGCATTCTCAAATATTTGTCTTCATTATAATTTTGCTTCCGGTTTGCTGTAAGACCTATTATTCTGTATGTTTTATTACATGAAAGGAAGGGAATCTAGCTGCCTTCTCCTCTGCAAAACACAAAACTAGTGAGATAAGGCTGTTAAAAGAATGAATGCCATCATGTCTTATGCAATTTGGATAATTTCTCTTTAGCTGAAATTTTGAACACAGACAAAACGCTGAATATGTAATGCCCGGAGACAACTAATTCTAATAAGCCCTAAGAAGAGGCAGTGTTTAAATGGAAATTAGCAGTATGAAATTAAAAAGGAGCATGAGGTAGGTGTGTCAGGATAGCTGAGGCCATAATGAGCAGTGACCTTTTCTCAAACACTCTTAAATCTGTTGCCCAGTCTAGCCAACTAGTCAGCCAAATGCATCATCGTTTGAGAAAATGTTCTAACCTGAGTCTAGATTTGCTTGGATATGAAGGGTACTAAATATGTTACCACCCCCCCGCCCAAAATATATGCCACTTTGGCATGAGGATTATTTTGAGCTAAAGGCAATTGAGAACCAGCAGATGGAGGAAGAGCTCTAATTTCCTCTAACTGCCTAAAACTAAAGAATAAATTTTCCCTTTTGAAAAGAAAATTTACATTTAATAAGGAAATTTTCATTTGTAAAAGTGCCTCCATACCAGGAAGAAAGCTACTCAGGAGACAACTCTTATCACTGAGACACTCTTATCTGCATAACAAGGCAATCCTTATTTACTATAAATTTCCTCCCCTCACCTTCCTGTAACTTGTCTTCCCCATACAGAAGCCCCAAGCCCCTTTTCCTTTGCTTAATAAGAGGGTGTATGAATCTCAGTCATCTGGCTGCCTCCTTGAGCCACATTTTTTTTTTTCTGTGATTGGGAGTCACATTTCTTTTCTCTGCTGCATACATATACAATTAGAACTTTTTTTCTCTCTCTCTCTCTCTCTTTCGTGTTAATCTGTCTTTCATCAGTTTGATTTATGGGCTTTAGTCATTGAACCTAGAAGGAGAGAGGAAAATGTATTTTTTTCCCTTGCCTTCAGAAGCTGTATACATTCTAGCAAAGATGTTGATGGTTCTTTCTATGTGCTCTACAACAGAGGTCCCCAACATTTTTGGTACCAGAGGCTGGTTTCATGGAAGATAACTTTTCCATAGATGGGGAGGGGACAGTTTCAACATGAAACTGTTCCATCTCATAAGGAGTGCACAACCTACATTCCACACTTGCACAATTCATGCTCCTATCAGAATCTAATGCCCGAGCTGATCCGACAGGAGGCAGAGCTCAGGCAGTAACACTCACTCACCCACCGCTCACCTCCCCTCTGTGGTCTAGTTTCTAACAGGCCACAGACTGGTACCAGTTGGGGACCCCTGCTCTGTAACACCTCTGAAAGGAGTTTAATCCAGTTTACAGGGAAACTCAAATATGCTAACATAAGCCAAGAGCTCTTCCTTAAATGGGGAAGATTAATGACAGACTTCTGGGCTGTCCAAGTTCTTGGGGCACTTCATGGCTCATACAGCTGGTAAAGCTCTGCACCATGTTTCTCATGTTTGACCTAACATCCTGTGTCTCCATTGTATTTCATACCACTTGTCTCCCCAGCCCAAATTCAAAAGAGCATTTAAGACCTTCAAACAGGATCTGAAAGGATGACCCTTTGAAATGGGTCATTACTAGTGCAAAGAACAGTTTCTACCAATAAGAAGTTCCCATTTACCCCTAAAGGGCAAAGATTATATTTCATTGATATTTGTGGGTTATGTTCCCCACACCTCAACCCCTGTACATGGCACTATGCCTAGTTCAAATTAACACAGCAGGAGTTTGTAGAGGAGGAAAAACTTTTTCTGTGTTCCTTAGGAGACCTGCAAATTAAACTGAAAAAAATATATATAAAAAAAAGATGAACAGAAGAACAAGTTTATTTGTTCATATAATGGGCATACATGCAGGAGTGCTCAGTAAATCAAAGAAGTGGTAAGAATGTGGGGCTTATGTACTTCTGTTACTAGAGAAAAGGAAGATGGAAGAAAAGGCATCTATGCGAAGAACAAATAAGTGTCTTTAGGAATGATAGATGGATTTTTAGGTGAACAAATTAAAGATAAGAAAGTTTGTGATAAGTGGTCTTTCTGTCTTCTTCATGGTCATGAAACTCCCTGGGAGAGGGAATCTGTGGCAGGTTAGCTCTTAGTCTGTTTCCCAAAGACCTGCCCTAAAGAGAGAATTTATGGCAATCTCATGTACCAGAGGTTCCTGCTTTTAGTCAGATAAGGAATGCTTCAAGAAGGCTCCTTTCTGTGCGTGTTGAATCTCAGATGTCTTCAAGTTAATCTTTATACTGACTCTTCATTCCAAGTGGGTCCCCATATGCTCAATTAATGAAGATGGAACTGGATGAAACACTATGTGGAGCATGGTTCCTAGGTGAGATAAGCTAAGCAAAATGCTTCCCATGCTGATCGCTGAAAGGCTTCATTCTTTCTAAGAGTCTCCGAATTAGAATTCTATTAGGTGGAGGCTACAGTAACAGCCCAGTGGGTTCACCTTGCCTGCTGCCTAGACAGAGCCAATTTATCAAGACAGGAGAGCTGCAATAGAGAAAGAGTTATTCACACAGAGCTGGCTGTGCAGGAGACTGAATTATTATTACTAAAATCAGTCTTCCTGAGCATTCAAGGATCAGAGTTTGTAAGGATAATTTGGTGGGTTGGGGGCCAGTGGTCAGGAGTGCTGATTGGTTGTGTTGGAAATGAAATCATACGGAGTCAAGCTGCGCTCTTCTGTTGAGTCAGTTCCTTGTTGGGGGGCGGGGAGGCACAAAATCAGATGAGCCAGTTTGTCAGTCTGGGTGGTGCCAACTGGTCCATCAATTTCAGGGTCTGCAAAATATCTCAAGCACTGATCTAACATTTTCCAATAGTGATGTTATTCCCAGGAGCAATTTGGGGAGGGTCAGAATCTTGTAGCCTCCAATTGCATGATGCCTAAGCCAAAATTTCCAATCTTTTGGCTAATTGGTTAGTCCTATAAAGGTAGTCTAGTCCAGAGGCAAGAAGGGTTCTGTTTGGGTAAAGGGCTCTTATCATCTTTGTTTCAAACTATAAACTAGTGCCTCCCAATGTAAGTTTGGCCTACATCCTGGAATGAACAAGGACAGCTTGGACGTTGGAAACAAGATTGAGTTGGTTAGCTCAGACCTCTTTCACTGTCTCAGTTATAATTTTGCAATGGTGGTGTCACTGCTGAATGCATCTCTTTGGGATCTCAGCTAGAAGAACGAACTGTTCTGCTTAAATTCCAGGCCTGATTATTTGGACTAAGGTGGTGTTGAAGCTCAGAAAACAATACCCCAAAGCATGGTCCTTTTGCATGCTAAGCACTTTGAATTAAAGGAAATTAGAAGGCCTTAGAAGCCGCCTCAGAAACAAGGTCTCTCTGACCTTCCTTTTTTCTTCCTCCAAGCACAAGGAGGAGCTCTCCCTAGGGAAGTTATCTGACTGAGGACAGTACTATCAAAAGAAACACAATTACCTTCAAAGCCCTGTCTGAAATCTCATTGTCAGGGGATTAGTCACTGAAGAAGAACATGAAGGCTGTTCCCATGCCCATCTGTACGATCTTTTATCAATTCTTCTGAGGCCTGTTACCTGAGAGACTTTATCAGCATAACAAGACAACCTTTGCTTGCAGTGCAGTTCTGCCCCTCACCTTCCCATAACTTGTCACCATCTTCCCCAGAGCCCAGAGAAACGTTGTCCCAGGCTATTGTCTATTCTTTGAGCCCATGTATCTCCCCTAAAAACCATTTACTCTTCCTCTAAAATTGTCTACATCCCCCACTTTGCTCTCCCTTATGAAAAGGGTATTTAAGTTTCAGCCATCTGGGCCTTCTTCAGGTGTTCAAACTTTGTATGCCTTTTGTGCACTTGCACATTAATACTGTTGTATGCCTTTTCTCCTGTCAGTCTGTCTCTTGTGAGTTTATTTCAGCAAACTCAATTACTGAGCTTTTAGAAGGAAAGTTCAGCTTTCCCTATAGTGATGATAAACCCACCTCCTGCCCATGTTTCTTCTGCTGAGGCAGAGGTTTTCTCTTTGTTTTGTGTTGTTTTGTTTTGAAAATTAACTTGACTGGGAAAATCAAACTATATGGATAGAACTTACGACAACAGGATGGGTTTTGAGAGCACTAATTTTGTGGCATATTGTTTTATTCAAGTTTACTTTGCAGCTTGGTTGGCATGGATTCAACCATCCTCAACATTACATGGAGAGAAACACCTTCCCAAAGCCCCTCATTTTAGTCTTGGACCTTTTCCTCTTCTGCTTTCTCTACTGGACACTCTCTCTACCCTACCTCTGCAAATTGGCTGAACAAAGTAGTTAAAAAGCATAAGATTTGGACATAGTTTCTGGCCAAGCACCCCAAAGCTCTGTAGACACATCTCAGCTGGTTGCCCAGTCTGAACCTTGCACCATACTCTTGTTGGAGACTGGAATATGCCACTCCAAAATATGCCTCTTTGGCATAAGGATTATTTTGAGCTAATTATTTTAGGAAACTGCAGACTCAGGAGAAGTTCTGACACAGTAAAAGTTACCCATTGTAAGGAAATTTACATCTATGAAGGAAATCTCCATTTGTGTTGACTGTTTTGTTGTTGTTGTTCTTTTTGTGGTTTTTAGAAACAAGGTATTACTGTGTTGCCCAGATTGATCACCACCTCCTGGTATCAAGTCATCCTCTCATCTCCCAAGTAACTAGGACTACAAGCACATGCCACCATGCTAGGATGGAAATCTCCGTATTTAAGGTTGTCTTCTACTCTATATTAGGAAGAGAAGAATGACTCTAAATCACTAGAAACTCTGAACAGAGAAGGCAAATCTGCATAACAAACTTATTGCCAAATCTGTACAACAAAGGCTTTTTCTTATTTACCATGTGAAATGGTTTGGATCTGTGTCCCCATAAAATCACATGTTAAATTGTAATCTCCATTGTTGGAGGTGGGGTCTAGTGGGAGGTGACTGGATTATAGGGGTATATTTCTCATGAATGGTTTAGCACCATTTACATGATACTACTCCCGTGATAGTGAGTGAGTGCTTATGAGATCCGGTGGTTGGAAAATGCGTGGCACCTCCGCACTTCTCTGGCTCCTGCTCAGGCGATCTGAAATGCTTGCTTCCCCTTTGCCTCAACCCTGAATGGAAGTTTCCTGAAGCCTCCTCAGAAACTGAGCAGATGCCAGCACCATGCTTCCTATATAGCCTGCGGAACTTAGAGCCAATTAAACCTCTTTTCTTTATAAATTACCCAATGTCGGGTTTTTTAAAAATAGCAATATGAGAATGGCCTAATACACCACGCTTTTCTGGATACCTCCCCACAACTAGCTTTCCCCACACCCTTCTTTTTTGTTTCAGATAAGGATGGTATTTAAGCCTGAACTCAAAGTAACATCTTTGAGAAGTACTTATTTCTTCCTGGGTATCTCCAATGTACCCATGAAGCAGACATGTTAATAAACTTCTGCTTGTTTTTCTTTTATTCTGTCTTTTGTTACAAAGCGCCATCTCAGTAAGAACTATGAAGGGGAAAGGAAACTTATTTTTCCTTCCTTTAATCTCTTCTTCAACCCAGCCTCCTCAAATAGTACCCAAAAAAGAAGAGGTCATCCATACAAATATAAAAAGAGTGACACACATCTTCCTTCTTCTCCCGTCTCTGCCCAGGTATCACAAGAGTAGTAGGAACTAAGGGAACTAAGCATATTATAAATGTTGGGAGTTTAGAGGAGTTCATCTCTGTGGGTGCTCTGCTTGAGAGCTGCACTTCAAGCCAGAGCTTCTAGATGTCAGAGGCATTTGAGGCAGAGTGACTCCATCATGAATAGGGGCTGGGTAAAATGAGGCTGAGACCTACTGGGCTGCATTCCCAGGAGGTTAGGCATTCTAAGTCACAGGATGAGACAGAAGGTTGGCACAAGGTACAGGTCACAAAGACCTTGCTGATAAACAGTTTGTGGTAAAGAAGCCAGCCAAATCCCACCAAAACCAAGATGGCAGTGAAAGTGACCTCTGGTCGTCCCACATTATGTGCTAATTATAATACATTAGCATGCTAAAAGACACTATCAGCACCTTGACAGTTTATAAATGCCATGACAAGGTCAGGAAGTTACCCTATATGGTCTAAAAAGTGAAGGAAAGAACCCTCAGTTTCAGGAGTTGCCACCCCCCCCCCCCCCACCCCCCACCCCCCGCTTTCCCAGAAAACTGATGAATAATCCACCCCTTGTTTAGCATATAATCAAGAAATAACCATAAATACAGACAACCAGCATCCCTCAGGGCCGCTCCGCCTACGGAGTAGCCACTCTTTATTCCTTTACTTTTTTAATAAACTTGCTCTCACTTTACTCTGTGGACTGTCCCCAGAGACTTTCTTGCATGAGATCCAAGAATCCTTTCTTGGGGTCTGGATCAGGACCCATTTCTGGTAACAAATACACCAAAGGAAATGACGGGAGGAGAGATGAGGAACTGTGAATATGAAATAGGCCCACCAGCTCCTGCACTGCACAATGCCAGTGGGCACCCTTCACATTAGCCCCTGGGGTTAAGCAATGGGGACAAATTTGTGCTTCATTGAAAATCTATGCATTGCCTAGGTTCTAGAGGACCCCTCTCTGGGTTATCTGATTGTCTAGGACCTATTTTACAAATCTATGATTGCGTCAGACTAATGACAATGCAAAATAATTCTTGGCTATAGATGTGTAAATTCTGTCCTATCTGGTAGAGATTCCATTGACTTTTCTCTCCTAATGTAAAATAATCTGGTGGGGGGGCCTTTTGCACATTAATTTCAATGTTCCTGTACTCCATATGTTAGTTTTTTTTTTAACTTTTCCTTTGACTTGATTGTTACACCTCGCCAGTTTAAGTAAAATCTTTAGCACAAATTCATATTTATATCTGCATGAGTGTGGCGTTTCACCCCACAAGTATCCCAAACTTGGTAGAGAGGAAGCCTGAGCTGAGAACTTACCACTCACACCTGCTCAGGGCACATTAGCATAGCAATAGAAGCTTTATTCTCAGGACCTGGCCTTTTCCCTTTTTCTCCCAAAGGGCTCCTCAGATAAAACCCTATTACCCCGGGGAGGGTGCTTCAAATACACTAGCTGGTAGACAGAAGGTTTAATTCATATCTAAGTGACTGGATGGCAATCTGAGTTTGCATTCTAAATATGCTGGAGCCTGGATCATTTGCAAGTAAATAAAAATTTCACTCTCCTCTCCTTTTCTAATAGTCTTTAATGACTGGTGACAAGTAGCTACTGAGAAATTTTCATAACTAAAGGGCAAGCTTTGGCTTTGAATGCTAAATAAAGTTCTTCAAAGATAAAAATCAAAGCCTTGACCCTCTTCCTAGAGTTAGTATAGGAAGCACCAACTGTACTTTTTTCCCTGCCTGCCCTCCCTCTATTAGGGCTGCTGGAAGGCACAATGATTTTTGTATATTCACCAAAATAGATTTGGTTCCAAGATAGAGCAAAGCTCAGTCAGGAATCTTAGCCTGTTGCGGCTACCTGGGGGTTCCTAGATCTGTTATTTTGCTGAAACTAAGAAACTCAGGGGAGATGATACAATGGATAAGTGGACAACCAGGATCTAAAATCAGTGGCTCCAGATTCATTAGGATTTTCCCCCTACACCCTGAGCAAAGCCACCTTCCAGCACACTGGTCTTCAGAGTGAAGCGTAGGAAGAAATTGTCATTTCACTTCATTGTTATTTATTTATTTATTTTTTGAGATAGGATCTCACTCCGTTTCCCAGGCTGCAGTGCAATGGCACCATCACAGCTCACCACAACCCAGGCCCAGGTGATCCTCCCACCTCAGCGTCCTGAGTAGCTGAGACTACAAGCGCACTTCAGCATGCCTGGATAATTTTTGCATTTTTTGTAGCAATGGGGTTTTGCCATGTTGCCCATGTGATCTCGAACTCTTGGGGTCAAGTCATCTGCCTGCCTCAGCCTCCCAAAGTGCTGAGATTACAGTCATGAGCCACCATGCCTGGCCTTGCTTTATTTTTAAGTTAAAATTATTTTTACTTTTAGTTTGTCTTTCTATAAAAAATTATTTTAGCATTCTGTACATTGGCACAAGGTAAAAGAAAATGAGAGAAACTTAAATGTGAACGAATACTTCATAATTCAATCCTCAATTATATACATTTATTTTACGTGTCAGCGAAAACTCACCAACTATTATAAAAACCTGGACAAATTATATCACAAAAGAAGCAAAAAATGGAAAAAGGTTCCATAAAAACTACATCCATGTATGAAAAGCATTGTTCTCTTGGTGTTGTCACATCCTTTTCTTCTGTGCACCAATGTAGAACACATGGTTTCTGTGGCTAAATGCTGCCCCATGCTTATTCTTCAGTTGTCCATTACATACTCTTCTGCCTGCCCCAGGGCTGTATTCATGTAGCCATCCAGACAAGTCAGGACCCCTCGATAATCCACTCTGAATTTAATTTTACCACAGTTGGCTGACCCATGATTTGCTTTAAGAGTCACCAGAGGTTTGCTTCTGAAGACTCATTTTAACAATTCTCGTGCCTGGGTTCCAGAACCCTCACTCCAGGTGCCCTACAAGCCTATAGACAATCGCAGTCAGAACCTTTACTTGTATTTTCTTTACTTTTTAGTATTTTATGTCTATTTTACAATGCAATATGACATTCTAGCAAGACTACATGATATACAGTGGTCCTTTAATATTCTTGAAGGATTGGTTTCTGACAGAGCAGGAGCATCGCCATCTTGGACAAGCACAACCATTCTAAAGTTCCACTTGATCAAAAACCACCTAAATCCAAAGGGCATCAGCCTAATGACTAAGGTCAGCATGACCATAAACCACAAATAACATCTCCCACCAGAAACATTCCAGCCATAAGAGAAACCCCTCCCCGACCAGAGACATGCCAGCCCCAAGGTAACCTCCCTGCCGGCCGGAAAGATGTCAGTCCCAAGATAAGCTCTTCTCCAACCAGAGATATTCCAGCCCCTCCGTAAACTTCTCCCCCACACAGAAACATTCCAAGCTTCCAATAAGCTCTCTCCCCAGTAAATACTCTTAGACTGTAAGAGAGAGTGTTTCTGACCAAAATTGGCCAGAAGCCCTTCTCAAGTTTATTCTCCAAAATACACCTGTCTTTGACTGTTGAGCTACTTTTCGTGTTTCTTTTCTCTTTCTTTAACTCTTACATTTGGTGCCGAAACCTGGGATGGGTGGTGGGGGTAGAGGCTTCTTGCAACCCTGGAAGCAGTGGACAGCAGCTGCTCATCCTGCTGGATCCTGAGAGTCTCTGGTCACCCACCCTGTCTTGGCTCTCACTTCACTTTTTGAGCAATTTGTGTGAGGAGGACAACTAACCTGAAGGGGACTGCGAGACTCGGGCTGGGGTTACTCTCCAGTGAGCCCTCAAAACCCTCAGGTCTCAGGAATCCACCTCTGACCACCCACAACAGGTATTTCACTCTCTCCCTTACTCCTCCCTCATCCTCTCTTCTCTATCTCTCTCTCTCTCTCTCACTCTTCCAGTGCTCACTCGCTCACTCTCTGTCCCTCCTTCCCTCCCTCATGTGGCTCCAGTCCTGGAGGCCCTTTGCCAGTTCCAGCTAGAACATCCAACATCAGACACTAATCCAGCTGACTGGTGATATCTGCCCTCCCTGGCTTTCTAGTGATACCTGGGAAAAGTAAGTTCTGCTGCCCTGGTCCTCGGAGGACCAATGGGGCTAAGCTAGAGAAAATCTTGGGAATGCCCAGTTCCTTCTCAGTTTGAGTGTCCTTTTTAGAAAGGGGATTCCAGGTCTCTGTCCTTTGTCTGGGGATGCCTAGAACAAAAACAGACACCCTCAGCTTCTTCTCACCAGTCCACATAGGTGCCAAACAATCCCACATTCCTACATCCTTCCCCCTGGGCTGTCCCTTCACAACCTTGCAAGTTTGGCTTGGGCATTTAGTTTTTTATTGGAATATGACCTGGCCCCAATACAAATTAGATAATGTCAGCTGATGGCACAAAAATGGCACCTTTGCCTTTCAAATTCTCAGGAACCTTAACAACTTTATAACCAGGAATGGCAAATGGCAAGAGGTTTTCTATATTCAGGCTTTCTTCTACTTCTACCTTAGATCCCAACCCTCTCTGTGTCAAGCTTGCACCCCTCATGAAATCTTTCTTCTTAATGAAAACCCTCCCTGGGTCTCTCCCTCCTCCAAAACTCCTTTTGATCCTGCACATGAGCCCCCTCTGTATTCTCATCCCTCTGCATCCTCTCCTCGTCCATCTGAACCCTCCATCCTGGGGGCCCCTCCTGGCCCCAAGCCTTCAGCCCCAAACTCCACTCCTACTTCTCCACCTGTTACCCATTTAAAAACTGCTCAAACCACCTCCACCATTCTCCCTTTCTGGGAATCGGCTGGGGTTGAAGGCGTTGCTCATGTTCATGTCCCCTTCTCCATGTCTGATCTGTTGCAGATTGAAGCTATGAGTATATTCAAAAGGCCTTTATGTTTTTCTCTTCATAAATCTTGTTTTCTTGGAAAACGTTTTCCCAGTCAACTGAATTACTTTTCTCCACTCTGCCTTGCCACTCTTGGTGTATGTATGAAGAACCCTAAAATGACTTCTGGTGGCCTGGGACTCCTTGGGAAAACAGAAAAGGCACCACAAATCCCATTTTGGGAAAAATCTCTGTTTTCCTCATGGAATCCCTGGAATTGGAGGTGGATAAGTACCTCCCCAAATCGGCCTTTGTCTTCCAGTTATACTTGATTACTAGGCCCTGGAAACTGTTTTCCTAGCCCTGTTCTCAAAGGGTCTCATCCGAAGGCCAATAATCCAATTGGGAAATTAGAAAAAAACAATCTTATAACTACTGGATCTTCTTCTGGGTGTCTGTGTGGCTATATATGTGTTATGTGTGCAATGTCTATTAAAAAGGCTCTAACTAATTGGCCTAAGAAAAATAAGTGCTTAAACCAAATATTTTTAAGGGAAAAGTAAAAGCTGTGAAACCTTTCAGTTCACGTGACTTTAATCTTTAAAACTGACTGGTACTGTAAGATTAGAAATGTCTTAAGAGTTGCCAGCATACAGTTTTTGTTTGCATTTATTGATCAAGAATTTCACACTTATCTCTGCCAAATACTATAAATTGTCAAAATTTGGCATAGAGGCTACAAAACTACAACTCAATCCAAACAGAATAATCTTTGCTTATGTAATTTTTAAATAAATGAAACATTAATATTGGTTTAATAAAGATAGCTACATCTTGAACTATTTAGTGAAATACCCTAACTTCTAATCTTGCGACCTTAGGCAGCCTAGCCCACAGACATGAAGGAAGCTCGTTTGGGGAAAGGACTGTTATCTTTAAAATAAAAAAAGAGAATTTATATGAAAAGAATCTTATATGGTAAATTCTTACCCTAAAGTAAATTAACTGGTTGTTTAAAGAGAGGGATGTTTACAAGTCAGAAAGTTGAGGCATGTCAGGAATTGTCTGTGTAAATCAGGAAACATTTTATAAAAGGGAATTTATGCAAGAAATGTTACACAATTTAAAAGTGATTAGGCCTCCTGAATGCTTTATAAAATGCCACTATAGCCGTTAGCTGTACAACTTGGCTGGTTTGCAGCTAGGTAAGACCTAGGACACATGGAGTTAAACGCTGGAAGGAGTTGGACCTTACCTGCACTTCTGTCTAGGTCCTAGGCTCTACACCTAGTACATAATTAAAATCCCAAACTTACCAACAAAACTAAAGGTTGCTAAAAGTTAACAGTGTAACATGAATGTAAGACTACTGAGAAAACAGTCCGCATATACTTTTGGCAAAGTATTATATAAGGAGGCATGAGAATCTGGATTTTTACCTAGATTAAAAGGTTAAAGAATTTTTCTAAGTTGAATAAAATAAAAATGAAGGTTTAAGAAAGTTTTAGAAGGTTAATTGTAAAGGAAATGCTGTATGTAAATGTATCGGCTAAAGTTGAAGGGGTATCATCCAGTTTTTCTGTAAATTGAGCGTTAAAGTAAGAGCACAACAGATTTCACTTAAAGCCCTAACCTGCTCTTTAACAAAAGTTACAAAGTGTTAAAAAGGGTTCATCTTACCTTACGGTCCAATATTAAAATTGGGTAAATGTGTCTACAAGGTTTTATTAAAATTGAGTTTAACATTAATAGCCCATTAATATAAAGGTAAAATTTGGCTTATTTGGTATAAAGTCATAATAGGAAACATTGTCAAATATAAAATGGTGTTTTTTTTGGGCTATATTTGTATAAATATACTATTGGTATGTGTTTCAAAGTTATAGGAGATGGAGACTCCTATAATTCTGATATATCTTAGTGTATGTTATCGGTAATAATTATACTTGTTATGTTTAAATAACTGTGTGCCACAAAGGTAACAGATATCCTTGTCAATTATGACTTTATGGCTACCCTAAAACTTTTTGTCATCCATAAACAATTGTTGTCAAGTTTTGGTCCTCTTTAAAAGGTGGTTTTATAATCAGCTATAAAGCTCTAACAAGTGCTCTTGAATGCAGGTTTCCGTTAACTTTGGAGATTGTGGCATCGGAATAGAGAAGAATGGTCAGGAGTCTTGAAGAGCTAAAATGTTCATCAATATCAAGCAGGACAGGAATTAACTGCATGAAGTGAACTAACAGGAGACTGGAGTGATCTTTTTGACATTTAGCTTAAAATATAGCTAATCATTTGTTTTGCTTTTCAAAGCCAAAGAAACTTTTCTTTTGAGCTATTGATAGCTTTTAACAATTTAGTATACTCCCATTTGGGAGTATACTTGTTGAACAAAATTTGGAGCCTACTTGTTTCTCTCTACCTGATTTTCTCTGGAAATTGGAAATTATCTGTGAGTATTCCTAAGTTATGGCAATATAGTTATTTGCAAAAGTACAATAAGAATCTGTTTTCTTTTGTAACAGGCCACAATTGGGAAAACTGGTTATTTTTACCAAGGCTTTGACTGGAATGGTGTGCTTTCCTTTAAGGAACCAAACTTGCCTTATGAAGCCAATAAAGCCCCTGGAAACTGGCCTCATATTCTGTGTATACAGTCCCTGTACAGCATTTCTGATCTGTGGTAAGTAAACAATGTCACTTTCTGAACAGGCCAGGAACCCCAAGTTATCTTGGAACCTCAAGAGGAGAGGCATTCACCCAACTCATAGGTATTTGATGGTACAAATCCATGTCTGAGCTTGGCTTTAAAAAGGTCTTATCTCAGATTCCTTCTACAGAACAAAGTTCCAACAAAGCCAATTTAAAAGGCCTATGTAACAAATAATTATTCTTGCTGTACTGTATGCAAATAATTAAGCCAAGTATAATAAAGCAAACCAGTTCTATCATGATTTGTCTTTTAATAAAAATGGGAACCTGGAGAGAGAAAATTATGTCTCAAAAACTATAGCACAAGTGTTGTTAAATTCTAGTGTTGCCTAATGTTTTCCAATGTTTATTATTTTCTACAGTTTAAATTAAATTCTATTTTTGTGGCTACAAGTTTCCAAAATAAGCTGTGCTTTCCTAAAGCCCTATGAACTGAAAACTAACTGTTTTAGCAGGCACTGCCTCTAAGCCCCCTGACCATCACAGGAGGAAATCTCTTCACTGCTGGTGCTGACAACTAATAACTGAGAGTGCCCGGAATCCTTCACCCCACGTCTAGTGAGTCCATGGCACTGAGGGTAATTGAGATCGTATCTGTTACAGGAATCAACTCCTGGATACATTGTACTCAAGTCAAAGCCTGGAAAGCTGAGGAAGCAACCTCTGACACCCCAAATGAACATTCTAAATATCAATGTAAAGAACGAGGAAATCTTAAGCTGAAAACCATAAAAAATAAGTAATTGAGAACTCATCTTACTCAGTCTCACCCCTACCTCACCAAAGACTTTTTGTCATTGCTACCTCTCCTTTTAAGCCAAATATTAAAACTTCTAACGGAAATTATTTACTACACCACCCTTGTGGAAATTGCTTTACTCAGTCTACTATTTGCAGTAGGACTATATACTCTAGCACCCTAAAGGTAGAACATCAGACAGAGAATCTCAGTTACTGTAGCATTTTGCTTAATTATTATCCTCATCCCAGGAATAATGGTTATAACAGAAAATAACACAAGGGCCTTTCCAATCATGTGCTTGTGCCTCTTATTGGGTGAGGAATGTTGTTTCTGTATTAACCAATCGGGCCTAGTAAGAGATGCTGCTGAAAAACGTAAAGAAAGGGCTAAAAATCGAAGGGAATACCAAAACAACCAAATAGAATCTTGGTTTGGGAACAAAATCATAGCATGGGTCATCCCATTCCTGGGCCCTCTCCTAATAATGTGCCTGAGACTAATGTTCTTACCCTGCCTAATTAACCTTTTTCAAAGATTTTTAACTGACAAGATCATGGTCATTTCACAGACAACTACCCAAAAACATCTACAGATGGCATTACTCCCCTGCAGGCAATCTGAGACCAGAAAACTCTCTATCCCCTTGTCAGCAGGAAGTAGCCAGAAAGAACATGCTATTCCTCATCCTTTCTATAACTATAGGGTTTGAATTGACAGAGCAGGGGCATTGCCATCTTGGACAAGCACCGCCATTCTAAAATTCCCCTTGATAAAAAACCGCCTAAATCCAAAGGGCATCAGCCTAATGGCTAAGGTCCGCATGACCATAAACCACAAACAACGTCTCTGACCAGAAACATTCCAACCATAAGGTAAACCCCTCCCTGACAAGAGACATGCCAGCCCCAAGATAACCTCCCCTCCAGCTGGAGACATTCCAACCCCTCCATAAACTTCTCCCACACACAGAAACATTCCAAGCTTCTGATAAGCTGTCTCACCAATAAATACTCAGTCTGTAAGAGAGAGTGCTCCTGACTAAAATCAGCCAGAAGCCCCTCTCAGGTTTATTCTCCAAAATAAACCCATCTTTGACTGTTGAGTTTTGTGTTTCTTTCCTCTTTCTTTAACTGTTACAATTTCAAGTCCCCAGCATATGTCAAAATCTGTGCACACTCAAGTCCAGCAGTCAGTCCTCCAGACTGGAACTCCTCCTACATGAAGAGCCAGACCTCTATATACATGCATTTTGCATCTTTCAAATAATGTATTTTCAATCAGCATTTGGTTTTAAAAATATGTGAATATAAGTGGACCCATACAGTCCAAGGACTAAGCTATGACTTTTTCTTATCTTGTTCAAATATCTAAGGGGTGTGGGGAGTCACGCCCTACAAACCACAAATTCTCATCAGGTGAGTTTTATTTAACCCTATATATTGTGACTTACTTTCCAATCTGACTGGCATAACATTACATGACGAAGAAGAAAACCAAAATAGTTTACCCCCAAACATGTTTCTTTGCCATATTTTGAAATGGCTCTGCAAAGCTGTCCTTTGTGGGGAAAAATGCATCTGTAAAGAATCTCTACTAATATAGCTAGATCTTTTTCTTCCAGGCCCTCCCAATACTGTAGAGATTAACTGAGAGTCTAGTACCTTTCAAAGGTCTGAATACGAAACATTTGTCATCTATTGTCTCTAAGGACAGCCACTATGAGACTTCAAAAGAACTTTGGTCTCCACAATCTGAACATTTCCTTTCTATTGATCCTAGATCTTTAGACAAGCTCAACTAATTGTCAACCAGAAAAAAGTTTAAATTTACCTATAGCTTAGAAACACTCCACCCCACCCCCACTCTGCATTATGCTGCCTTTCTGGACCAAATCAATGTATTTCTCAAATGTATTTCATTGATGTCTCATGACCCCCTAAAATGTATGAAACCAAGCTGCATCCCAACCACCAGGGGCACATGTTACCAGGACCTTCTGAGGTCTTTATTATGGGCCATAGTCACTCACGTTTGGCTCAGAATAAATCTTCTCAAATATTTTACAGAGTTTGACTCTTTTTGTCCATTTATGTGTGTGTGTGTGTGTGTGTGTGTATGTGTGTATGGAGGAAGAGAGATACACACTATATATATGCATATGTGTGTGTATATAATTTATAAACTTATAAATACATACATCAGGGTTGTATGATCAAAAGTTTATAAACACAACCAATCAAAATAGTTTATAGTCCTCTTCATTTGTGATAATAAACTTTATTTAAGCCCTGAGTACCATAAAAGTGAGGATGGTAAGGAAATTCTTCTACCATTTTGTTTCCTCAGAAAATATAAAGGACTACTAAGGTAAGAATCACCTTTGCTCTGATACAATGATTTAGGGGCAATAAATAATGGTGATGGTCAATTAGAAAGACTTAGAAAGCTTAGAACAAGCAAGGGCTGGTTCTGAGATGATCAGAGATGTCTGGCTCATGAATTGAGTTATTTGTTGTTACAGACTGAATTGTGTCTCCTCACAAATTCATACGTTGAAGTCCTAACCTCTAATGCGATTATATTTGAAGATAGGGCCTTTAAGGAGATTAAATGAGATCATTAGGGTGAAGCCCTAATCCAATAGGACTGGGGTCCTTAGAAAAAGAAGAGGAAACCCCAGATCTCTCTCTTTCTCTCTCTCTCTCTCTGTTTCTCTCCCTCCCCCCACCCCACCCCCACACAGATAAAAGACCATGTGAGGAGGCAGCCATCTACAATCCTCAGCAGAAACCACCCTATGGATACCTTGATCTTGAACTTCTGACCTCCAGAACTGTAAGAAAATTAACTTTTGTTGTTTAAGCCTCCCATTCTGTGGTATTTTGTTATGGCTGCCCTACCAAATAAATAAAAATTTGCTGTTACAGTGGAAGAGAGTGGGGTCTCTAAGAGAACACTGAGGATTGTTAATTCTTTGTAAGGAGCCAGTGAAATTTTTCTGCCTCCAAGGAAAATGTTTGAAAATTCACTTCATCCTCTCCCCTTCCAGCCCACAGTGCAGGGCATTCATGACCTTTCTTTCAGTAATTATAGGATTGCTCTTTATGGAAGGAAAAATAGCTTTTCCTCTACTCATCTTAGGTTCATTGGCTGGGTTCTTGTAACAAAAGACAGACGTACAAGAGAAAAGCATACAAATTAATCTTCATAACACAGGAGCCTTTATAAGGAAATGAAGCCCTAAAGAATCAGCTAAACCTGAGTACTTTTTCATAGTAGGTTTGATGAAGAATAGATAGTCAGGGAGAAATAGAATAGGGCAAGGCGTATAAGCTAAGGGTAATAAACTGCGGGAAACTTAGCAAGTCTTGTTTGTTCCGATTCTTCTGTGTCTCCTTGTCTTTGGAGACAGGATGTTCCTTTTCCCTGGGCATAGGGAAGGCACCACTCACAGGAGTGTCTTATAATCTGTTTTACTCCAATCTTCCTGCATCTGCCATGTTCTCAAATTACATGAGTTTAAAATATTCAATATGTGGGCTGGGTGCAATGACTCATGCCTGTGATGCCAACACTTTGGGAGGCTGAAGTGGGAGGATTGCTTGAGCCCAGGAGTTTGAGACCACCTGGGAGACATAGCAAGGCACCATTTATACAAAAAAAAAAAAAAAAAAAAAAAAAAATTAAAGCTAGCCAGGTTTGCTGGTGCACACTTGTAGTCCTAGCTACTTGGGAGGCTGAGGTGGGAGGATTATCTAAGCCCTGGGGATTGAGGCTGCAGTAAGCTGTGATTGTGCTCCGCATCCTAAGTGACAGAGTTAGACCTGTCTCAACAACAACAAAATAATTAATATGCTAAGGTGCCATATTTGGGGGTGGCATGTTTTGAGTTTCATCAGTTCCAACCTGAAAAATTTCTAATCTTAAATTGAAAAGTAGGAGTCCTAAAAGTCAAAAGAAGAATAATCTTTTTAAACTCCAGGAAGATATAAAGGAATGATAAGTGCACAATGCATATTTATTTTAAAATATCTGATCTGACTAACCCTTAACCTCCCAACTTCCATCTCTCATTTGGAGCTAATCCAAAGAGCTTGCCTTTTACTGACCTATATCTCCTCAAGTCTTCCTCCTTAGAGTTTCCCATGGCTTCAACATTCCTGTTCACTCTTGGCATTTAGATTCCTCTCTTGTTCAGCATTCTTTATTGGCTCAAAACTTTACCCTGGCTCCTGATATCATCTCCAACTATCTTGCCTCAATATCCTTTTGCAGGCTTTTATCCTGTTGCTCTGATGTCATCCTACACCGCGATCAAACAGATTGATTTTATTCCTGTCTCTATGTCTTTACTCACACTATTACTCACCCTTACCCTCTTCCTTCAGTCCTGCTTCCTGCCCTTTCCCTGTCAGTGTCCATTCTGAGAGCATTCCTAAACAACTTCCTGCAAGCTATTCTTCATGTGCTTCCTATGGACCCAACCTGCAACACCTTGTAAGTTTGCAACACCTTGTAAGTTTGCACCTTGTAAGTTTGATGTTATGGCAAAGTGACCACAATTGGGCCTTTCTGTGGACCTTGAGGTTCCACAGAGAATTATTGCAAACTGGAGAGGAAGTATCCATAAGTGGCCCAGAGAAGCATGCTTAGACAAACTACTCTATTGCCCTGAGCTGGGACAAGGACTGGGCTTCCGGGCAACTAGAACTGTGAGGAGGTTGGGGTAGGAGCAAGGGGACAGTCCTTAGACATAATTGGTCTGTCTCTGAACCTCTCCTCACTTTCAAGGATGGTTTGATGTCCATTTTAACAGCACTCAGAACACTCATCTGAGTTCCCTCTCTTTTGTAGCCCTTCTTGAGCCTGACAGTCATAATGTCTCATCTTTTGTACTAAAATTTTCTTTATTCTCCAAAGAAATTTTGTTATTATCAGCATAAAATATGAGGCTGCAGGCAACAGTTTTGGTACTTGCAGTTTGGGAGAGATGGTGATATGAGCAGCTGAAATCTAAAACGAGAACCAGATGCTCACCCAGGCCCCTCTTGGAAGGATCATACCCTAGTTCCATGACCACACTGTGCCTCAGTCTTCTTATCCTTTAGATGGGCATATTCACTCCCTGACTGGAAGAAATTTTATAGGTTTAGGTTTACAAAGTGAATAACGAAAGGGCTGTTAATTTTCCCCTGCCTATTCTGTTGTCCAAGTACATGTCAATGTTTGCATATGGCGTTCAGTCTCAGGAGTCTGGCTTTTCACAGACAAGGTTAACTGGACTAAAAATATTACCTTGCAGGACCTATGAGTTTTACGTTGAATGCTGAGCTTCTGACATAGAAGCTGACAAAGTGATGTTGAAAAGTTGTGGAAGATATTCTCAAGAACTTCCATTCCCAGTTTGCAAGGGACAAGAAGGAGAGGGCTTCTACCTAGCATGTCCTATCTCCCTTCTGCCTTCTCTCTGGACATGTTATAAAATAGCCTTTGCTGAAGCCAGGCTACCACATAATATTGCTACTGCAATTGCCATGACTTTAATTACTACTGCCTATTATTCAAAAACACTAATTGAGTCACGGTCCCATTGCAAATGTGACTTAACTTGCTGTTTTACTGCTTGCTCAGGCACTGCAAATAAAAAAATAATGGCAGTTATAATTAACTCAGAATCAGCTATATAACCTGCCCCTCAGCCCGTGACGGGTAAAAGTTCAATTAAAAAGTAAAGTTATTAACAGTGTAAGGTTTGGTCACACATCTGTCATACAGAGTGTGACGGGGCACAAATATTACCCCATGCAACCAGAGAGGGAATTACTGAAGACCTGAAGTAACTTTATTTTTGGCCCTTCAAAGGTAAAGAAATAGCTCCATATATAATTCAATTAAAATCATATATAAAGTCATATGATTTGCCACTTGCTTAAAAAGTCTAGTAGAAGTGTTTCTTGTAGAATCACAAAAGGTCTAATAGTAGTAAACCACAAAGCTAAAATTAAAAAGAAAATCATGAAGCGATGCTAAGAGGAATAAGAGAACCTTACCAAGGTGTCTGCAAACCTCCCAAAAAGTTAATTATTGGAAACCAGAGAAAGATAACTAACATAAAATACGACTTCACACCCGATAGGATGGTTGTCATCAAAAAGATGGGCAATGACAAATGCTGGCAAAGACGTGGAGAAATTCGAACCCCTGTATACCATTAGTGAGAATGCCAAATCGTACAGCAACTTTGAAAAATAGGTTGGTGGTTCCTCAAAACATTAAACATAGAGTAACTATATGACCCAGCATTTCCACTGCTGGGTTTATACCCAGAAAACTGAAACTTCATGTCTGCACAAAATCTTGTACACTAGTGTTAATAGCAGCAGTATTCATAATAGCCAAATAAAAGTGAAAACAACTCAATTGTCTGCTGATTGATGAATGGATAAACAAAATGTGGTATATCCATATAATGGAATATTCATTAGCCATAAAAAGGAATGTAATTGTGATCTAAGCCATAATGTGAAGGAACCTGGAAGACATTATGCTAGCCAAAACAAGCCGGACACCAACAGACATGATTCCATTTAGATGAAAAGTCCAGAACAGGCAAATCTTTAGAGATAGAAAGTAGATTAGTGGTGGTAGGGACTAGGAAATGGGGGGAATGAGGAGTTACTGCTGATGGCTACAGCAACCTTTTTGTCACCAGGGACCAGTTTTTTCCCCAACCTTTTTGACACCAGGGACCCATTTCATGGAAGACAGTTGCTCCAAGGGACAGAGGTGGGGGATGGGGAGGAGATGGTTTGGGGATGAAACTGTTCCACCTCAGACCATCAGGCATTTGTTAGATTATCACAAGGAGTGTACAACCGAGATTCCTCACATGCATAGTTCAAATAGGGTTGAGCCCCCATGAGAATCTAATGCTGCTGCTGATCTGACGGGAGGCAGAGGTCAGGAGGTAATACTTGCTTGTCGCCACTCAACTCCTGCTATGTGGCCCAGTTCCTAACAGGCCAGAAACTGGTACCAGTCCACAGCCCATGGGTTGGGAACCCCTGAGTTATAGGGTTTTTTCTGAGGAGACAAAAATGTTCTTAAATTAGGTAGTGGTGATGATTGCACAATTTTGTGAATATACTAAAAACTACTGATTGTTCACTTTGAAAGAGTGAATTCCATGATGTATGAATTCTAATTCAACTTTGAAAGGCTTCTCAAAATAAATAAATAAGACATTTGAACTATTTGGATTGCTACATACATGAAGCAGCTGAGGCCCATGAGTAGTTAACAAACGTGGGTATTGTAATTATTTGGCCCGTTCATGTGACAATCCGATGGCCCCTTGCTTCAACTTCTGTCTGCAGTATACACAGCTACCACCTTTAGGAAGCTAGCAAAGCAAATAACTGGGGGAATAAAAATACAACTCAGAGTAAAAACTGAATAATCAATATGGACATGATCCTCAATGTATTTGCCTGGATGTATCTATCACAGTGGGGTTGCAAGCTTTCACCTATACACAGAGAATACAGAATTTTTTATTTTGTTCATGAGTAATCATAAGAAATCTCCTTCCCATGATTCTTACACTTTAAAACATTTTAACTAAATGACCAAACCAAAATAAAACTAAATCTGGCCAGGCACAGTGGCTCATGCCTATAATCCCAGCACGTTGGGAGACTGAGGCAGGAGGACTGCGTAAGACCAGACTGGACAACATAGTGAGACCCCATCTCTATAAAAATAAATAATAAATAAATAAAAATAAATCCACTCTAATGATGCACACAATGTTTTAGGAAGTGTCAGTACCTCTTAGCTAAAAGTCCTCAGGCTCTCATATAGCTTCAATCTACTCCAGCTTCTCTCCTGTGGACACTACCTAGGTGTCTGGGGGAGTGAGTGGCTGCTTGTTTTGCTGGCATTCACGGCTAAATTCTATAACTAGTGTAAACTATTCTGGTCTTTCTTGATTTGGACACTGCTTGGGTGACACACTCTGGCTTACCCCGATACCCCCCAAATTAACTCAGTCCTCACTACTTTAGACCCCTCAGCCCTGGCCCATCCTCCACTCAGCCTGCCATCCTGGTGGTCCTCTGCCCCCAAAGACCTCCACCAGTTCCAGTATCAGCCCTGAAATCCCTTCCAGCCCACCATGGCAGGCCCGGGGAAAGCCCCATGGCTCTCAGCTCAGCATCCATGCAACGTGGGATGTGAAGGCAGCCCAGGATCATTCCACCCAGGGCCTCTCTCTGTAGTGAGAGTACATTTGGCATGGCTGCCTCCCAGGTTGAGCTGTGCAGGTCTGAGAACTGATCCAGAGAGATTTTCAGTATCCTAAGGAGCATCTTGGTTTAGAAGAGCCGTTCCTCTGCCCTTGGCTTTTTCCTTCCCCTCTACTTGAGCCAAAGACAAATAAGGCCCAAATCTGGGCACACACAACCCATTCTGGTCTACCTCCTTCTCCAAGCCTGTTCACAATCCGCTTGGGCCGGAAGAGTTGAGTTTCTCCCCTTCTATCACCTGGAGACACATCTCAAGCTTTCACCTGACACAACATCTACTCTTCCCAGCAGGAGAACTGTATGAGCTGGGTTACTCAGGATTGGCCTTGCTATGTTAAGGTGTAGGGAGTGGGATGGGGGTGGGAGATTAATTGGAAAAAGAATCTTAATTATCTTTCTCACATCAGAATCTAAATGCTCTCTTGTCTTTCTCTGCATTCACACTGTAATTCACCAGATCCCAAAGTCCTGCACATCCCTTTTTCCAAGGCAAATTGGTCTGAGGCCAACTAGGTAAAAGGCGTGGCTCTTAGAAAGATAAAAGAAATGTGTGTTAATACTTATCAAAACATTGTCCTTTACCTCGTTAAAAGAAAAAACTTCTGACAAATTAAATTTAACAGAGTTTATTTGTGCAAAGAATGATTGGAGAATCAGGCAGTCTTCAGGACCCTTAGCGGTTCCTACAGCTGCTGTCCTTAAGCTGGGGCATCCACAGACAGAAAATGGAAATGGGATACAGAATCCGCTCATTGGTTACAGCTCTGTGTTTGCCTTATCTGGGCATGATCTGTCTGATCAGTTGGCAGCCTGTGATTGGCTGAGACTCAGCTAGATGTTACAAAAATACACTCCTAAGTTAGGCTTTCAGTTTGCTTACATACTAAGTTAGGTCACAGTTCATTATATAGGGACTCACAGTATGAGGGTGACCTCAGGCCAGATTTAGTTTAAATTATATACATACGCATTATTTGATGGTGTTATTTAGCAGTTAAGAATATTTAAAAACTCTGGCTAGTTTTAAGTACTCAAGTGTAAACCATAATTTGTCATTTTTCTAGATTAAAAAGTGCATTTTGGCCAGGTGCAGTGGCTCACTCCTGTAATCCCAGCACTTTGGGAGGCCAAGGAGGGTGGATCACCTGAGGTCAGGAGTTCGAGACCAGCCTGGCCAACATGGTAAAACCCCATCTCTATTCAAAATACAAAAAATTAGCTGGGCTTGGTGGTGGATGCCTATAATCCCAGCTACTTGGGAGGCTGAGGCACAAAAATCACTTGAACATGGAAAATGGACGTTGCAGTGAGCTGAGATCACACCACTGCATTCCAGCCTGGGCAACAAGAGCAAAACTCCATCTCAAACAAACAAACAAAAAGAAACGTGCATTTTATTTTGCTAACAGCTGATGCTCTTGCATTGTGACGAAATATAGACGCATATAAATGAGAGACATTTAATGGAAGAGTCCAGAAGAGAGCTCAGGAACCAGACAGCCTGGATTCAAATAATCCTGACTCTGCCAGTTCCCCTGGCTGAGTTACGTATTCTCAGCCTTACTTTCCTTGTCTGTAAAATGGGAGAGAGAGTTTATAGGGTGCTTGCGACAGATAGGCAAAATAATACATATAAAATATTTAGAACAGTGCCCTGCACATGGTAAAAACATGATAGTGTTCTCTGTTCATGTGTAATTACTAATAATGTAATTATAATATAAAGCTGACTCTCATGCAGTTCTCAGTAAATATAGACTAGGTGCTGTGCTAAGGATTAAAAATTCAATATTGAGACAGGCACAGTCCCTGCCCTTATGTACTTATCAAAGCTGAAGATAAATGCCCTCTCTGGCTCACTGTACATAGACAAGATCAAGGTGTTCTCTCTTAGGTAGTTCCTCAGTTACCCAAGACCGTCCGGCTTCCCAGATGCTATTCAGGCCACCAGGTCTGAATATCTCCTAAGTTGGCATGTGTTTCCTTTGCCAACCCTGTGTATTTATTTTTGAGACAGAGTCTTGCTCGGTTTCCCGACTAGAATGCAGTAGTATGATCATTGTTCACTACAGCATCGACCTCCTGGACTCAAGTGATTCTCCTGCCTCAGCCTCCCAAGTAGCTGGGACTATAGGAGCAGTCCATCATGCCCAGCTAATATTCTATGTTTTGTAGAGATGGATCTCACTGTGTTACCTGGGCTGGTCTTGAACTCCTGAGCTCAAGCAACCCTATCCTCCTCAGTCTTCCGAAGTGCTGGGATTACAGGCCTGTATCCCACCTGAGGCAGCCATGCCAAATGTACTCTCACTACAGAGAGAGGCCCCGGGCGGAATGATTCTGGGCTGCCTTCACATCCCACGTCACATGGGTGCTGAGTTGAGAGCCATGGGGCTTTCCCCGGGTCTGCCATGGTGGGGTGGAAGGGATTTCAGGGCTGAGGCTGGAATTGGTGGATATCTTTGGGAGCAGAGGACCACTAGGATGGCAGGCTGAGTGCAGGATGGGCCAGGGCTGCAGGGTCTAAAGTAGATTACAGGCATGTAGCCACCATGCCAGGCCTGCCAACCCTATCCTCCTCAGCCTTCTGAAGTGCCAGGATTACAGGCACGAGCCACCATGCCTGGCCTGCCAACCCTATTTAATCAATCGGCATTCCAGCTATTCACAACTGTTCATACATCCAGTCTTTGGTTCTGTTGGGGGTCAAAGAAAACATTACCCCAAAGTATGGTGAGTTGGCACACTGAGTACTTTGAACTAAAGGAGATTGGAAAGCCTCAGATGTGGCGTCAGAAGCAGTCTGTCCTCTGACCTTCTGCTGTCCTCTTTCTCCACCCGAAGCAAATCATAGAAACCACAATTCCTCTTCTCCAAGGTGGGTCATAAAATTAGGAACCCTCTCCCCCAAAGCAAGCCATAAAGCCTGAAAAGGTCACTCTTTCCCTTCTCCCCTTTCTCTTTCTAGAAGTATCCTGCCCCATACAGGGGGAGAAATGCTGCATAGAGAGGCCAAAAAGAATCTAGACAGACCTCGCTGGGTCTCCCTGCCTCAGTCTATCACCATTACATCATACCCCTTATCCACTCACATTTTGACACAGCTGTCCACTCTTTGTGGAACCTAAGCATACAAATAGATGTTTTTTTCTGGGTCTTTGGGTCTTTGTGTCTTCATTTGTGAAGGCTCTTGTGCTATGTAAATCTTTGATTCAAATAAATTTGTTACACTTTCCTCTTGTTAACTTGTCTTTTCCTATAGGAGTGTCAGCTGTGACCCTTATGATGGGAAAGAAAAGGTATCACCCCTTTCCACCCCTGCAGTTTTCTCCAGGTGTGTGGGCAGCCCTGGGGCTGCGTTCTTCCATCAAGAAAACACAAGGGGGCGGTAGTGGCACTTGGACTTGATGGTAGTGGGACTTAAAATTGAGTTCCAGAAAAGAAAGAAAATAAAAATGATAGAAGGCAAAGATGGAAGAAGAGAAGCCTCAAGAAAAGAAGCGTGGTGTGAAAAGAGCCAATAACACATTTTAGTGTTTTTCCCAGAGTTGTGCTCCCTCCCCAACATGAAACAGTGCAAAGCATGGAATTAATCCACTCCAACGCATTGTGAGGAAGAAGGTTTGAAGTGAAGGGAGCAGGGAAAGTGCAGGCTGAAGCCCTGTGGAAGAGGGCTGGGCTAAGCAGCTTCTAGGGAACGGGGCCACTTATGGCCCAGATCAGCTGGCCTGCTCTTTCTTTCCATAGGCTCCAAGGTACAGCCAGCTTCTGTCACCATAAGAGATTTCCCTGGCTTCTGAGCCAGCTGTCACCAGCTACCACGCCCCACCCAGCCCCAGGCAAACCCACAGTACATTTTCTTCTCTGAGATTTACTACCAGGAAACAGATTAAAAAACAACAAAAATAAGCAAAGGGTGAATTACCCAGGTTAAAGGCAATGTTGTGCAGCTCCTGTGGACAGACCTCTAGTTCTTATTTATTGTTTTAAAAACTAGATTGGATTGAATGCTTTGTCTTTTTTCTAAGAGAGCTAAGGTGACCAAATGTCCAGGTTTGCCCAGGTGTGAGGGGATTCCTGGAATTCAGGACTTTGAGTGCCAACCCTGGGAGAGTCCTGGTCAACTGGGAAGAGTTGGTCATCAACAGAGAGCTCAGACCGGGCCCTCCTCACCTCCAGACCGAGCTTCTGAATGAAGCTTTGCAGAAAGCTCTCCCAGTCAGGGCTGAGCCAAGCATGGGAGTTTGGGCCCCCAGCTGCCTGTTGGTCTCAAGTGGGCAATTTTCATCCTCAAGACTTTTACCAGGGAACCACTGGATAGGGGCTCCAGTCTCCCCAGATGCCACACCATGTACATTCCCCGTGCCTGTTTTCCTCACCAAAGCAGGAAGAAGTAGGGTGCGATTTCTGCGTGGGTGCTCCTCTGGCCATTTTTTAGGGAGTGGTTTCTCCAGATCAGGAAACTCTCCCGTCCCCCCTCCCTACCCCCCCATCAAGAGCATTTTTATTTTATAAACAAAATTAAGCAGAGTCCCTTGCCGCAGGCCGTCCGCTGTGGTAGTGTATGAACATCATGCATTTCCTAGAGGAGCAGACCAGTTGCAGCACCTTCCAAACTATTCAGCCACTGAATTTCCTCCCTTTTCTTTGGGAAACCTGTGTTCTGAAGAGCACATCTCCTGGAACCTTTGTTTGATCCCACTTAAGCAGCTTTGGGACCTCCCCTGGTGATACCCAGTGCTGTTTTCATAAAAGAATCAAGCAGAGCACTAAGGGCTTTTCACTGAGACGGACCCAGAGCCACCGGCCGTGCCAAGTGTACGCAGGGGGTGTATGTGTGTGTGTGAGCTTGCTGGCAGGCGGCCCTCTGCAGGCAGTTCTTTGCATCTCAGGCCAGGTTGCAAATGCCATCTCTGCTGGCTTGGGGAGGGCTATTTAAAGTCTCTCTAAAGGCCATCAAGCCTGCATGACTTCTCACACTTCCTAAAAATTGCAGGGTCCGAATGGTGCAAATTCCAGCCAATGCAGCTCTCGGGTCATCGCCTTGTGTGCCAGCATATGTAGGACTCGCATCAAGTTACTGTAAACAGATGGCATGTTTGTTATACTCTTGCTGAAATGTACTATTATATATGCACATTTTGTTTGCTAAGCTTTGAAGACTTGAGTTGATTAATTAAAAGCAACACATACTTAATAGTTGTATTTTTTTCAAATGATACATTTGGTTTTTGTAATTTTTTTTACATGGAAAAAAAAAAAAAAAAACCCAACCAACAAGGCCTGATTTATATACTGAAAAGAGGTTCTTTGCAAGTAAATTAGGAAAAGTAGTTTGCATTCCTGAACTTATTTATTTTCCGCGGTAGCTAATGTTGCTTGTTATTCTAAACTGAGTGGGGATGCTAAAAAAGAAAAAGCGTTGCCCTCCTGTAGGGCAAGTATCACCTGTAAATTTCCATGAGACAGTTGTGCCTCTAATCTCTGAATTCAATTCCACCAGAGCAAGTTGACTTTCACCGAGGTGACTTTGAAGCCAAGTCATTTTGCAGGTTCAAGAAGTAAACTCTGCCAGCCACACCGCTGAGCCCACTGGCCAGGGTGCCGCCTGCGAAGCCCCACCTTCCACCATACCCTCCCCTCAGTGCTGGTTCCACTGAGGTAGTCACCAAAACAAGTTGTTTAATTAAAAGATTTCCAGCTCCTTATTTCCCAAGTGCAACAGAATGGGAAAGTGTCCCTGCTGTAATGTAAATAATGGCAGTCAGTCTTCTACACATCCCGGTGAGGGAAATTGCTCGCTGGCTCGTAGAAGAGTTGCCAGCCTTTCCAATACAACACTTTGGGCTGAAACTCACACATATGTGCTATTGAAGTTGAATTCTGGCAAGTGCTATTCCTGGTATTTATTTGAAAGAAGCCAAGTACTTAAATGGAATTAAAACAAAACAGGCTTTTTACTCTCTTCCCTGCAACCTACAACCCTTGGCTCCCTCTTCTCTGAGTTTTGTTTGGATTTTAAAAAATTGACTACACCCCTTCAGAAATTCCCCCCTCTGGTGTCAACTGGTCTCCAGTTGGCATTGGAAATGCTGAAATGTCAAAAAGATGGTTGAAACTGTCTAAAGAGCAGCTTCCTGAGAAAAAATTAACCTTCCTTGGATTCCTCTCCAGGTTTTAGGCCAATTGAGGTCACCTTTGAAAGAACAACCTGTCCAAGCTTTCCACATGAAAATAAGGGTGGTCCCTACCAACAGCTCACATGGCTGACTATGGCAGCCACACTCAGGGCCTGGCATTTGCTGGGCCCAGAGAAAGTTGATTGGGGTTAAGGTGGCCTGAGCGGTTTCAAGTCAGAGTGTGAGGCATCTAGGAGGGGCCTCGGAGAAGATGAATTCCCACATTTTCCTCAAGAAGAAGCAGAGGCCTGAGGCTGTACATCTAGCAAGTTGTGGGAAGGGGAGGAAAGGGGATGCTTACACCTGCCAATTCGTCTTTGCACCACCAAACCTTCCCCACCTCCACATCGGCCAAGCTTGGGTCTCTTTCATGGAGCCAGGGAGGGGCAGCGGGAAGGAGGCCTAAGGGCTAAGAAGAAAAACTGGTCTTCCAAATATCAACCTGCTGTGTGGGATGAGGAGAGGCAGGAACAGGCATGACTGTAGGCTTGAAGAATGTGCTTTCCCTGCCTTCTCACCTTCCTTCTCATTTTATTTTTCCTTTTGGACTTCATGTGCAAACGTTCAAGTTAATCATACTCCTTGGATCATGGTCCTTTGTCATCTTGGTCTTCTCAATGCCTCCTCTTGCTCAGTTTTATTTATTTTTAATTTATTATTATTTTGCTTAACTTCAGCATACTCTGAGATATTTTTAATTATATATATTATATATATAATTATATATTTTAATTATATACATTTTAGTTAATTATATATATATGTATATATAATGAGATGGGGTCTCACTCTGTCACCCAGGCTGAAGTAGTGGTACAATTATAGCTGACTGCAGCCTCAAACTCCTGGACTCGAGCAATCCTCCTGCCTCAGCCTCCCAAAGTGCTGAGATTACAGGTGTGATCCACCGTGTCTGGCTGCTTTGTTTTGTTAACGGGAAAATCAAACCCTGTAAAATATTTTAACAAGATTTGTTCTGATCCAGTCTGAGTGACCATAGCCTAGGTAAACACAGTCTCAAGGAGTCCTGAGAAAGTGTGCCCAAGGTGGTTAGATTACAGGTTGGTTTTGTACATTTCAGGGAGGCAGGAGTTACAGGCAAAGACATACATCAGTATACGGAAGGTATACATTGGTTTTGCCCCAAAAGGCAGGATATCTCAAAGCAGGGGGCTTACAAGCCCCCTGGTGAATTCAGAGATCCTTGAATCGGCAATTAGTTAAAGGAACAAAACTTTGATGGTTCCTCAAAAAGTTAAACATAGAATTGTCATATGATCAAGCAGCTCTACTCTCAGGTATATACCCAAAAGAACTGAAAAGAGGGACTCAAATAGATACTTGTACACCAATGTTCATATCAGCATTCTTCACAATAGACAAAAGGTTGGAACACCCAAGCGTTCATCAACTGATGAATATGTTTTCAAAAAGTGTGGTATATAAATATTAATATTTCATATTTTAAAATAAATGGGGATATTATTCACCCAGAAAAAGGAATGAAATTCTAATCCAAGCTACAACATGAGTGAACTCTGAAGACATTATGCCAAACGAAATAAGCTGAATTAAAAAGGACAAATATTGCATGATTTAACTTATCTAAAGTACCTAGAATAGTTAAGTTCACAGAGACAAAAAGTAGAACAGTGGTTACAGGGGGCTATCGGATGGAGAACGGGGAATTACTGTCTAATGGGTACAGTGTCTTAGTTTGGGATGATGAAAATGTTCTAGAAATGAATAATGGTGATGGTTGTAGCACAATGTGAATATAATTAATACCACCAAATAGGTAAAAATGCTTAAAATGGTAAGTTTTATGTTATGTATATTTTACCACATACAAAAAAGACATCTAGAAAAATACAACACATAGAGGTCCTCTACAAGCCAGGTCCCCTACAATCCAGGTCCCCTGATTTCCTCCAATGCTATATAACTAATTTTAATATCAAAATCAGGAAATTGACATTAGAATAAAACAATTACCTGGACTACGGATCTAGGCAGATTTTATCAGCTCTGTGCATGCACTCTTTCTTTTGTGTGTGTTTATATCTTGATGTATACTTCTATGACCCTTTATCACATATATAAATTTGTATAACTGACACCTCGATCAAGATATATATATGTCTATATTTTTAATTTATCTAAAAGTTATTGTGTTATACATCTCATTCTTCTTCTTGCTTGCTAAGAAAACCTAACCACTAATCTGGGAGTGGAGGCGCATGCCTGTTATCCCAGCTGCTCAGAAGGCTGAGGCAGGAGAATCGCTTGAACCTGGGAGGCGGAGGTTGCGGTGAGCCAAGATAGTGCCATTGCACTCCAACCTGGGCAACGAGAGCAAAGCTCTGTCTTAAAACAAACAAAACAAAACAAAACAAACAAACAAACCTAATCACTATAGTCTTAAGATCTATGTTCTTATGTATGTACCTAATTCATTGCATAATGTGATCCTGTAGCATCACATTTAACTCTCACCTCTCCCAGTAGACATCTAAGTTGCTTCAAATTCCCTACCACAAAAAATATTAAGGTTGCACTAAACATCCTCAGGCAAGTGTCATGATGGTGCTGTGTGCGAATTTCTCTGGGTACCTTCCTAGACGCTGAATTGCTGGGACATTACATTTTTCATTTAATCAAGCTCTGCCATGTTGCTATCCAAAAAATGGTGGCTCCAGTCTACACTCCCGCCCACCAGCAGAACACGAGTGTTCCTCTGTCCTCACACTCTAACCAACAAGTGGCATTAACAGCTTTCTAGTTTTTGCAAGTCTTATAGAGGAAAGTGTTGTTTTAATTTGCATTCCTCTGATTGCTAGTGGTTTTGATCATCTTGATGGGTTTAGGACATGCTAGCCCAAAATATGGCACCTTGGCATTTGAGAAAACAGCAGAAGCAGGAAGGTCACTCTTAGCTTCCACTCATGCTTCTCCCATGAAGCAGGCCATAAAACTTTCATTCCAGAGTTCTCCTCCCATTTCTCCCTGAGAAAATGAACATCCTTAACTCTAAAGATACAGAGAAGAATCTGATCAAACAGGCCTTGCGAAATTCCCCCCAATTTAGTAACATTAGATTATACCCTCTTTGTCTACACTCATACTTCTCCACAACTACCCACTTCTTCATGAAACTTAGCATAAAAATACATAGGTTTCCCTGTTTCTTTAGGTCTCCACTTCACATAAAACTTATATTAAATAAATGTATATGGTTTTCTCTTGTGAATCTATCTTTCATTATAGGGATCTTAGCCACGAACCTAGCAATGGGTGAGTAAAGAAACCTGTCCTTCCCTACAATATGTCCTCCCTGTTCATAAGCTTATTAGCTTTTAGAAATTTGTCCTCTGTGTCATGAGTTGAATTGTGCTCCCCCAACAAGATATGTTGAAGTCCTAATCCCCAGTACTTCAGAATGTGACCTTATTTTGAAATAGGGTCTTTACAGAGGTCACCAAGTTACAATGAACTCATCAAGGTGGGTTCTTAATTCAATAAGACTGGTATCCTTATAAAAAGGGGCAATTTGCATACAGAGACAGGCATGTACAGAGGGAAGACGATGTGAGGAGACCCAGGAACAATGAGTCATGCCATGTTGGAGTGATGCTGCCACAAGCCCAGGAACGTCTGGGGCTTCCAGAAACTGGAACAGGCAAGGAAGTGTCCTTCTTCTACAGGTGTCAGAGGGAGCATGGCCCCACTGATGCTGATTTCTGACAGCTGGCCTCCTGAACTATGAGACAATGAAGTCCTTTTGTTCTACGCTACCCACTTTGTGGCACTTTGTTACAGCAGCCCTGCAAAGCAAATACACAGGGAACTGCATGTTCACAGCATCTGCCCGGTTTTCAGTGAGGCTCCTTCCTTTTCCTATGACTATTCAAAAGTTCTTTGTCTGCTACAAATTCACTTTGACTTTTCATTCCTTTCTCCCTCCTTTCCATCATCCTACCTGCTTTCCTGGAGCTACTTTGAGAGTAGAATTTCATGTAGAAGGGAACAGCCACTTAGCTAGAGGTGAGATGGAGGTAGAGAGCAGGGATATATTTAGGCATAGGAGGTTTATGATGCCTCCGAACAGAAGCAGGGAAGCAGTCCTGGGTTGTAGGATCAACCTAGAGACAAGGAGAATTCTCTGTGCTTCCCTAATCACCTTGAGTTCCTTATCCCAAAGCCGCTAGGTCCGCCTGTGGCTGAGATCAGCCAGTAAGTGTCAGCTGGCTTCCCAAGGCATCTTTGGACTAGGTTTACAGGTGCCACCTTCAACCAAACCGGTTGGTTTTCCTCCTGCCCACACGCGTGGGGTCTAGTAAGTACCAAAACCCACTCAGGAAATCATGCAGCGGGCTGTTTTAGGTCTTCTGAAACTCTGTCTTCTAATTTGGTTTTGTTGAGCCCTTCTCAGTATTCAAGGAGGAAGGCCATGGAGCATTCCAAAAGTCTTTGCCTTTAAAAAGGTCCTTTTGTTGCCACAATGAGATGACGTTATAAGGAAAGGCTGAGACCAGCTGGAGGAAGACGTGTGGGCAGGGCCAGCGCTGCAGGAGCAGCCACTGAAGAGCCTAATTCTGCCCAGGATGTGGTTTCTAAAATGAACCAGTTTCATCCATCATTAATTTTTGCTTGCCTAAGTTGTGCCATCTCACTGCCCTTTCACGGTAACTTCCTTGAGAGGCCACTTATACTTCTCCAGGGGCCCCAAACACGCAGCACCTAGATTTTTCTGCAGTGTTTGGGAACACGCACTGGACAAGACAAGTCCTCCCCTAAAAGCAAGAAGCTCAATGCCAACTTCATACAAAAAGAAAAGAAAAGAAAAGAAAAGAAAAGGAACAAGAGCACTCCATCAATATACCCTTGCACACCAAGATATTAAGATAATTTTTCTAAGCTCTCTCTTTTGAAAAAGATCAACTGCTGTGATAGAATATTCACAGAGCTATTGCCAGAATGAAGAGCTCAATCTAGTGTAAGTGGTTTGGTAAACAAACTGCCCTTTAAAAGATGTCATCCAACAATTTAACAAGTATAATTGCCTATTAATTCAAGGCACTAGGTGGCTATATTTTTCTAACAAAGTATTATTGCTGAACCAAACCAAATCACCCTTATGTGTAAGAACTTAAGGTTTAGTTAGGTTTTCAATCTTGGGGTGGAGTGCGGCCTTTACAAGCAAGACCTGAAACTCATAAGCCACAAAGCAAAAATGTGCAGATGTGACTATGTAATAATGATAATGATGATGATGATGATGATGATGATAATAATAATAATAAGGGAGGCATCTGGCAATAACAAATGAAGCAAACAAACAAAATCAAATTAAAAGATGAGACAGTGAGAAAATACTGTATCAGGTAGAAGATATTAAGTTATTGTCCACACTATTCAAAGACCTATAAATCAAAGAAAAACACCAAAAAATGACAGGAAAAGAAAGATGGGGAATAGAGACAGGGAATTCACATAAGAAATACAAATGGCCCCAAAATATGTGAAAAGATATTCCACCTACTAAAGTAATAAAAATCTAAAATATAACATTTTTCTCTTTTAAAAAATTTAAGTGTGCAGGGAAAACTAGAACTTTTATATACTGTTAGCAGGCATATAAATTGATATGGAATTTTCGTTTTGGAAGGCGTTTATTTCAGTGCCCTTTAAAATGTATCATATGCACACCTGGCAAGCTAACAAGTTCACATCTACAAACTTAGTCTACAATAATGTTTACACATGTACACACCAATATGGATACAAAGGGAATGATCAAGTAAATGATGGTACATCTATTTAGTAAGTCATATGTACCTATTAAGAAGAATGAAATACCACTAGAAATCTGGGTCTTAAAACTGCTGTGATACATTGTTAAATGAAAAAGCCAAATTGCAGAATGATATATACATATGAACTCATTCCATTTACACAAAAACTTTATGAAGATAGACAAATAGATAAATAGGTGATAGAGTGATCATACATGAGTAGTAAAATGGAATTATACATGCCAACATATTAAGCAATAGGATTATCCATTTTCTCATCTTATTTTGTAGTACAGAACTTTTCTAAAAACAACCTGTTTTAGGCTTCTCAGATCATCACATAACCTCACAGAAAACGGCGCAAGCTCTTAAAGGTCATGGTCTGGGCCAGTTGTCTCTACACTTCCCACATCCAGCTCAGTGGGTGACACCACAGGGAGGCTCAATAAATGCTGGAGGAGAGGACAGGGCTTCACACTTCTCCACTGCTAGTGCAGAGGGTAATGTGACTTTATCATGATTCAAGTTCGGCTTGAGTTGTACCCTCAGAGCTAAGCTACAGAAGAGTTTAGAGACAGTAAAAGTGTAAAAGGGTGAAAACTCCCACCGCAAGTCTGTTTCTGGCTTCTTCTCTCCAGATGCTGCAGCAGCAGCCACCAGTCACATCACTCAGCTCATGGTGAGAAAGAGCATTCCCGTTAACCTGACCAGTCTGAAGGCTCTCAACCCTCGTTCATCAGAAAAAGTTCAAAACTAAGGCCTATCTGATTAAAAAAAAAAAAGAGCGGGGGCGGGGGGGGGGGGGCAACAGAGGGAAAAGGAAAGCAAGAGAGAGGAAATAGAGGGAAGAGAGAGGAAATGAGTCATGGGAAACCATAAGGAATTTACTGAGATCGCTCAGGAAGAAACTCACAAGATTGTATATTTCCATGTAGAGCAATTCACAGAAAGTCTGGATTGGCCTGGCCTTGTCTCTTAACTGCTCCTTCTACCGTTAGAAAGGCTTCCTGAAAATGACCACAAATAGATATATCTTTTCTAAGTGAGAGAGTCACACGTTAACAAAACAAACTCTTGGAAATATATCTCCCAACTAGATCTTCAAGTTTTGGCTCACAAGAATGCAGGCCTGTCTACAGGCCTGCCCTACAGATGGATGTCTGACATCGCAATTACATGTCTTATTCTTCAGCCTGGTGTCATATTATCAAAAGATAATATTTAATCAATGTCTTACTATATGCTGTTATTATAAAGTGTTTGTGTATATCAACTTTCAATCTTCATTATAGCCCTATAAGGTATGTATAAAGTAGGAGCCTCATTCTACAATTGTGGAAGTACTTGTGTGGTTAAGTAACCTCCCCAAGATCACACAACTAGTAAGTAGGACCTCTTAGATAGTGCTCCTCAAACTGCAAGTGCAATCAAGTCACCTAGGCATCTTGTTTTATTAAAATCCCAATTCTAGCTCAGGAAGTCTGGGGTGGGACTTGAGGTTCTACATTTCTTTATTTTCTTTACATTTTTTCTCTTTTCCACATAACTGTTGTTCAGAAGGAAGATTCTGCACTTCTAACAAGCTCCCAGGGGACACCAATGCTGCTGGTCCCACAGACCACACTTGAGTCACAACACTCTAGGACTCAGCCCACCTTAGTTATATCTTCAGAACCAAGATGCAAGACCAGCTCTGCCAATATCCCCCTGCCTGCCTGTGTACTCCAAGAACATAGATTAACCTCTTCGCTTACAAGGAAAGGTTAGGAGAGGATAGTCTCTGGATAGTGTCCATTTGTATTGTTTAATAACTATTGCAAAATTGTAACCACTGTATTGCTGGGCCATACTGAGTGCCCAGGCCCTAAGTCACATGCATCCAACAAACACTCATTGGAATTCTAAACTAGGCAGTGGGAGTTATAAGAGTTAAGAAGACAATCCTTGTCTGCATGGAGATTACAGTATTCTGTGGAATAAAAGGATGCAGCCCTACAGTGTCATATTCTCTATTGCAGAGAAAGAACAGGGCATACAATAGAGATGGCCTCCCAAGGAAAGTTACAAGTGGGCTGAGATGAGATGAGTTAGCCCAGTGAAGGTGAAGGGGGGAAGACAGGCAGGCAGAAGAAACAGCAGGAGGGAAGTCCCAGAAGTGAGTGGGGTATTAAAGGCTGTTGGAAGAAGTTAATTGTGGTTGGCCTTCAGACTGAAGGTGAAGGAGTGGGGAAAATAGTTATGAGGCTACAGCAGGACACAGCTCACAATGTATCTCAAAGGCCCAGCTTCTTAACAAGACCAGTGGTCTACAGATGATGCAAAACCTTTGAGGAGCTTTAAGAAGGAAACAGATAGGAGAGGATTTACATTTGTAGAGAGTTAAAGGGTATAGAATAAAATGTGGGGAGGGTTGGGGGGCCCAAGGTTGAGCACAGGGCACCAATTAGAAATCTGTTGCCATGATCTATGTTTAGAAAAAAATCACAGTGAACTTAGCTGGGATTGCAACAGTGGAATTACAGAGAAAGAGAAAAATTACAGAGACATTAGAAGAAAGAGAACTAAGTGAACAAATGAAGGATGGGAAGCTATGAGTGAGAAAATGGCAGTGCTAAAAGATAATTTTTCAAGAAAAGTAAAATTATGACTCATTAGGATACAAAATGAACACATGTTAAAGATTTTATTTTACTCATGAAGAAGGTGCCAGGCAGATGTTATAACTGGATCAAGGGAGAAATTGAAAAACAGACACATTTATAGATTAGGAATATTGAAATGAATGTGCAGATGGAGGTAAAACTAGTTTCTTCCACAGTGGGGGAGAACTCAATTGAATTTCTACAAGATAGGACAGAATTTGCACAGCTATAGCTAAGAATGATTTTGTTTGTGTATGGTTTGCAGAGTTGTACAATAGCTCCCATAGAATCACATAACTCAGACGGCTGTCTTTAGACAATGCATAGTTTTCTGCTGAAGCCCACATTTTTCCTTGCAGCAGGATAACTCCAAGATGCCTGACTTGGACACCAGCGTGGATATTGTGACTCATTCTACAGGAAATGTAGGGAGAGAGCGTTGAGGAGTTGAGGGAGAAACAAGAAAGATCAATCGACTTGGTCATATTTTGGTAGTGAACACCTCCACCTGATAGGGGGTTGGTCCTGTTATGATTTCAAGGATAAATGCATCAGACTCAATGGCTTCAATTTTGGAGAGGCATTGCTGTAACAGCCTCTCCCTGCTGTCAGACACGTTTGATATTTATTGAGCACCATTTCCACCGAGAGTTCTGGGCACAGCACTATGGTTCATTCCCAACAGATCTCTCCTGAAAGAAACTTCCAGTGGGGCTTTTGCAAATTTGGGATGCATTTTTCATTAGAAAAAAATGTTGCCAATGTGATCACTTTCCCAACCTAACAAAGATCTTTTTAAATATTCCTCAATATAGGGACAGGTTTTCAAACCAAAAGTTGGAAAACATGAAGTATAAATGAATTGTCTTCCATTTATCAAATTATAGAAATATATATACACATTTTTTTAAAGTTAAGTTAGTTTTATGACTTCCATGTGTCAGAAATAATTAAATTGATTAGAGCTTAAGGCTGTGGTGGATACTTCAAATCATATAGCTGCTTAGAGGGAGAATGCCATTTTAATAGTATGTATTGATTTATTTTTTACTAAGTAAAGTTATATGATGTACTAGTAATTAAATATAATTAGAAAACAGGAATATGAGAAGGGAGTGGGAATTGTTTATGCACATTCTGGAAGAAATTCTGGGTTTCTCAGTCTCTGCACCTCTCTATTCCTCACAAAAAGTGACATCTGACCCTTACCGGCAAGTCCAGCCCCGCCTTCAGACAAGGAGGCTCTTAAATAGCAGCGTTTGAGTCCTTCTAGGTTACCATAAGTTCTTTTTTGAGACAGGATCTTGCTCTGTCACCACACCTGGAGTGCAGTGGCACCATCATAGCTCCCTGCAGCCTCCTGGGTTCAAGTTATCCTACCACCTCAGCCTCCCAAGTAGTTGGGACTACAGGCAAGAGTCACCAAGCCTGGTTCATTTTTAAGTTTTTTTTTTTTTTTTTTTACATAGAAATGGGGTCTCACTATGTTGCCCAGGCTGATCTCAAACTCCTGGGGTCAAGCAATCCTCCTGCCTCCGCCCACCAGAGTAGTGGGGTTACAGGTGTGAGCCACTACACCCGGCCACCATAAGTTCTGAATCCTGAATCCTGCCACATAAGCATGGGCTGCAGAGGAACTGGAGTTCAAGGTCTGTAAACAAGACTTGCCTTGCTCTTGCCAGTCTCCAAGTTTCAGCTCAACCCCGGAGATCAGGGCCCTGCTCCCTGCTGATGCACTTCCCTGAGATCCACAGCCAATCCTGCTGGACTTTGAGTATTGCCTCCCCTATCCTCCTCAGTCATGCTCTGCCTGTCTGTTAGAACATCCTGACCCCAAGGGTCAGGCCTATCCACCCACCCCGTGCTGAGTGCCTGCCAGGACTCTGGTCAACGTTCTTTGTGTCTTTGAGTTGCTCTGTCCTGGACAGCACACCAAATCTCAGCCCAACAGCAGCCGCTGGGCTGCCACCATTCAGCAATGTCACTCTAGTGGCCAACTCCAAAGATTGGTTCTGTCCCACTGCTTCTCTGCCCACAGTTCACTTTGTCATGTCTGCCTTCACTCTGAAAATCCAGTTAATAGCAATATTGTCTAAATTTACATCAAAATCCAAGTCTGCCCTTTTTTTCCCATAGACTCATATACTATGGAAATATCAAGGGACGTTGAAAGTCTTTGGTTCTAGTTTGCTTATTCTTTGCCCAAGAGATTTGTTAAGTTTGACTTTCTGCAGTTTGTGTTATACAAAAAATGCATTGTTTTGTTTTATAAAATTAGTTTTAAGGCTAGGCATGGTGGCTCATGCCTGTAATCTCAGCACTTTGGGAGGCCGAGGCGGGCGGTCAGGAGTTCGAGACCAGCCTGGCCAACATGGTGAAACCCTGTCTCTACTAAAAATACAAAAATTAGCTGCATATGCTGGCAGGTGCCTGTAATCCTAGCTGCTCGGGAAGCTGAGGCAGGAGAATCTCTTGAACCCAGGAGGAAGAGGTTGCAGTGAGCTGAGATCGCGGCATTGTACTCCAGCCTGGGTGACTAGAGTGAGACTTTGTCTAAAATAATAATAATAACAATTTCAGATGGAATATTCACCCTTCTCCCCAACATTAAATATCTGCATTCCCCTTGTAGGTATATAAGTATGTGTGTGTACATGCACACGTGTGTGCTTACTGAATGCTTATTGAAATTAATTACATTGGGGGAACAGTTCCTCTTCTCTTGATCTTTCTTTCATAATAACAACAGGTAACACTGACTGAGCCCTTACAATGAGCTAGACACTATGCAAGTGCTTCCCATGAATTCTCATTCAAGCCACCTAACATAGGGCCTATGAAATCGGTCCTCTGATTAGCTCTAATTGTTGGAAGAGAAATCTGTTGCTTAGAGATAAAGCCATTTACCAAGCTTCACAATTCACATGGAGCAGAGCAAGATTAGAATCCAAGTCACTGACTCTGAATTTTCTAAATCTTAACCTCATGTATGCACACCCAACCTTGGCAGGGTGCCTGGTACATAGAGGGCTCTCAGTACCTGTTTGTCAAGTAAATAAATACTTAACTCCTCCCTTATTTAGGATTTGATGCTGACTAACACAGATTATATTTCTACTTTGTACCAGCCACTCAGCCACTGTGGTTTTTTTTTTTTTTTTTAGATAGTCTTACTCTGTTACCCAGGCTGGAGTGCAGTGGCACAATCTCAGCTCACTACAACCTCCACCTCCCAGGTTCAAGCAATTTTTGGGCCTCAGCCTCCCAAGTAGCTGGGATTACAGGCACCTACCACCACGTCTGGCCAATTTTTGTATTTTTAGTAGAGATGGGGTTTCACCATGTTGGTCAGGCTGATCTCGAACTCCTGACCTCAAGTGATCCGCCCACCTCAGCCTCCTGAAGTGCTGGGATTACAGGTGTGAGCTACCACGCCTGGCCAGCCACTGTACTTTGACATGAAAAGGTAGTTAACGATTTATCTAAGATAACTTCCATAATTAGAAATTAGAAACAATCATTGCATGGCAGAACCAAGTCTGAAACAGACATTTTTAAACATATGTAAAACAGTATCACTGACTCTTAATGTTTATCAGCCATGATAACTCGATCATCCTTTTTTGGCTTAGAGAAGACATGATAAAATTAGAGAAAAGGATTTTCTTTTTAATGTAACTGAGGAAAATTGAAAAGAAAAGGAAAATCAAAGAGGACATGTAAAAATCCACAGGATTTAATCCGCAGAAGGGATTAAATTCAGATGGGATGCCAAGGAGGAAGGCACTGTTTCCTGCTCAGGTGGTTAAAAACGTCCTCCCCTTGCCAAAGCAGAGGACGATCACAGGTCATACCAGAGAGTGTGGCTGCCACAAAGAACCTCAGCCTGGAGGACTCAGGTTACTGGGAACCTTCCTCAGACACCCAAGAAAGCGAAGGGCTCTGGCTTTGAAACCAGCCCTGCCTGGGTTCAGATTCCATCTCCACTACTTAATGACCACATGACTTTGATGGGAAACACTGACATCCGTCTTATGAGATTACATCGAAAACACAGTAAGCAGCGTTTCTTAGCATTCAATACATACTAGCTGTTATGTTTATTATTAATTATGACTATTTACTGATAATACGGACAAAAAGTTTTTAAAACATTTTGAAAAGAAACAAAGCCACCTGTGGAAGTCAGTTGACAAAGACCCATTATTCAAAGTGCACTGAACATACCTGTTAGAAGCAAACAGAAAGGAGTCCCTCCTAAGAGGCCTAAAACCAAGAAACAAATATTCTCATTCAGATGTCCTGAAGCAAGCCAATATGGAGCAACCAACCAGCCAAACAAAAATATCCTCAGACCTGGAGGAGGAACAAACTCCAGGCCAAAACCGTTTCTTTGTTGACACAAATTAAGGGGTAAAGCCAATTCCTTACTGAAAAAGAATTGACCTTAATAACAGAACTCATCTTATATCTTCAATAGTTTATCATATATGCTATAAAGCCTGTACATAATCATTATTCTAGAGTGGTTTCAGTCATTTCCAAATGATTTGTTTGTATAAGATCTGGAGTTCATAAACCCCTGCAGGTATTTATTCAACCAGAGAAGCTGCCTGTGGAGCTGACTGGCCTCTCCCAGTCAAGGCCCTGGAGAAGAATGGAAAAGCCAGTTCAGCTTATTTCTTCCTGGGAGTGAGACAAGCAGCGCAGTCATGAGAGAAAGGTCACCTAAAGAGAAATTAACTGAACAGTCAGGGCATAAATCAAAGGGGAAAGAGTCACTTTTTATACATCCCTCCCCATGATTTTCATGTCCAACTTATCAACAAGTTCTCAATTGTTCCACCAAGAGAGAACTTGAATCTGTCAGTCTTTTTTTTTTTTTTTTTTTTCTTTTTTAGACAGGATCTCACTCTGTGGCCCAGGCTAGAGTGCTGTGGCATTGTCACAGTTCATTACAGCCTCAACCTCTCGGGCTCAGGTGATCCTCCCACCTCAGTCTCCCAAGTAGGTGGGACCACAAGTGAGTACCACCATGCCCAACTAATTTTTCTTTCTATTTTTTTTTTTTATAGAGACAGGATCTTCCTAGGTTGCCCAGACTGGTCTTGAACCCCTGGACTCAAGCAATCCAAAGTGTTAGGATTATAGACTTGACCACCATGCCTGGCCCATTGCTCTATTTTCACGGCAAACACCTCTCCCGTCTTAGTTCCCTCAAATCAATTCCCCATTCAACAGCTAGAATGACCCTTTTAAATCTAAATGCATCTCATTGCACTCACTGCTTTGACTCCGAAACTCTTGATGGCCACGTGGCTCCTGCTTACTCCTGTCAGTCACTCTCCTTTCTGTTTCTCAAACAGGCCACTCCCCTGAGGGCCTTCATATAGCTTGTTTCCTCTCCTTGCAACTCTTTTCTTCTGCCTTCTAGCCCCAACCCATCTCAAAAGTGATTTATTTAGGAAGACCACTGCTGACTACCTTCATTTAATTCGGTCTTTCATTCCATTTCTTTCTTTCTTTCTTTTTTTTTTGAGATGGAGTCTCACTCTTTTCACCCAGGCTGGAATGCAATGGTGTGATCTCAATTCACTGCAACCTCCACCTCCCAGGTTCAAGCAATTCTCCCATCTCAGCCTCCTGAGTAGTTGGGATTATGGGCACCCACCACCACACTCGGCCAATTTTTGTGTTTTTAATAGAGAAAGGGTTTCACCATGTTGGCCAGGCTGGTCTCGAAATCCTGACCTCAGGTGATCTGCCTGCCTCAGCCTCCCAAAGTGCTGTGATTATAGGCGTGAGCCAGCTAGCCCAGCCTCATCTCTTTTTCTTCATTTCATTTATTACAATTTTTAATTTGTGTGTTACATGTTTATATGCATATATGTATGCATGTGTTATGTTTATATGTATGTATGCGTGTGTATATAATATATACATACATGTATGTATGTCTATGTAAATATTTTAAAATATCTGTCTCTCCTTCAAGACCTGTAAGTTCTAGGCAGGTAGAAAACATCTATTATGCTTATCACCATACACCCAGCACCTATCAGAGTACAATATGCCGTGAAGGCAGTCAATAAATACATGTTGAACAATTAAATAAATGAATGTGCATGGTCGACTTGAGAGGGAAGAAGGAAGAGGCAGAGATGTACAGTTCATAGCATTAGCCACCGGGATAATGATTTTCCTGGGAGAGGAAGACTGTATTTAACCAGTTGTCAACAGATGCAGGAAAATTGAAAAGCAGGTATTTTTATTTAAAAGAGAAATTCTACACTTTCTTTAACTGTATGGTACACCCCTCACAAAAACCTAAATGAAGAGATGTCATCACAATTCACAAGTAGAAATTTCTTCTTCCTACAAAGCCACAAGTAGAAACACTGCTTATGCTTTTGAACTCAAAAGTGAGATGATTTGATGACAAGAACCAAGAATTTGCTACGAAGAAACAGTGGCATCCTGTTAATTCGTGTGTTTTCTCTGCTTTCCCAGAACAATAGGCTATTTTTGCCTGTACTTGTGAGTGCTAACCTACCACCCTAAATCTCATTCTTTTAACAGTTGACTTTGTTGCTGATTTGCTTTTCACGTCTTTAACTGATAGGCTTGGGAGTAAGCAGAGATAAATACAGGCAGTGTTAAGGATACAGTACTTTGGCCCACTAAAGTGATAACAAAGACTCCCTTCCAATAAGAACCTTAGGAAAGGGAGAATTGTTTCCAAAATCCCAACCCAATTGTTCTATATTCCAGAAGCTATTAATTTTCTCTGCTCCCACCATAGGAAAATGTTTAGTCTCAAGGGAAACAAGCCAATTAGGCAGTTGCTTAAGGGTGAAACCAAAATAAGTCAGGAAATTTTAATGGAGCCACTAACTGTTCCTCCTGAAATCTAATGAGGATGGCACTTGGATGGAAATTCAACAGATAGATACTATCGGTGTCAGTCATGGAATGCAATGACATACAGCCTAATGCAATCCAGCAGTCTGAGGATGGGGAAATAGCTTAAGCAGCAAAGGGCAAGTTAGGTAAGCTGTGAGAACTTGGGCTGTTGGAATCCAACAATCCAAAGCCATCACCTTCTGTCTCCTTCACATAATGGAATCTCACAAGGTAGAGGACTTTGGCCCACTCCTGCCTGATGAAGCATCCTCAGCCTGCCGGACTTCTCAACTTCTTTACTGATTTCCTGAGAATCCAGCCCTGCCCAGGTTCTGAAGGGGTTAGGATCAAAGCAGTAGGGTATGTTCAGAATGTGGTGATATGAAAAGCAGTACAATTTTCTAAAATGTTCCAATGAAATGAAAAGGAAAATTAAAAATTTAAGCCTTTTAAAATGCAAATGGTGCCAACATGCCTTGCAATTTGAAGACTCTTGCCCCTTAAAAAGAAAAAAAAATTATGCCTAGAAAGCGGAGTGGTTATGAGATAAAGTACAGAGAATATGAAAAGTGCTAAGAGAGAAATTAGGCAAGACCTTCATGTTGCTCCCAGTGTGGCGTTATCAGCTCATGCTACGACCCTGGGTCTCCCTGTCCTCATTGGATTTGATGGCTCTCAAAAGGCTTTGCTGGGTGTACTGATGACCCTAAACATCTCTCGAAAAGTGTTATAAGTAGGATTTCTACAAATTCCAGCTACCATTAGTTTAATCAATTAAGTCTCAACCCAAAATGGAGAAGAAAGTCATTTTTGTTAGAGTGTAATGATTCAGGACAATTCTACCTGCTTCCCCCCACCAAAAGGCATATGCTAAATTATCCTATTTGAATGAGATGGGAAAGTCTGGATGACCAAGCCAACTTCCATGAATGGTGAACATATGTCTTGTTAGCCTTTGTTCATCAATTCTTTCTGGCTATAGCCAGTCTTTGCCATCCACATGGTCTGATCTTACACAGAGTAGGTGCCCTCATTGTGCTCCCAGAAACCACTGAAGGCATAGCTTAACTGTTCCCACTTTTACTTGGCCCAGTCAGAAGTAAATGCTTCTTCTGATGTAACCCCATATCCTCGGGGCCAAACATCTATTTAGCATTCCCTTTATCATGTTCTCTGCATCTGTGTGTCCTGCTAGGCTAGGGGACCCATGGGACCCAAAATGAGGTCTTCTTTAACCTTATATCCCTTACATTGACCAGCCTGGCACATAATGGGAACTTGATTCAATTTTCCCTTAATTGAAATGAATATAATTGCCTTTTTTTTTTTTTTACATAACTCTTTTGGGTTCTAGACATAATAGCTAAAAACAATATTTTGCTGCTTCAGAATTGGAAAACTGGAAATCTGCCACTGAGGTGAGCAGAAATTTCCACAAGGTTATTTTTCTTCTTTGACATTAGGAAAGCAGTGTTTCCTGACAATACCACTCTCCCATGTGATGAAAGAGTCTGAGAGTTGGAGCAGGACTGTGTGGGGACAAACAACATTTTTTGTTGTGACTAAACAAATCAAAAGGACTTTTTCAGCCTCCCTAACACAAGTGGCATTCAACTGCTCACATATTTAATGCTGGTATAAACAACAAAAAAGAAGTGGTTATTTTGTTGCTTAGATTTTTTTTTTTTTTCTTTTTTTAGACAGAGTTTTTGCTCTGTTGCCCAGTCTGGAGTGCAGTGGCATGATCTCTGCTCACTGAAACCTCTGCCTCCTGGGTTCAAGTGATTCTCTTGCCTCAGCCTCCCGAGTAGCTGGGATTACAGGTGCCCATCACCATGCCTGGCTAATTTTTGTATTTTTAGTAGAGACAGGGTTTCACTATGTTGGCCAGGCTGGTCTCAAACTCCTGACCTCAAGTGATCTCCTCGCCTCAGCCTCCCAAAGTGCTGGGATTACAGGCATGAGCCACCATACAAGGCCTGTTGCTTAGATTTCATGCATTTATTTAAACGTTTAAACAATCTCAAACATTCTTACTCATTTAAAAGTAATAAATAGTTGATGAAACACTTAGGTAAAAATGAAATTGAAGATTATGTGTAATATAATTCACCATTGCTTATAAATAGAAAAGGTTTGGAAACAGGCAATTGTCCATCAATTAAATAGGAAAAGGGAGAGGATTATGGATAACTTGTATTTTCTGATTTATTAACTTTATTTCTGCTTAATAATATTAAAAACTAAAATCATTGAGTACTTACTATGTGCTAGATAGTGTTTTAAGTACTTTACATTGTCCAGGTGCCATGGCTCATGACTGTAATCCTAACACTTTGGGAGGCTGAGATGGGAGGATCACTTGAGGTGAGGAATTCAAGCCCAGCCAGGGCAACATAGCTAGACCCCATCTCTATTTTGAAAATTTTCACATTAAAAAAAGTATTTTACATGTGTTGATTCTATGAGTTAGGATTTATTATTATCCCCATTTTATGAATTGAGGCACAAATTTGGTGAGAACTTGCCTAAGGTCACCGGTAGTAAACAGCAGAGCTGTAACCTGACCCCATAGTCTGGTTCCCAACTCTTAGTCGCTATGCTATATTGTCCCATAGTCTGTATTGGTCATTTAAGAATATGCAGAATTCCTGAGTTTTAATAATTGCAAATACTTTGGCTGAGCCACGTGACCTTGGTTGAGTGATTTAACTTTTCAGGACTATGTAGTATGGAACTGAACCTTTCTCCAAAAGAGGCCTGGACTTTGCCCCTGGCTTCTAGGAGATAATCTTTATAGGAATGTTTTTGTTTAGGGTGGGTATTGACCATGCCAGAAAGATAATCATGTGATTTAGGGTGGGAACCTTGGGTCATGCCCAGAGGGTCTGGGGACTGAAGACTCAGATGGATTCACAATGTGGGTAATGAGTCACTCAATCAATCATGCTCATGTCATAGAGCCCCAATAAAAACTGTGAACATGAAAGCTCAAGTGAGCTTCCTGGTTGTTACGTACTGATGCTGGGAGCATAATATTATCCTGGTACTGTAGGGAAAGGACAACAGAAACTCTGCCTTCGGTACCTTCCTGGGTTTTGTCCTGTATGTCTCTTTCTTTGACTAATCTTAACTATATCCTTTCCCTGTAATAAACCATGACCACCGGCATTCAGGTTATGGTTTCAGTGAGTTCTGTGAGTTCTTCTGGCAAAGTATTCAAACCAGAGGGCGATGGAAACCTCCTGAACTTGCAGTTGTTGTCAGAAGTAAACAGGCAGTGAATAGAAGTGAATAGACAGCCAGAAATGAAACCCTCTCCTGTAACTTTGTAGTTGGCCCTAACTCCTCACATCTCCTCAATTTCCTCATCTGTAAAATAACAATATTGAAAAAAAAATCCCTAAAGATTCCCCATAGAGCCAAATGCTCTGTCAAGAGTATTTTTATTTTAGCAAAGCTCTCCCAGAGACTAGAAACCCTTAACTCAAAAGAGCCCATGGTTGGGAGGCAGAGAAACAGATGAGAATTTGGAATTGGAATTTCTCCTGCATGAATCACACTACTCACACCACTTACAGGTAAAGGAACTGCATAACTGCATAGGGATGACAGCTATGATGGGAGGGGATTTGGAGGCAGGAAAATCCTCTTAGTTATGACTCTGTTTCTGTACCTAAACAAATTAGCCAGAGGGTTCTGTTCTTTTGCAGGCTGTTTAACTCAACGGAGCACACGTGCCCAGAATCCTATTTCTGTTTCAGCCACAGAATGATATTCCTTGAAGGCAAAATTGCAATTTGGGACTTTACTTGGGGGCTTTCAGGGCTCACGGTGTCCTCTGATTTGACCTGCATTCAATTGTCCCCAAACTTTGGGGGAGCCTCCACAAGGGAGCCTCTCAGCCTGGATGCTTCACTCAACTTTTGATAAAATATTTAGAATAATTTAGGCACAGAAGAAAATGGTCTTCACGGAATTGTAGAGACTTTTGTTTTCCCAAGTTGTAATTTGCCAGATGCAGGTGGTGGGACCTCACTCAACACTGCTTTGCCTATTTGCAAGATGAGGACACCTGTCATTCACTTCAGTCCTGGGTGAAGACCACAGACACCACACTCATCACCCTACAAATTCCAAGGACAGTCTGTCATCTTAGTTCATGACAATAGCTTCTGGCTCATGCTTTAAACAATAGGGACAATAATAACACCTATATTAACTTAGTCTTCCAGGCAACATAATCTCATTTTATCCTCACAATGGCTCAACAAATTAGATACTATTATTTTCTCATTTTGCTCAGCGCAGGAAAATGAGTTTTAAAGGGGTTAATTTACCCTGGTCATATAGTGTGGTAAACAGAATAATGGCCCTCCACAGACATCCATGTCCTCATTCCTAGAACCAATGAATATTTTACCTTACATGGAAAAAAGGACTTTGCAGTTGTGATTAAGTTAAGGATCTTGAAAGGGTGAATCCTGGATTATTCAGGTGAACCCAATGTAATCACGAGGGTTCTTATAAGAGGGAGGCAGGAGAGTGAGTGTGATGACGAAAGCAGAGGTTGCAGTTATGTGAGGAAGGGGTCATAAGCCAGGGAGTGCAAGTAGCCTCTAGAAACCAGAGCATGCAAGGCACAGATTGTCTCCTAGAGCCTCCAGAAGGAACACATTCTTGCTGACATCTGAATTTAAAAACTCCAGAACTATAAAATAATCTGTGTTATTTCAAACTATTAAATTCGTGGTAATTTGTAACAATAGCAAGAAAAAACTGATGCATAGTTGATTGGAGATTTGAATTTGAAGAGTCTGCCTCCAAAGATTAGCTCTTATCTCTTTATCCCCATCCCAAGTCATCAGCCCCATTAAATCTGGAATCCCTATTACTGATATTTTCAACATTCAGTGATTACAGTTCCTCCTGTACAGCTCTAATCACAGGAACTGCAAGTTACAAGAAGACACAATTACAGAGTTCTCCAGTCAGCAGAGCTTAAGAGGTCCTTAACAAGGACAGGCGCAGTGGCTCACACCTATAATCCCAGCACTCTGGGAGGCCGAGGCAGGTGTATCACTTGAGGTCAGGAGTTCAAGACTAGCCTGGTCAATGTGGCAAAACCTGTCTCTACTAAAAATACAAAAATTAGCCAGGTATGGTGGTGCATGCCTGTAATCACAGCTACCTGGGAGGTGAGGAAGGAGAATCGCTTGAACCAAGGAGGCAGAGGTTGCAGTGAGCAGAGATCACTCTACTGCATTCCAGCCTAGGTGACAGAGCAAGACTCCATTTAAAACAAACAAACAAACAACAAACAAACAGGTAAAAACAAAGTCTGGCCAGATTGCTCAGGCTCTCTGAACCTCAGTTTTCTCACCTATAAAATTGAGACAATAATGGTGTGAGCCTCATGGAGATTTTGAAAGAATTCAATGAAATAGATCACTGAACCCAGTGCCTGGCACAGAAAAACATATTACAAGCATATTATTATCTTAAAATTCTATCGAGTGCTTTATGTTACCTTCTAGCCTTTGTTATGGAGTTTTAACTACAGAATTCCAGGTTTGTAATAGAGAACACAAAGTTGGTGTTTTTTTTTCTTCTACGAAATGGGATCTCTCTCTCTCACCCAGGTTGGAATACAGTGGCATGATGTTGGTTCACTACAACCTCTGCCTCCTAGACTCAATCGATCCTCCCACCTCAGCCTCCTGTGTAGCTGGGACTACAGGTGTGTGCCACAACACCTGGCTAATTTTTGTATCTTTAGTAGAGACAGGGTTTCACCATGTTGTCCAGGCAAGTCTTGAACTTCTGGCCTTAAGGGATCCAACTGCCTCAGCCTCCCAAAGTGTTGGGATTAGAGGCATGAACTATGTCCAGCCCACAAAGTTTTCTAAAGAGAAAAAAGTATATTCTCTCATTTTTATATAATGCTTTAGACTTAGCCTCCAGCTTTTCACTGTATGCATGAATTTTCTCCCTCAAAAATAAACTCTAAGACTTTTTTTCGGAAGGACTTTACCATCTATATCTTTGTGAGTTTAGCTTAATAATGGCTATAGAACCTGCCACTTAATTCAGTCATTCTAGAATCCAGTCTATTCTTGTGCTTCTGAAATGGGTTCTGATGACTCTTCCAGCAATAAGTGAGTTCAATAATTGTTAACGAGAGTTTGGTGTTCAAGCCTAGCTTTGGCCAAAAGTTGAAGTTTTCTTCAATGTGTCACTGGACTTTGGGTGGCCTTCCTATCCACACACTAACACTTTCCACTGTATTTTACAGCAACACCTCCCTCCTCCCATCTTCTTTGCCATACCTGGTCTCCTCCCCTTTCATGGAAGTGATGGCAATGTGGTGAGCTGCTCCTCTAGGATTCAGGGTCAAGCTCTAAACAGAACAGTTATCAGTGTAGCACTTGCAAAGGTGAAGTGTATCAGAACAAATGGTATGCTCGGTCGGTGTCCCTGCCGAACTCCTGTCCACCCAGAACCTCAGAGTGTGACCTCATTTGAAAAATAGGGTCTTTGCAGATATAATCAAGGCAAGAATTGAGATGAGATCTTACTGGATTAGGATGGGCCCTAAATCCAGTAAGCGTGTTCTGAGAGACAGAAAAAATACACCCAGAGCCACAGAGAAGGCCATGTGACAGCAGAAGCAGAGACTGGAGTCAGGCAGCTACAAACTCAGGGACTTGCCAGGGTCATCAACAGCCACCAGAAGGTAGGAAGAGGCAAGGAAGGATTCTTCTGAAGGGGCTTTCCCTAAGCTTCTCCTTCACCCTTTGCAGATCCACTGAAAAGCCAACTCACTAAAGGAGATTAATTGGGAAAATAGCATACAAATTTATTAATGTCCACAATGGGGAGAAACACACAGTGATTGTCCCAACAACTCAAATGGATTTCAGAAGCTTTTATACCATCATGAAGTTACAGAAAGAATGGGGGCTTGGATTGTGGCAAAACAGGAAATGGGAGAGGAAGAAGAGGAGGCTTGGCTAGCAAAGGTGGTCTTGTTAAGTAGATGAAACCTCACAGATAGCAACCCTCAGAGATCACAGAAGGTAAATATTTCTTTCAGATTTTTAAAATTATCAGATCCAAGTTAATCTTTCCTAGATGCAGAAAAGGGAAGGCTTCGAAGAAAACCTGGCTGCATCACACGCGTTCTCTACAGATGCAAATCTTACTGAAAAAAGACAGCTTTGCAGGGCCACTTCCATATGCAGGCCTTCTGTACAGGCCTCTCAAAATATTGTCAAATATTTTGGGGTGAAATATTTTTATTTTCTTCACTTCCTTATGAAACCACCTGTGAAAAAATTGTAACAGTGAGAAAATTCTGGTCGGAGAAGAGGGGAGATCTGATCTTGCCAACCCCCTCTCTCGCCTTTAGCCTTCAAGCTGGCAGACATTTAGTTTATAGATTAAATGATAATACTTCTTCCCTGAAAGTCAATTATCTTTGTAAAGGTAATGAGAGATCACAGGCTAGAAGGATAGAGAAGCCTGAATTCTGCTAAGGTGTAGATATAAACAATTGCCAGCCATTATTCTGGAGGTCACAAGGTATGCAACTTCCCCAATTACTCCTGCAGATAACATCACTATTATAGAACCTAAGACTGACCTTTCAGATATCTTTTCTGGTTTTTCACATGTCTGACACCGATGGCTCCACCTGGACCCACCATCCACTCCTGTTGGCCTCACCCAGAAGTGATTCAGCTCTCAGGATTATTGCCCACACCCCTATGATCACACCCCCAAGCAATCAGCAGCAAGCACCCATTGCCTAGCCACCCTCACCCTTCCCCCAAACTACCTTTGAAAAACCCCTAACCTACCAGCCTTCAATGAGATTGATTTGAGTAATAATTCCATCTCCAGTGTGGAGTGGCCAGCCTCGCATCAATTAAAGCCTTTCTTTACTGCAATGCTATGGTCTTTGTTTGTGCAGCAGGCAGGAAGAACCCTTAGGCAGTTACACTTTGAGCCTTAGACACCTTGATGTCAGACTTCCAGTCCACTGAATTGTGATAGAATAAATTTCTGTTGTTTTAAAACTCCCAAGTTTGTGATAGTTTGTTACGGTAGTTCTAGGAAACTAATATAAATGGTGACTTTGATGCCCCTTAAATCACCTCACTTATGGGAGGGTCCACTTCATCTACTCCAGGCTCACCCCCTCTTTTCCCAAAGAGAAGAAATATTTTGTGTACGAGAATATTTCTTCCTCATCTTCACTTTGCAGCATATGGACTACAACAAGAGTGTGAGAAAAGCAATGCTAAGTCAATAAGGATTGCTTGTCCGTGCACAAAACACCCTGCTTAGCATAAGAGTAACAGAAGCATTTCTTTGTCATTAGTTAGCTGTGTGACTTTAAGGGGGTGACTTAACCCTTTGAAACTTCCACTTTATCAAAACAAATTAGTTGCACAATACATTTTTAAGGTCCCTAATGTCATGGAATTACTTAGAAAATTATGGATTAGGAGCAAAGAAAAGACAATAGGGGAAAACATGAAGAACCCTTGGAAACTTGAGTACATCCTCCCTAAAGGAAAATAATTCCCACAAATGCTTAAAACCCACCTGTTACACAGGGCTTTTCAATCATAGGATAATTTTGTGCCTGCAACTGCCTATTTTTTAGTACTGTAGTACATAGGTCCTGACAACAGATTGTTCTTTTAAATGCAAACGTTCCCACTATCTTGATACCTTGTAATTGTTCTTAAGGCTATGGACATCAACATCAGCATCTCAGGAAAAATGTGCTATATGTATTTCACTACCTGTCTCAGCTTACCCATATGAACAGATAGCCGTTTTTCTTCAGCAACCCTCTCTACAAATCATGATCACAGAGGCCTCTCTTTAGCAGGACACAGCCTCTCCTAGCCATCCTGGGAATTAACTCCACACAGCAGGTTGAGTCTTGCCTACTCACCTTGCAAGCACTCAATTCAAGGTTAGAGAAAGGTGTAATTAAAGAGAGAATATAATCTTTCAATCTTTAGATTGCATATCAAGGACCAAAGTCTCCAAAGACTCTCACTGGCTGTTTGCAACTAAACATAAGCTCATTGGCAATGGAGGAGGAAAATCAAGGTTAGGAAGAGTTAATCCAGATTCTAGGACAGGTTAACGTTTCCCTCTTGCTTAGCCCAAGACCTGTAGCCTCTGTTTACTTCTTGCATTACCATGTCAATATTCCCTTTTCACCCAAATCCCTCCATCCACAGCAACTGGTGAGCTGTAAGTTTTGTTTTGTTTATATTTGTTCGCAGCTTAACTATTTCACGTTCATTTACATCTTCCATGAAATGTATCCATTGAAGTTGTTAACATATTACTTCCTTGCAGATCTTTACATTTTTTACCATATTTTTTAGTTTAAGAAAAATAGTCAATAAAGTGCCTGCTTAAATAGGAGACAAGAAAGTAAGAATATTGATGGTTTTAAATTTCTCCTCATCTTCCAATATGGAAACCAAAAACTGGAGACTGGAAAATCACATGAAGGAAGACTTTTAGAAAAGTGATTCGACTGTTATTGTGAATTCCTTAAAGATTTTAACCAATAGGTTAAAGTTAAAACAGGTTAATGTAAAAGAAAAACATAAATGATTTAATGACATAGTGAGTAGAAAAGTGACACATACTTCAAAGGGAGGATGATGCCAGTACAGCGGAGTTTGGGAACAGAAAGTGTCAACTACAGAAAGGGGAGGAGAAACTAATACAGAAGGCATGAGCTCATGTGTTGCTGTTCAGGTGTTTGTCAGATATAGTTACTCACAATAACAACCATGCACTAATGTCCTGTGTGAGAGCAGTAAAAGCTCCTCTGGTAGGCTAGGCCACCTACCAGCTCTGCCCTGCCTCTCAAGGTGTCCCTCTCGGCTGAAATTCAGAACCATCATATTCCCTGTGCAACCCAAGCCCTAACAAAGCCCAGAACAAAGCCCTGGTTACACTAAGATTCCTACGATTCTCAGATCTAGATGCCAAAGTAGGCCATTTAGCAGCCAGCTGTTCCTGGTGACTAATTTATCAGTGCTCTGAGAATTATTTTTGAAGGTATAAATGAATGTCAGTCTTTGAGTCCCAGAAACACAGCTCACTAAATATGAATCATTGCGCTAATCCAGTGTGGGACTCTGTATGGTGTGGGCTGTGTTATTTGTCCTGGGCTCAGGGGAGAAAGCAATGATATATTTAAAGCAGGGTGTTTTCAGAGAGAGCATTAACATAGTGAATTATATGGAGAATGCAAATGAAAGAACAGTGAAAGTGACCTTGAGTCCTGTGGCTCAAACTAGCTCCCTGTTAGCTAATAGCCAAACTGATCAAGAACATCAAGAAAGGAAGTTATAGACGTGCTGTTTATTAGACAGAAAACATTAACAACTCGATTGTACATTGAAACACACTAAGACATGAAAATAAGCACAGGGCAAAAGGGAAAAGTTCAGTGAATTTTCCTGAACATTTTTTTCCTTTTTAGTGCTGGTTCAGCAATGGCATTTGATCAAATATAAGAAAGGAATTGTTTGTTTTGTTTTGTTTTTTGCAGAGTTTATTTTGTCCTTACGAGATTGGCAAATTTAATGCAATCCACTCCAGAAACTGTTGAAATATAAATATACAGGTCATATCTCAAAGTAAGATGGTAGCACATTCCATCATTTGGGGGATCAGCAGAGACATTAGAGCTCCGAGGATGTTTCCATTTTACAGGATGGAAAGTGGAGACCCAAGAAATTCAAATGACTTGCCCAAGGTAATCATGGAAATAAGTCTAGAATTTTGACTTCCGTCCATGCATAGATCCTGTGCCTTAAGACCATGAGTTGCCACTCATCACCACAGTCCCTTATAAAGCTTAGGCTGGGTGTAGAGAAAATGGAAGAAGCCGTTGCAAAGTTACATCTGAATAACTCTAAGCATGCTACAGTCAATAAAATCCAGCTTCCAAAAAATATGGCTTAGAGACCAAGCTTTTACTGTTTATAGGACTGCAGTGTTCTGCACACATGGCTAAAATGCTCCAAGCACTACCTTAAATCACTCATAGCTGTAGGCTGAAGTCTGCCCCCAGCCCCACCCCTCCACCTAAACCTCTAAAAGTGATCTATGACATTTTTTTCTACTTTGAGAATGGGAAAATGAGCTGGGCTCAGTTAAGGGCCATTACCAAGTTCCGCATGTCTTCTGAGACGGTCTGTCTTCTGGGTATGAGCCCCTTCCCCCTTCTCCCTCAGATGAAGCTCTCTCAACCCACTGGACAACTGTGGGCAACTCAGGCAAGGAGGGCAGCCTCTAGCTGGGCAGATTGAAAGCAAATTCAAACACGCTCTCATCCCTCTGCGCATTCACACTCATCTCTTTCACCTTTCAGCCAAACGTACACATCAGGATTTCCTGACAGGAACACCTGGTTGATGTTGGCAGCTGAAGAAGCAAAAGCATTTTTCTTGGTATGACACTTCCACTGAAGGGAGCAAAGGGATTCAGAAGCACTGATGACATTTGGTGGAATTCACCATCTGACTTAGAAGAAATCAAGACAGAAATCTGAATTGGAATCCACTTTTCCATCTGTACAAAACTCATCACTAGAGTTGTGTCAAGGACAGCATTCTACAGATTAGCCAGTGTCTGCCTGGAGATGGTCAATTGCAGAAATTGAGCCAGGACACTCATGTCTAGAAAAGGGATGGTCTCCAGAGCAATGTGCTCTGGGGGTTTTCAGAGGGTTGTGTGCTTTCTACATAAGCCCAGCCTGGACTTTGAGAACCCACAAATGGCAAACATGGGGTTGCCCTCAGACAGCTCCTAGGAAAACAGGGCCTTGTAGGCCCAAAGGATTGATTCAGCTTAGGAGTTCAAGACTAGACTGGGAATGTCCATGGGCTTGGTTCATACTGGTTTCAGGACATGTACCTTTGTGATCACAAAAGGGATTCTATTCCCAGTGCCTTTAGGGAAGGAAATCTTATAGCACCACATATTTCTGCTACTGATTAATAATTCCTATAGTCAAAGGAGACAGTGAAAAATTAGGAAGTTATCTACCAACAGACTTGGGCAATTTGTCAGATCTCCAAGAGGTAGAAACTAGGAACCAAAAGACTTGGATTCTACCCCCAATTCTGTTTCTGAGAAGCTATGTGAGTTTAGGGAAGCTCCTAAGCTCCAATTTTCTCATCTATTAAATGAGATGACTTACCTCACAGGGCTAGTGTGAGTGAGGTTCACAGGAAATCTTTGTGTATAAGGATCTTTAAAAAGTGGCCAGATATAGTGGCTCACACCTGTAATCCCAGCACTTTGGGAGGCTGAGGCAAGAGGATTGATTCAGCTTAGGAGTTCAAGACTAGACCAGGCAACATAGTGAGACCTCATCTCTTTTTTATTAAAAAAGAAAAGAAAAGTTCTCTGTAAACAAGAGAAAGACTTACTTTGTGTGTTTTTTTTTTGTTTTTTGTTTTTTTTGAGATGGAGTCTTGCTCTGTCACCCAGGCTGGAGTGCAGTGGCCGGATCTCAGGTCACTGCAAGCTCCGCCTCCCGGGTTCAGGCCATTCTCCTGCCTCAGCCTCCCGAGTAGCTGGGACTACAGGCGCCCGCCACCTTGCCCGGCTAGTTTTTTTGTATTATTTTAGTAGAGACAGGGTTTCACCATGTTAGCCAGGATGGTCTCGATCTCCTGACCTCGTGATCCGCCTGTCTCGACCTCCCAAAGTGCTGGGATTACAGGCTTGAGCCACCGTGCCTGGCGAAAGACTTACTTTGATTAACATTAGACTATTTTCTCCCTTCCTCTCATTGATGAGCCTGTAGTTCCAGCTGGCTTCCCAGAGTCAGCAGAGTCATTACTCAGCTATCTATCACCTGCTGGCTCCTAGTGGCTCAGAGATTCAGGTAAACCAAGTTGCTACTGAGCCAAGAAAAAGTGGTAGCAGAAGGGACATCTCCTTGAGATGTTAATAGTCAGAAAGGCTCTGGAATAGAAGTCCTCTAAGCTGGTGATGGATCAGAGAGCAAGCATGCATCTGCTTTTAATTAAAAAAGCAAAAATCTAACTATGACCTGAAACCTTAATATATCTCAAAAGAGGACCCTGCTGTTTTCCTTGTGTACTTGCTGATTCAACCTGCAGGTTTATGCACAGATCAGATGGGTCAGATTTTGGAAGCAGAACTGTAGTTCATGCAGAAATCAGGTCAACAATTAGCAACTGCAGCCCTTCATTAAGAGCTTCTCCAAGCCTGTGTTCAGCCGTGTGATGAGACTGCGTAAAACTGACTCTTACCTGAATTTAAATAAGACTCACTTTACCCTCTCAAAAGGAACTCATTCACAGTCCTGATATTCTTTTTTCCCTGCCTATTCATTCTATTACTGTCCTCTGCCATGAGAACCTGAGCTGCAGAACCAGGAGCTGGTCCTGAAGAGCTCCACTTCCCAAGGAGCTATTGGGAATTGCTCGATTAGTAAGAGACTAAAAGAAATTTGGAGAGGAGGCATTATTTTGCAAAGGATGAGGAATTCATCCTTGGATGTGCTGGAGCTGCTCAGTGGAATACCAAGGGAAAACAAGTCTGGGTCTTTGAATCCTATCCAGCTGCAGCCACAAGTTCCTGAGGAGTACGTGCAAGATGACATGCAAGCAATCCACATGCTATTTTTGGCCAAAATGAGTGAGCAAGGAGACCCTTCTGCATAGGTCAAATGAAGACTTCAGCGTCATTAGTCCTGCATGTTTCCTTCTCTTGAACAGCTCCATGAGGATTTTTAGGGCAGAGGGTTCCTCCCAAGTACAGGCCCAGCATAGAATAAAGAAAGAGAAGGGGTATATATATATATATAGAGAGAGAGATAGATATACATTTTAAAATATAATATATAAATATACATAATATATGTAAATATCTTTGTATATATTCCAAAGAGTCTGATACCCAAAAGATGACACTCCACAGTGAATCAAGAGCCTTAAACTTCTGCTTCTTTCCCTCGTTGCTCCACACTTTAATATCCTGTTCTAACTGCATCCTTAATCCACATCCAAGTTCTAAACAGAATTTCCGGGAGGTATGGGGGTAGTGGGGTTCACACTGCTTGAGAGATCCTAACAGCCTGGCCCAATTTCTGGGGAGAGCAATGCCTTGAGCGGGCAAAGGGTGATGAGAGTACATACTTAGAGGAGTAAGGCAAAAAAGTAAGCAGCTATAACAGGCCGTTCCAATAGAAAGAGACTTGATAAAGAAGTCAGATAACAGGAACAAGAATCCTCAAATAGATCTAATGAGGGCATGAAAAAGACTTTGTGGGACTGAAAAAAAAAGATTAATTTTTATTTAAAAACTAAAAAAATTAATTGAATTATCAAATAGACAATTTGGAAAAGTGAACAGTCACAACCATGAACCAACTCAGAAGCCTAGAAGAAATATATTGCTGCACAGAAAAAAAAATACAAAGATAGAAATCACAGGACAAAACAAAGAAACTTGAATGCAGATCCAGGAGGCTTTTTGTGGCAGAAACCGACATCTGGAAAAGAAGGAACAGAGAGAGGGGATTAATAATGAAATAAATAGTACAGAAAAAACTCCCACCCTGGAGAAAGACTTGAGGCGAAGACTGAAAGGGATACTTGAGTTTCGGATAGGATTAATGGAAACACGGCACAGCTCTTGGTGGAATTCTTAAATCCCCAGAACAGAGGTAGGGGATGCTTATTTAATTGTCCCAAAGGCATTGTTTCTCAAGATAGAGTCCATGGACTTCCTACCTCAGAACCAAGAAACTGGTTAAAAATTCAGATTCCAGAACTTCTGAATCACAGCCTTTGGTATGTTTGGGGAAATGCAAACAGTTGAGGGTCAGGATCCTCGGGTAGAGGGTGTCGGTGGTTGGAAGGATCCTCTTGAGAAATTTACGAATGTCTAATGATAGGAAGGGCACCCTTATCCAACAGAGCCTAACTACTCTTTCTCAGTGAAGCATTGCAAATTCCCTCACATGTACACACATACACACAAGGTAAGGCAACACCCTATGCTATATTCATCTATTTGGGAGAAACTACTGGAAATGACATAAAAAACTTCATAATTTTTTTTCCTTTTCTTAATAAACATTCCAAACTTAACTTTGAACTTTGTAAAGTAAAAGTAAAACATGAAACTGAATTATGTAATGAAACCACTTTCTTTACTACCATTTGCTTAACATTTTTACAGAGTACAAAGACCAGGAAATGACTGTATATCTACAGTCCAGTTCTCAAACTGGGAATGAAACCATCACGTTTTTCCAGGGTGAGGCTCAACTGAGGCAAACCTCTAACATATTCTCTGGTGTTCTCACGACCCTCTTCTCTACTTTTGGAGATCATCGGTGTTTAGGAAATAATCATTGCTTTTTTAAAATAAACTTCAAGGATGTATAATTTATATACAATACAATGCACTCATTTAGACATAACCAGTTAAAATTTGATGAGTGTGCCTGTGAGACAATTACCACAGTCTAAATACAGAACACTTCTATCAACACAGAAAATTTCCTCGGCCCTTCTGTGGTCCATCCCTCCCTTTATCCCTAGGTCCAGTCCATCACTGGTCTGCTTTCTGTCACTAGAGTTTAAATTGTCTTTATATAAATGGAATCATATAGTATATTAGTTTCTCAGGGCTGCTGTAATAAATTAGCACAAGCTGGATGGCTTAAAAACAAAAGATATGTACTCTCTCACAGTTCTTGAGGCTAGAAGTTCAAAGTCAAGATGTCGGTAGGATCATGTTCCCTCTGAAGACTGTAGGGAAGATCATTCCTTGTCTCTTCCACCTGCTGGTGGCTCCTAGCATTCCTTGGCTTGTGGCCACCTCACTCCAGTCTCTGCCTCTGTCTTCTCAGGACCTTCCCTGTGTGTCTGTGTCTCCATGTCCTTTCTTTCATTAGGACAGCAGTCGTTTGATTTAAGGACCACCCTAAATCCAGGATAATGTCATCTTGAGATTTTTAACTTAATTTTCTGCAAAGACCCTATTTCCAAATAAGGCCACATTCATAGGTACCAGGTGTTAGGACTTGGGCATAGCTTATGTGAATATATCATAATCTAATTATCCACTCACCTACAGATGGATGTTTGAATACTTCTGAGTTTTGTGTGTGTGTTTTCTGAGTTGGAGTTTCACCTTGTAGACCAGGCTGAAGTGCGGTGGCGCAATCTCGGCCCACTGCAACCTCCACCTCCCGGTTCAAGTGATTCTCCTGCCTCAGCCACCCAAGTAGCTGGGATTACAGGTGTGTGCCACCATGCCCAACTAATTTTGTATTTTTAGTAGAGATGGGGTTTCATCTTGTTGGTCAGGCTGGTCTCAAATTCCTGACCGCAGGTGATCCACCCACCTCAGCCAGCCAAAGTGTTAGGATTACAGGCGTGAGCCACCATGCCCGGCCTTGAGTTTTTGACTATAACAAATGAAGTTATAGTCAAAAGTTAAATAAAGTTATAGCAAGCTTTGGTGTGTACATATACTTTCATTTCTCTTACCCAAATATGTCTAAATTTACACAATATTGCCAAGACATTTCCTAAAGTTATTTTGCTAATTTACTTTCCCCTCAGCAGGGTACATGAATTCGACTTGTTCCACGTCCTCACCAACACTTGGTGTTTATAATAATCTTTTTTATATAAGCCATTTCAGTGGGCACATAGTGATATCTCGTTGTGGTTTTTATTTGCATTTCTCTGATGACAAATGATGACAAATATATTTTCATTAGCTTTTTAGTTATTCATATATTTTCTTTCATAAAGTATCTATTTAAATATTTTGCCCATTTTTAATCAGGCTGTTTGTCTTATTACTTTAATCATTACGTTTTGAAAACTTTTTTTTTCTCTAACAAGTATGAACAAAAATAACAAAGTATTTCTAATTTGGGATTTAGAAAGCTCTGCCAAATGATTAACAACTCAACCAAGACAGTTTCCAAACCAGGAGAGAAATTCTGTTTTGAATAGGGCTGGTGATTTAGTACAAAGAATAACTGCCGACTGGTGATCAGGAGAGCTGGTACCTAGTGCCTGCTCTGTCATTCTTTACTTTCACAATTCTAAACAAGTCACATACATCCTTGTATCTCTGATCCTTCATTTCTAAAATAAGGGGACTGCACTGAAGTAACCAAGCTTTTCTCTAGCTCCAACATGTAAGTTGTTCCTTTTGGTAAATGTTCAAAATAGCCATAAAGATCCTTCAAAATATGCCATATTTGAATGCTCAAGCAACTTAAAAAAAATTCATTGGTCCCTGAAGTCTGAAAAAAATCAAACTGAAGAAACATGAAAGAGTTTTCCTTGCAAAATGGCAGATATTAACATGTTCAGACAATCCTTAGGAGATTTTTCTTCAAGGAATAGACTCCACATGAGTGAAAATATCAGCCCAGGGGTTATAGCGTCTCTTGCAGCCTTGTGATTACAGTACACAATAAGGTTGATTACACACCAAGTCGCTTCACACTATACATAACATCCCAAACTATAGCAATAGCATCTTTCAACAGGAGAAAAATGAATCTACCCAATACATGGACATACACATTTAACATTTCTGTTTGTATAGAATATTTTCTGTGGCAATATTTCTGCAGTGCTGTCAACTGCTAAAACACTTTATTAAAATAGTCTCCCGCAGGGAAAATTGTTTACCACCCAGATGAGCTCTTAATACCCAGACAGTTAATCCTATCAAACATCTCCTATGGCCATAAGTGAATTGTTCTTCCAAAAGTGGGGATAAGTATGTTTGAGATAAACCTGCTCTCAGTTCTCTTTTGTCACCAAGGGCACAGCTTCAAAAGATAACTCAAGGATCGGGGTTCTATTTGTGGCCATTGGATAGTTGTTTCATAAGAAGCAAACAGGTCTGTGTGATAACTGAACCCATAATTCTAATATCAAGCCAGAATTATGCTACTTTAGGGTAAAGGCCATTTGGCCAACACGTCTTAGATTTCATTAGCTTCATGCTCTAGTCATCAGAACTTGCCAACTGAAACTACAAGGTTAGATTTTATATGATGATAAAGTAGACAATCTAAAAAACATTTTCCAGGATCAGCACATCAGGAACTTGACCTTCTACTGCAGCAGTAAGAATCAATATCACTTCCTCTTTGTTGAATGCCCAGGCCATGATTTGAGAGTCTCTAGTTTTTTGTTGGATTTAACCCTTGTATTCATTTTAGGTTTGAAGGGCAAGTACCAGGAAAGGGCAATCCCATGTATGCCTATAGCTATAAGAATGCAGCATGAACTTCAGAATCTTTAGAGGTAAAATTCTAGAAGTCTGCATGGAGATGTTTCTCCAAGAAAATCTGGATGACGTTGTCTTTTCTGTGCTTATTTTTCTGATCAAGGATGTCTAGAAGTAGCATTTTCTTCATCTCTGTCTCCATTATCACAATCCTCCTTTTTTCTAACATTGTACTGTGAAAAATTTCAAACATGAAGTAAAGTTGAATTTTACCAGGAACACTCATGTACTAACCATCTAGATCATACCATTACTATTTTATTCTACTTGCTTTATCACATATCTACCCATCTAGCCATCCTGTATGCATTCTTATTTTTAATATATTTCAAAGTAAACTGCAGATGTCGGCCCCTAATCTTCATTTTTAACTCTTTTCTTTCTCTTACTTTTCAGGTTTTTGTGACAGTTTTCTTTAAAGAGGAGTTTTTTTCTCTATGAGTAATCATTACAATGAATTTACACAGAATCCTAGAGCTAGAAAGTTTTGTCCAACCCAGGTCTCCCAATTCTGAGCAGACATTTCTCACTACACATTTTCTCCACCTTTTTGCTCATATATAAGAGCTAAGTTTTACCCACATTGACAATTTGATTACTTACATTTTTCAAAAGCTAGAAAGTTGAATAACCCTCCAAAGAATAAAAAAATGTCCTCAATCTGTCCTTGACATTAAATATCTATTTATACAGCTAGGAACATTCCTTGTCAAACAATAGCATTCTGTTTTTCTCTTTACTTTTTTTCCACTTTTGGATAGTCTCCATACTATTTCACTGCCAGGTTCAATTTTGATGTAAGATTCAATTATTAGAACAATTATAGAAGGTTAGTTAAGAATTCTATTTAAATGTGTTGGGCTAAAAAAAAAAAAAATGTGTGTTTCTATCTCCTAAAATGCCACCAATATATAAGTAAAAGAAAAAAAAAAGGTATAAAGTCAGAAGGACAAAAAGAGCAGGCGTAGGGATGAAAGCTAACAATAGATGTCACCAAGTTTGGGAGGATTAAAAATGAACCGAGGCGTGAAACTCACTTAGCCAAACAGAGGAAGTAGAAATCCATCTGCCCTCATAGGAGGCAATGATGAGAAGCAAGTCAGTTTGCTCTGCAAAACTCAGTGAAGACTCAAGGCTTGGATGTATAAGGCAAGTAGGAGTCAAGTGGGACTAAAGACTAGGAATTTGTGAAAAGACTACATTTGCGCACCCCCAGCCCATCCCCTCACTAGAGGAGAATATAGATTATATTCCCTGAAGATAATCAGAGTTTCACCTCTGAAGTAGGGAACCACAGGCACAATGGAGAGATCTGAGGCTTAATTCTGAACATAGGGCATTAAATGAGAGTCTACATCCTAAAGAGTGAAATACCATTCTCCTCTCTCTCTGCCTTCTCTTACAACGCCTGTAGCTGGGGATAATATAGAATTTTCTCTCTGGAGAAATTGAGATACCAGAGAGAAAAGATGTATGAATGCTGGCATTTGGGACTTTCCCCCAAGAAAAAGCTAAAACTCTGTCAAATTATTTTATATGAAACTCACCAATGACATCACCCCCTCCACACACACACACATCCTCCAATTAGCTTCTTTTATTATTATTATTACTACTCTTCAATATAGACTGAGAACCAAGGGCCAGCAGATATTTGAAGAAAATCTACAACAAGAAAGACAAAAATAAAAAGAAATAAAGAACACAGAAAATACATAAAATACATGGAACAGAAGAATACTTCCAAAAGATCTACCATTAATAGTCAGGAAAATAAAATAGTAAACCCATAATAAAAGAACAAGAAGCTACAAAAAATGAATAATCAGAGACTTAGAGGGGCTATTTAAAATATGATAGTGAAATGATTTAATAGAAGCATTGGAAAATAAAATCAAAGAAAAATCCCAGAAAGCAGAATAAAACAAGCCAATAAATAATGGAAAAAAGGCACAATCAAGTTAGAATATCAATCCAGGATGTCTAGTATCCAAACTCAAAGAATTCGTAAAGAGAAACCATGGCAAATAGATAAGAGAAAAATCATCAAAATAATAATACAGGAAATTTTCTCTGTATTCAAGTACAGAAATGCATGATTCAAAGTGTCTACCAGGTGCACAATGTAATGAGTTAAAAAATAAGATTCAATCCAAGGGCATCATCAAAAATTTGATTCATTCAAGATAAAAGGAGGCTAGCACAAGCTTTCAGAAAGAAAAAGATGGAGCCAACAGAAAGGGAACCAGAGTGGCATTGGCCTTCTCAACAGCAACATTGGATACTAGAAGAGAGTAGAGCAATGACCGCAAAATAAGTCGGGGAAAATTATTGCAGCTTACGTTTTTATATCCAGCCAAAAGGGCTAGCTATAGAATTTGTGGGGCCTAATGAGAAATTAAAATGTGGGTCCCCTTGTTCAAAAACTAATCTGTGTAAGATGCACAGATCGTACACCTATGAAGCCAGGCCTGCTAGTCAGCTATCAATCATGCGTAAAGGTTAAAGACACTTATTATCCACGAACCTTTTCTTGGAAGATGTACTTTAGCAGAATAAGGGACTAAATCAAGAAAGAGGAAGACAGAACCCAGGAAATAGGAGAGAACAGCAAACAAATCAATTCCAGGAAACCAAACATATGCAGCCTTAAGGGTAACTAGTCCAGACTAGAATAGAGAGATGGAGAAACTGAAAACAGACATTTGGGGAAGATGAAAGGAATAGGTAGATATGGATTTATATACAATTTGGAATTGCAATTGAACATTTGTAAAAATTTTCAACAGATGTGTGGTATCTGTTGAAGCATCTAGAAAAAAATGACCATATATACATAGAAAACTTGACAAATAATAATAATAGAAAAAAACTAACTCCAGGAAACACAAAAAATTTATAAGAAAGGAAATATATAACTTTCAGCAGTAAGAAAAATATATGTAGTTTTATAATATGAATTCTGATTAATAATTTTATCAAAAATTCTGATTGAAGGCCAGGCGCAGTAGCTCACGCCTGTAATCCCAGCACTTCGGGAGGCCAAGGCAGGAGGATCGTCTAAAGTTGGAAGTTCAAGACCAGCCTGACCAACATGGAGGTACCCTGTCTCTACTAAGAATACAAAATTAGCCAGATGTGGTGGTACATGCCTGTAATCTTAGCTCCTCAGGAGGCTGAGGCAGGAGAATTGCTTGGCTGGGAGGCAGAGGTTGCTGTGAGCTGAGATTGCAACATTGCACCTCAGACTGGGCAACAAGAGCGAAACTCTGTCTCCAGAAAAAAAAAAAAAAAAAGCATCTGATTTAAAACAATATGAAAAGGAAGAGGGGAAAATGAATAGAAGTGTGTAAGAAACAAAATCCTTAATGAAATGTACATAATGTGCACAGCTGATTTCAATATTTAAATTATAAGCATGTTATTTATTAACACGCATATTATTAATTAATGTGAATTAAAACTGGGTGCCTCAGGAAACATGGTGAGTGTGGGGGGCAAGAAAGACTCAATACCCTGATACATATTTCCTTATACATCTTTTAGCAACATTTGACTTTTTAAAACTACTTGAATGTGGTACTTTGAATATTTTAGAACCATCATCATCAAAAACAAAAACATCATCAACTACTTCCTTCTCTTTCTCTTCTCTTTCTGTTTTAGTCTAGGAGGCTTTCATTTGTGACAGTACATTTGCTTAAGTCATTATGACCTTCACAATTGATCAGTGTCATCACCTAACTCCTGTTTTCTTAAATTAAACTAAAAGCCCAGTCTTTGATAATTGGAGGGAGGGTTGTCTGCAAGAAGAGGAAGTTGTTGAGACAGCCTTGGTAATCTTCCCCCGCATTGCCCCCCACCTCCAAAGGTACGCACCAGGGTCCTTAAAAACTGGCTTTTTAATTAGGAATCTGGCTATTTCCCCTTGTTAAAAAAGGACATCTTCTGTTATAAGCAAGTAGTAGATTCGGTTCGTTTTACTTGAACAGAAAAACATAGACTAATAACAAGTTTCAAAGTAGGTAGAGATATTTCTCTTAAAAGAAAAATCAAAATGCCACCTAATCAATTTGGGTTAGTGTTTAGTAAAAGAAACAAATGTAACCACCCAACAGGTTCACCTAGCCTGCTGCCCAGACAGGTGATTTATCAAGATAGGAGAACTGGCAATAGAGAAAGAGTAATTCACACAGAGCCAGCTGTGCAGGAGACCGGAATTTTATTATTAATATTACTCAAGTCAGTCTCCCCCAGAATTAGGGGACTGGAGATTTTAAGGATAATTTGGCGAATAGGAGGCCAGTGAGTCAGGAGTGCTAATTGGTCAGGTCAGAGATAAAATCATAGGGCGTCAAAGCTACGCTCTTGCACTGAGTCAGTTCCTGGGTTGGGGCCACAAGACCAGATGAGCCCTGGGTGCTGCCACCTATTCCATCAAGTGCAAGATATGCAAAATATCTCAAACGCTGAACTTAGGTTTTACAATAGTGATGTTATCCCTAAGAGCAATTTTGGAGGTTTAGAATCTTGCAGCCTCCATTTGCATGACTGCTATACATGACCCCTATGCATGACCATAATTTCTAATCTTGTGGCTAATTTGTTAATCCTGCAAAGGCAGTCTAGTCTCTCGGCAGGAAGAGGGTTTGTTTTAGGAAAGGACTGTTATTATTTCTCTTTCAAAGCCAAACTATAAATTGCATTCCAAAGTTAATTTGGCCTACGTCCAGGAATGAACCAGGACAGCTTGGAGGTTAGAAGCAAGATGGAGTCAGTTAAGTCAGATGTCCTTCACTGTAATAATTGTCTCATTTATAATTTTTGCAAAAGCAGTTTCACAAAGTCCCTATTACCAAAGAATGAAGTGTTTAAAAGAAACTCTATTGCTGCTGAGGTATCAATTAGAATCACATGACTTAAGACTTTTTACAAAGGAGAAAAGCAATCCCTATGACTTGTCTCCTGTGGATTATGTATATGTCTTCATATCAGTGAAGAAAGGATAGGCTTTTACCACTGGAGGTTTATTCCTGACATACAACACATGTTCACTGCAAGTCAGCAAGTTAGGTAAGGACTCGTGTCTCCTCACTAAGATCCAGGCTGCTGGAAGAGCTACAACCTTGAACTTTGCCAGGTAGAAGGAAAGAGCTTTAGAGTATCTCACATTAGCAGTTAAATGCTCTGGCCTGGAAGTGATACATGTCACTTTTGTTCATGGCTCAGTGACCAGATTGGTTGAATGAACCACAGGGAGCCAGAAAGTACAATCCTAACATATACCTCCTCTGGCAAAGGGAAAACATTCACTCCCTCACTGCCTTAAGCCTAGCACAATCTGAGAACACTCATTCCATTTTATGAAGGGACATGGACACTATGAGAACGATGGAGCTGTAGAGAAGTTTAAATTTTTCTGAAGGCTTGATAATTTCAGTCTATAAAATAAACTGCTAATACAAGATTAACAGGAAGAAAAGGCATATACATGTAAATTTTATTACATGCACACATGTGCATGGCAGTCATACATAAAAATGAAAAACTCAAAGAAATGACCAGGTGATTAATACTTCTATATCATCTTGAAAGAATGGGGGTTCAGTCAATGGCCAAAAAACAGAATATGGTGGTAAATCAAGTTATGGTGACAAGACAGGTTATGGGAGGGAAAGAAGAGGAGGTGGCAAAGGTGGTCTTGTTATGTAGATGAAACCTTACAGGAAGCAGCCCTCAGAGAAGACATGGAAAATATTTCTTTCAGACCTTTCAAGGCATCAGATTCTTAGTTACTCTTTCCTAGATCTGGACAAGGCAGGCTCTCAGAAAAACCCTGGCTGCATCAACACAGATTTTCTCTACAAACACAAATCTCCCTCACAATAGACAGCTTTGCAGGGCTAATTCTATTTGTGGACCCTCTCAACAGCCATCTCAAAATATGTCAAAGAAGTAAATGTTAGGGTGAAATATTTCGGTTTCCTTCAGAACACAAAGTTATGCCTACAGGCCAGCTTTACCTTACTTCAGTCTGATTGGCCAAGCCATTGCATGTTCATAATCAGGCAGTTTTCAAAACCCAAAGGCACAACAAATAAACAGCCTTCCTTGATAAATGTTGTACCTCAGATTAGAAAGTGTATGGAGTAATTATAAGATATTGTTTCAGCACTGGGCATATTGAATGTTAAGTATGTGACCCAAAAGAAAGGAAGTCAACATATTGAAGAGTTATCTTTACTACCAGGTTTATTGCAGCACTTTTCACAATAGACAAGATTTAAAATCAACCTAAGTGTCCATCAGTAGATAAATGAATAAAGAAAATGTAGTACATATATGCAATGGAGCACTACTCAGCCATAAAAAAGAATGAGATCCTATCATTTGTGTGAACTGAGCCAGGCACAAAAAGACAAATGTGTTTACATGTTCTCTCTCAGTTAGATAGAATGAGTAAGATCTGGTATGTAATAGCACAACAGGGTGACTACAGTCAACAATAATCTATTACACATTTTAAAATAACTAAAAGTTTAATTGGAATGTTTATAACACAAAGAAATGATGAATGCTTGAGGTGATGGATACTCCATTTAAGCTGATGTAATTATTACATACTGTATGCTTCAGAATATCTCACGTGCCCCATAAATATATGCACCTACTATGTACTCAGAAAATTTTCTTTTAATTAAAAAAAAAAAAAACAGTTAAATGTACGTATGTCCAGCCTAACTTATAGGAAGTAAACCCAAAAGTTAGGGGATGCTTGCTGAAGCCAATTCTGCTATGGCTAAATTCACCCAAGGAATGCCAATCTCCTGAGATTTCTTCCTGAATGACTCTTGGGAATGCAGTGCAATACATCCTACAATTGGATTGTGAACCCGTCGTTAGATGACAAATTACATAAAGTAGATCATGTCTACTTGTATTCCTGTGCCTGGTCCACGATATAAATTCAATAAATATTTTTTGGTGACATTGTATCAATTAAATAGGATTTTGAAAGTCTGCAGTTGGGATTTTGAAGAGACTTCTCTCAGAGGTGGGGAGGGTTAAGGGAATTGACAATGCTGATCCACCCAAAGACTAACAGTAGAAAGCTCATTATATCCAACAGTAAAGGGAACTGCATTACCTGAGCCTGGTAAGCAATGTAGCCAAGGGAGATGAGTGGCCAGCACTGCAGCAAGGGTCCTCTCCCATCCTCCTTCTGTTGCTCATACTTTTCATTGGCTGAACCCAACCAGGCTGAACCCAATAATGAATCTAGAGTGATGCAGGTCCAAGAGCATCAGTGAGCTGTGGCACAACCTCAAGAGGCATAATATATGTATAATCGGAGTCTTTGGAGAAGGAAATATAAAAAAAAATTTGAAGTAATGGTCAAAAGTTTTCAAAATTTAATGAACACTATCAACCCAAAGATTTAAGATGGTCAACAAATCTCAAACAAAAGAAACACACACAAAAAAACCTACAGCCAGGACTGCCATAGTCAAACTGCTCAATGACAAAGAGAAAATCTTACAAAAAGCCAGGAAAAAAATGAAGAGAAGAAAGAAGCAAATAAAGCAACATATTTAAATTCCCCCCCCCCAAAAAAAACCCTTCACCTTATAATTCTATATTGAATGAAAATATCTTTACTTTTATTTATTCATTTATTTGCTTGTTTGTTTTTGAGACAGGGTCTCCCTCTGTCACCCAGGTTGGAATGCAGTGGTGCAATCACAGATCACTACAGCCTTGACCTCCCAGGCTTAAGTGATCCTCCCACCTCAGCCTCCCTATTGGGTGGGACTAGAGGCACACACCACCATGCCTGGCTAATTTATTATTATTTTTTTTGTAGACAAAGTCTCAATATGTTGCCCCAGATGGGAAAATATCTTTTAAAAAATAAAATAAAATTTGAAGTTAAAACTGTGTTACAAAGAAGAATCTAGAACCAGATGATTTTGCTGGTGAATGCTACCAAAATTTAAGAAAGAGAAAAACACCAATTTCATTTAATAGCTTTCAAAAATTTGAGGAAAAAAATGAAAATTTGAGCACAAGATTAGCATTACCCTGATACTAAAATCAAAGACGTTACACAAAAGGAAACTACAGACCAATATTCTTCATGAACATAGATGCAAAAGTTCTAAACAAAATGTAATGAGAGTGAGTCTAATAATATGAAAAAAGGAGCTAATACTTTAATAAAACTATAACCTTTCTATGAATAAAGTCAAGTTGTGGATACCTAAAATTAAAATTTTGATCAGGGCTTATATAATGACTCTGTGAAAATAAATAAAATTTAAAAGCTATTAGAACCCCCAAAACACTTTAAACCTTGAAGAGGTGTAACTATGATCTGAGTCACATAACACATATTTATAACTTCTGCTTCTTAGATTATAGATTAACTCTCTTCCTCATTGTTCTTGTTCTATGAATGACTAGGGGCAATCAGAGACCAGACATCCTCCCCTTCCAATCCCTGATCTTTGTTAGAGATTAATTGCCTCCTTTATCGTCCTGTACCTAACTCAGACCAGATGGTACACAAGGCCCCGTGACTGTTACATCTTCAGTGTGAAATGTTAAATACACCTTCTCCCTGCCCCCGGGAAAAGACTGCCTCAACTAATCAGATTACTGTAACTACACATTGTACTATATTAAAACATGTTAAAATTCTGTTAAGCTTCCCAACCTCATATAAATGACCCCAAACTTCTACACTTCAGAACACAGACTCCCACTCTTTGGCATCTGTGTTTCCTGGGCAGCCGTCCTCAAAGTTTGCCCTTAAATAAACTCTTTAAACTAAATTCTGACTCTTTTAAATTATTTTAGGTTGACAACCCTTGACCCTGTGGACAAGTCACATAAATCTAAAAGTTTATACTGTCCACAGTCCTTTCCTTTGGTCCTGGTATCAGCTTCAACGTGGCTCGGATTCACAGCCAAAAGGAGTTCATGATGTATCTCCCATGGAAAGAGATTACACCTCCAACCCACAAGGCTCCCCTCTACATTCACCACTTGGAGAACAGACCAGCCACAACCTCTCAGGAATGAGGAAAGCTGAAGGAGAAACCTCAGGAAGGGCTGGACTGGGCACATTCGGTTTCCCTGAAGTCACTTATTAGATAACTGAGCTAACTCTTCCTCATGACAGAGAAGAATGGCTTGGGTTTCTCCCCGCAGGAGGACATGGCCAGGGGAAAGAAGGTTCTTCCTTGACATGTGTACTGGAGATAATCTACATCAACGTTTTAGAATTCTGTGTGTAAATAACGCCAGTTGAGAATGATGGGTTTTTGTTGTGTAATCCAAATTAGACATTTATTGAACTCCCACTGTGTGTAAAAGAACATACCTCTGTAGGATAAAGAACTGCCAAGATAAGCACATAATGCTTCACAAAAGTACTTAAAAAGAAAAGGCCGGGCGCAGTGGCTCAAGCCTGTAATCCCAGCACTTTGGGAGGCCGAGACGGGCGGATCACGAGGTCAGGAGATCGAGACCATCCTGGCTAACATGGTGAAACCCCGTCTCTACTAAAAAAAAAAAAAAAATACAAAAAACTAGCTGGGCGAGGTGGCGGGCGCCTGTAGTCCCAACTACTCGGGAGGCTGAGGCAGGAGAATGGCGTGAACCCGGGAGGCGGAGCTGGCAGTGAGCTGAGATCCGGCCACTGCACTCCAGCCTGGGCGACAAGCGAGACTCCGTCTCAAACAAACAAACAAACAAACAAACAAACCTGTCACCTTAGAATTCTGTATTACATGAAAATATATTTATTTTTATTCATGTATTTGCTTGTTTTTGAGATAGGGTCTCCCTCTGTCACCCAAGTGGGAGTGCAGTAGAGCAATCACTGATCACTACAGCCTTGACCTCCCAGGCTCAAGTGATCCTCCCACCTCATTACTGTACATTTTTAAATGTACAATAGATTATTGTTGAACTGGAATCCAGCTCGAATCCAATTTTTAGAAACTCACTCTAAGGTAATGATTAAAATATCAGATGTTAGTTCTATAAATCTGTCATTTAGTTTAAAAACTAGATGCTTCCATTCCAGGGTGGAGTATTTGCCAGTAACTCTCTGGAGACCTGTCCTATCTGTGACCAAGACCACCAAGCTTAAAAAAGGCAACAGTGTTGGAAAAAGACATGAATATGGTCTGTACTAAATTGATTCTACTTTTTATTTAGTCATGACTCTGGTTTAACTTTCAAAAAGTAAAACATTATGCCAGCCTAGCAAATGTTCATATCAAATTCCTCATTGTTTTCTCTACTCTTCTTTGTCCTGCCCTCCACTTTTGTTTGCTTAGTGAGGCTCACCCTAAAACATGTGGAAACAGCAATGATGTTCTATTGGAAGAAACAAAGAAAAGAAATACAAGTTGCGTTTAAAGGGGATAGAAAGAAATAATTTTCCTTTTCTGCTTCAAATGGGGAAAAAAATGTGGTGAGACTTGAAATAGTGTTTCCATTTCAAGCCCTGGTGGCTTATTTAACTTGGATAGATTAATTTACTGTGGGTGGTATCCTGGTTTATCATCCGTGCAGAGGTAATTTAAAAAATCTTTGACCTTGTCAGTTTGGGGGTCACTTCAGGTTGGAAGTGTTGTATCTGTGATGTCACCTTCAATTTTCTGGAATCTTTCTTGCCTCAAGATGTTGACCTTGCAGATCCCCAGTATTTACTGCCGGTAGTTTTCTACCTCCTACAACTCCTCTATCCCTTTGAATCTCTCATCCATTTTTCCACTTGTAAAATATATTTTCCAGTAAAGAGATCTTACTTTTTAGATAATAATATAAAAAGAAAACAGGGATAAACTAATATTTATTACACTTATTTTGTGCTCAATGATGCCCTAGGCACTTGATATATGATCTCATTTAACACAACAATAAAATGTGTGATAGTGTTCTCTTTCACAAATCTGGGAAAGGCAGCTCTGCCAGCTAGGTGAGACAACATGCCTAAAGATACACAGGAAAGGGATTTAAACCCAAGTCCAACTTCAAAGACTTTTCAGTTTACCATATTTGACACATGAATATTTCTAAATTTAAAGCCTCAAACATATACAGCTGTACTGAAAATATTTAACACTCAAAACAAGGTATTTTCCCTTTATAGATTATTGTTCTGACAAGCCCCCAGGAATCTGCCTAGAGCAATGACCATCAAACTGTCTACCTCCTAAGGCATTTAAATCTCAATTTCCTTCTTGTCCCTTCAGACTCCAATCTCCACTTCAGGGTCTGTTATAACTGAATTGTGTCCTCCGACCCCAAATTCATATGTTGAAATCCTAGCTTGCAATGTAATGATATTTGGAAATGAGACCTTGAGAAATCATTAGGTTTAGATGAGGTCATGGGCAGGGGTTGGAGGAACCTTCATTATGGAATTAGTGCCCTTATAAGAAGAGATCCAGAGAGCTTGCCCTCCCCTCTCTCTGTCTGCCATTGTGAAAACACAGTGAGAAGGTGGCTGTTGGCAAGCAAAGAGGAGAGCCCTCATCAGAACCCAACCATGCTGGCATCCTGATCTCAGGCTTCTAGCCTCCAGAGCTAAGAAATAACTTTTTCCTTAAGTCACCCAGTCTATAGTACTTTGTTATGGCAGCCCAAGCTGATTAATACAGGATCCTTCTGAATTCAATCCATGGGACTGTGCTCTGTAGACATGATTTGACTTGCTTAAATCTCTCAACATAGTAATTCTTAAAGGGCAGCCCAGGATCCTCTTGCTGGGCCAAGAACTGAACCAAAAATGCAGACTTACTTTTTTTCAGATATTTTAAAATATTTGCTACTAGCTACTCACTAGTAAACTGCTAAGTAACGGGTTACTGAGATTTGGTATTTATAAATTTAAATGATCACTTTAGAATTTACTAGAGTGATGTAGTAATGCAGATGGACTCCAAGTAGCAAAACTTGCAGTGTGCATATATTTAGGCAGATATTTACAATCAAAGATACTTTCAGAAAAGATGTTTTGCTACAAGTTTCGAATTAGTCTTCGTTTTTAATTCTTATTTTTGTTGTTTTTTAATTATTTTGAAATAATTATCGATTCACAAGTGGTTGTAAAGATAGTACAGAGCAGTCCCATGCACCCTTTACCCAGTTTCCTCACTGGTTACATGTTACGTAACTATAGTACAGTAGCGACACCAGGAAACTGACATTGGCACAATGTGCCTGTACAGTTCTATGTCATTTTATCATGTGGAAGTTCTTGTAACTGCTACCGTGATCAAGATATAGAGCTATCCCATCACTACAAACATCTCCCTCATGTTATCCCTTTATAGTTACACTATCACCCTCCCCCCACCCATTCCTGACCTCTGGCAACCTCTAATTTGTTCCCAATCTCTATAATTTTGCCATTTCAAAAATGTTATGGCCCAACAATGACTCAAGCCAGTGATCCCAGCACTTTGGGAGGCTGAGGTGAGATAATCACTTGAAGGCAGGAGTTCAAAACTAGTCTGGAGGCAACACAGTGAGATCCATCTCTACAAAAAATAAAAATAGTTTGCCAGGGATCATAATGCACACCTGTAGTCCCAGCTACTTGGGAGGCTGAGCTGGGAAAATCCTTTGAGCCCAGGAGTTCCAGGCTGCAATGAGTTGTGATTGCACCACTGCACTCCAACCTGGGTGACAGAGTGGGACCCTTTTTCAAAAAAAGAAGATTGTTTGTTATGTAAATGGAATCATGCAGTATATGACCTTTTGAGATTGACTTTTTTCACTCAGCATAATTCCCTTGAGGTTCATTAAATATGTTGAGCATTAGTTTCCTATTTTACTGTAATAAATTACTTACTTAGTGACTTAAAACAACATAAATGTATTATCTAACAGTTCAGGAGGTCAGAAATCAAAACTGGGCTAAAATCAAGGTATTGATGGGGCCACATGTCTTCTGGAGGCTCTGGAGGAGAATCTACTCTCTTGCCTTTTTCCTCTTTTAGATTTGCCATTCTCTTTTACAGAGACTGCCTGTATTCCTTGGCTCAAGGCCCCACATCACTCAGGCCTCTGCTTACATCTCGGGCTCATCACTCAGAGCTTTCTGACTCTGATTCTCCTGCCTCCCTCTTTTGAGGACCATTGTGATGACGGTAAGCCCACCAAGGTAATCCAGGCCCCACCCTAAGATCTGTAACTCAGTCACATCTGCAAAGTCCCTTTTGCCACATCAGGCAACATACTCAAAGGTTTCAGGAATTAAGACGTGGATATCTTGGGGAAGGGCATAATTCTGTCTATCACACTGAGTCTTTCAATAGTCTATTGCTTTTTATTTCTGAATAGGAATATATAGTGCATTAGTCCATTCTTACATTCCCATAAAGTATTACCTGAGACTGGGCAGTTTATGAAGAAAAGAGGTTTAGTTGGATCACAGTTCTGCAGGTTGTACAAGAAGCATGGCTGGGGAGGCCTCATGAAACTTAACAATCACGACGGAAAGCAAAGGGGAAGCAGGCATCTTCCTCACAATGGTGAATCAGGAGAGGGAGGGAGGGAGAGAGAGAGGGAGGGGGACAAAGAGAGAGAGAGAGAGAAGGGAGAAAGTGCCACACACTTTTACACAATCAGATCTCATGAGAACTCACTATCATAAGAATGAGGGGAAATGAGGGGAAATCTGCCCCCATGATCCAGTCACCTCCCGCTAGGCCTCTCCTCCAGCACTGAAGATCACAATTCAACATGAGATTTGAGTGGGGATACAGAGCCTAATCGTATCACATAGTATAGATGTATTTATAAAACCACTTACCAGCTGAAATAGTTCCAGTTTGGAATTATTCCAAATAATGCTGCTATGAACAATTTTGTATAGGTTTTTGTGTGGACATAAACTTTTATTTCTCTGGGATAAATGAGAGCATAATAGGTATAAGTTAAGATTGTTTTGAAACTACCAAACTATTTTCTAGAGTGGCTGTGCTGTTTTATAGTCCTACCAACAATGTATGAGAAATTCCATTTTTCCACATTATTGGCAGCATTTGGTATTGTCAGTATTTTTTATTTTACTCTTTGAACAGGTAGGCAGTGATACCTCATCATTTCCTTAATTTACATTTCCCTAATGGCTAGTGATATCGAACATCTTTTCATGACTTATTTGCCATCCATTTATCCTCTTTGGTGACCTTATCTTCATGTCTTTTGCCTATTTTCTGGTTGGATTATTTCTTATTGAGTTTTGAGAATTCTGCATATATTCTAGACATGAGGTCTTTATCAGATATGTGGTTTTCAAGTATTTTCTCCCAGTTTGTAGCTTGTCTTTTTCTCTTAACAAAGTCTCTCCCAGAGCAAAAGTTTTTAATTTAGATGAAGCATAATTTACCAGTTTTTTTCTTTTATGATCATGCTTTTGGTATTATGTCTGTAAGCCTTTCATACAGCTCTATGTACTGAAGATTTTCTCCTTCATTTTGTCCTAAAAGTTTTAAATTTGTTATGCTTTACATTTAAATCTATAATCTATTTTGAGTTAATTTTTGTATAAGGTATGAGGTTTTGTTTTTGTTTGTTTGTCTGGTCCATGGATATCCAATTGCTCCAGACCATTTGTTGGAAAAGCTATTCTTCCCCTCATTGACTGGCTTTTGCACTTTTGTCAAAAATAAGTTGGTTGTATTTGTATGTGTCTATTTCTGGGTTATCTATTCTGTTCCATGGTCCATTGATATATGTGTTTATCCCTTCACCAATACCACATAATCTAGAGTACTATATAATAAGTTTTAAAATCAAGTAAAGTGATTTCTTCTTTATTCTCCTTTTTCAAAATTATTTCAGATAGTCTAGTTACTTTGCCTGTTCACATAAATTTTAGAATAATGTTGTCTAAGGTGATTCTTCCAAATCTGCCTAACAATAGACAAATACAAATCCCCAATATTCATCTGGGAAAACACATGGAAAATACATCTTCACAATCCAAATCCCACATATCTAACCTCAATTCTTCTGGTATACATATCTTACATCTCATATCCTCCAAACATAAACTCTTACTCCTACATACTTTCACTAAAACAGTTAAAAAAAAAAAAAAAAAAGAACAATCTTGTCTAGGGCTGGGCACAGTGTCTCACACCTATAATCCCAGCACTTTGGGATGAAGTGGGAGGATTCTTGAAGCCAGGAGTTCAAGACCAACCTGGACAATGTAGTTGAGACCCTGTCTCTACAAAAAATTTTAAAATTAGCCAGACGTTGTGGTGCACGCCTGTAGTCCCAGCTACTTGGGAGGCTGCAGTGGGAGGGTCACTTGAACCCAAGAATTTGAGGTTACATCGAGCTATGATTGTGCCAGTCTGGGTGGCAAGGTGAGATCTGGTCTCAAAAAGTAAAAATAAAAAAAGAAGGAGAAGAATCTGGTCTATACATCTATAAAAAAAATCTTGCTAGAATTTTGATAAGAATTGCATCAAAACCGTACCTCAATTTAGGGTGCATTGACATCTTTATTACATTAAGTTTTCCAATTCATGAACACAATATGCTTCTTGTATTAGTGTTTTGTAGTTTTCAGCATACAAGCCCTCTTTTGTTAGATTTTCACCTAAATATTTCATATATTCTCTTGCTTTTTAACAATAAATTTTTGTGGGTATAACTTTATCATTATTACTTGAGTTGTGGTTTTGTTAGTTAACTCTTAAGCAAAAATCATAAACTGAACTCCCTCAGGGCAAATTCAGCCTGAAGAGAATTTTAATGGGAAGAGATTTCCCAATACAAACTCCATACTTCTACCTCCCTGTGAAAAATTGGGAAATCTGGTAACTTGTCCACCACTTAGAGGAGGCATGCTCTCTAGTTAACCGTAGCCCTCACTGTACATAATGCACATGCAGCTATGCCTGGCCTAATTTCCTCATTTGCTACTGTCTTGACCATGGTAGGAAGCTGAGTTTCCACTTCTGCCTTTAATTGTGTGGTGATACATATTGGCCTAAACAATATGTTTGGCTTATTAACTAGGCTTTCATATATCAGCCATGGGGTGTGTAATACATGTAAATCATCCATGTATAATACATATAAATCATCCACACTCTTACGTAATCATTAGCTGCTGTATGTGTGTGTGTGTATGTATGTGTGTTTTCCCCCAACTCCAAAATGTTCTTGTGGCACTTCATTATAATCAACTGTTTCTCCCTGAACAACAGGAGAAAGCAGAGTAAGTGGTGTTAGGAAATGTTTTACATAATCTAGATAATCATGTTTAGGTTTATTACATAGGTTAACTTGTGTCATGGGAGTTTGTTGTGCGGGTTATTTCATGACCCAGGTGTTAAGCCTAGTACCCATTAGTCATTTTTCGTGATTCTCTCCCTCCTCCCATCCTCCATTGTCTGGTAGGCCCCAGCGTGTGTTGGCCCCCTCCACGTGTTCCCATCATTCAGCTCCCACTTATAAGTGAGAATATGTGGCATTTGGTTTTCTGTTCCTGCACTAGTTTACTAAGGATAATGACTTCCAGCTCCATCCATGTTCCTGCAAAGGACATGACCTTGTTCTTTTTCAATAAGCCATTGTTTTTAAAAGGTATAAGATACAGTATTTAACATGTCCTCTCTGGTATCCCAGAGCACCTAGTAAAAATTATTTCCTTGCGTTTCTTTAACATGATAGTGTTAAAAACATTTTAGTTGACGGAATCTCATTTTTGTTTTTATTCTTCTAACAACGCTGAAAAGTCGGCAGAATCAGATATTGCAGATTAAATGTCTATGGTTCTGAGAGGTTAAGTGATGTTCTCAATGTCACACAGCTACAGAGGGCCAGGTGTCCCAATATTAAGCCTAGTGAAGAGCAATTGCTTGAGTGAAATAAAAATAAAATGTGGTATCAAAGTTACAAATTACATTCAGAAATCTGAATAATAAATTTGGTGTCAATAAATGTACATTAACTCAAAATTACTGCTTCAGTTATGGTTATTTATAAAGGTCAGGCAGATGAAATTCCTGATACATTCTCTTTTAAGAGCTAGAATGAAGGAGAGAGTATACGTTTGTTTCCTTTTGTTAAGAAAAGTTACTTTTGATAGGAGACCAACTGAAATTATTATTTTTTGCACCATGACAAGTCATATGCTATACCATGAAACACCTTCCTCTCCCACTATTTTTCTCACCTCACAGCTGTAGCTCAGGAACATGGGCCCTTTCTCACCCTCTATTTATGACCTGTAATTCATGAAAATATAAAAAACAGAGTGGAAATAGAGAAACCAGCTGAGGGAGTCTTCTATGTGGGAGCTCTTCTCTATAGGTTGGTATTTTGTCATAGAGACTCATTGGGCAGAGGTAAACCTCTGGTAAACATACAAAGGTCATGTCATTTTGCTGAGTGCTTTTTCAGCTCTGAACTTGTACTTGCCAAAGTATTTTCCCAAGAATGTAACATCTTGACATAATGGAAGTTACATTTCAAAGCTGTACCTACAACATTCAATTTTCCTCCCAGGAATAAGAAAAACGGGTTCCCTCAGCTTAACTAACTTCACTCTGCTTATCTCTACTAGTCATTCAAATACATGACAGAGTTAACCTAGTCCTCGTGTAACCACGTAGCACCATCTATATGTGGCAAGGAAGGAGAGTTCGTTTTTTAATATCTCACTTCTCCTAATCCATTATCCATGATAATCCATGTGTCCCCTGGGTACTTAATCATCAAAGCAACCATAAACCTCTTTTTGAAGATCAAATGGTTCTTTAATCCATTTACTTACAGGATCCTGAGCTATAGAAAATTAATCATAAGTGTAAGTGGGCCACTATTCTAAGTTTCTCTCGGAGCCTCTTAACGTCACAAATCAGTAATGGCTTATGGGCGAGGTGGGTCAAAATGTGGAACAAATCACCTTGGTGGGTTGCTTTTTCCTGCAGTCTCCATTTGAACTTAGCTCTCACCACCCGCCTGGCCTGCCTTCCCTCCCAGAATCCCATCTATGAATTAACAAAACTCAGACAGCCCAAAAGCTAATTAGACTTTCAACTTTCCAGTGAGGGTGCCGTTAATTCTCATCTTCCTTTCTGCACCCAGTTAGCTAAAACCATTTAGGGAAATCACCCTAGGTCTTTGAACTCTCAAAGAAGTAAGAAAGCAGTAATTTTCATTAAGCACAAGCACCGTGTTCCGGGCTAAGTTTCCCTCTATCCTTATTCATGGCCTCTTCCCTCATTCCTGAGGGACGGTATCAAATTACCCCAAAATGACCAAGGACACGGGTGGCCACTGCAAAGCCTCTTAGCCTCAAGAAAACCCCAAGGTCATTATTATATCTCCCTCTACATTTTTCATTTACCCAGTAAGAGAAACGATAATTATTTCTGAACCACTCAATAAAAGAAATTCAGATTCCATAATAACTAGAAATGTTATATTGGTATTATCCTTTATAAAGATTTCCTTCACCAGAGGAGCTGGATTAACTTGAACATAGAAAAACTCCTGACTGATCACGAGAAGAGGCTTTTTAATTATTTATTATGCAGTAACTAAGTGTTCTATGGTTAAGGGGGAAAAAAGCCTTCTTCTAAATAAAAACCCATTCATGAGACAGATGAAAAGCCTTGCATTTTCTATGTACTTCCCAAGTGCCTACTCAACACAGAGTCTCTTCATGTTTAATATATATATTATATATAATATGCAATGTCATATGTTATATGTAATATATGCTATATATTACATATATGTTATATATCATATATTATGTTATATGTTATATATTATATAATAAGTTATATGTTATTTAATATATGTTATATATATTGTTATATATAACATATGTTATATATTTTGTTATATATAACATATGTTATATATTTTGTTATATATAACATATATGTTATATATTATATCATAATATATTATAACATATATAACACATATATTATATTATAAATTATATACAACATATTGTATCTATTATATATTTAACATATTATATAGATTTTTAATATATTATATTATATATTTATATATAACATATTATATCTATTATATATTTATATAAAATATATTATATATTACATATTGTATCTATTATATATTTATATATGTTAACATACATATTTTTATATATAACATATTATATCTATTTTATATATATATATATAATGATTGAAACATCTGTCAGAAGCATAGGAGAAAGACAAAAAAATAATAAAATGAACCCAGGAACCCAAGGAGGAGGAGTAGCAGCCCAAAGAGGAGGGTGCTGCAGATTGAATGATGGTAGGGGTTCCCCCAAATGAACTGGTCTCTGAAGATTGGACTGAGATGCCTATCGTTCAGCACTTCTGCTGACCACCAGTGATGAGCTCAGCCTGACTTAAGATATAAGTGGGGGATGGAGAAAGAATCGATGTTTCTTCCTCTGCAAGAAAGACTGTTAGCCAAGCGCAGTGACTCATGCCTGTAATCCCAACACTTTGGGAGGCCAAGGTGGGAGGATCATTTGAGCCCAGAAGTTCAAGACCAGCTTAGGCAACAAAGTGAGACCCCATTTCCACAAAAAAAAAGTAATAAAAAATAAAATAAAACAAAGAAAAACTGTTGTGCGACCCTCCTGGGACCTTAATGAAGAACCAGGGGAAATCAATGCCCAGAGAAGGACCCAAGATAGGAAGGGACTGAGCTGAGGATCTGGATGAATTGTTTGGCCCTTGAGAATGTCTACATCACCCTCCTTCTCCCCAAAGCTGAATGCTGCACCTGTCTTGAAGACCTGGGCACGCCTCCTGAGCACAGTCATAATGTGCTTGCTGGGAGTCCTTACAATGGATAAGTGACATCCTTACACTGGATAAGTGATTTTGTTGTTCCCTAAGCATGTGGCCTGAAAAAGATATTGTTGATGACTGTTATGAACTGAATGTTTGTGTCACCCCAAAATTCATACGCTGAAGCCCTAACCCCTAATGTGATGGTATTTGGAGATGGACATTTAGGAGATAATCAGAATTAGACCACGCTATAAGGGTGGGGCCCTCATGATGAAATTAGTGCTCTCATGAGAAGAGACACTAGAAAGCCTGCTATTTCTCTTTCTCTGCCATGTGAAGACACAGAGAGAAGGGAAATCTACAAGCCAGGAAGAGAGCCCCCACCAGGAACAATCAGCCAGCACCTTTATTTTGGATTTCCCAACCTCCAGAATTGTAAAAAATATATTGTCATTTAAGGTATTCAGTCTATTGGATTTTATTATGGAAACAGGAGCCAACTAACACAATGATGCATTGCTGAGAAGGGGTCAGGATATAGAGGCCACTTGTGGATGTAGCCAAGGTAGTAATCTGAAAAAGCTGAAAGGATGAGTCTGTATTTTCCCTTATACACACATTCTGGCTAAAGACAGAAAACCTTCGTATAGGTCAACTTTTCACTTGTGTAAATTTCATTCTCTCTCTATCACTCTGTGACTTACAAGGATCTGATTTCTAACCCTAGTTTCTATCATTTATTGACAATATAACCCTGGGTAAGATGCTTAATGACAATGACTTAGAAGATGGGTTGTAATACCTTCCTCTTAGGCTTGTGGTGAGAATTTAATGAACTAATATGTAGAAGGCATCTGGCACAATGCTTGGCAAAATGCCATCCCAACAAGGAAGAGGAGGGGTGTGCTAGTGGGAGCTGGATCTTCCTTGCAGTGGAACAGAAGCTCTAGAAGACAGCATTGAAGAGTAGCATGCCATCTCCTTCCTTCATGAGTGAGATTTTGGCCTTGTCATCATGGCCATTCCTTTTGAGCTACTGCAGCCTCTCCAGCTGCCTGTAGCATGTCTGCTTCCCATCTTGATTCAACAACCAAGACAGGACATTCATGACAAAGCAAGTATTTTCTAGTTGTTGCCTAAAAGCAACAATTTTTTGTTATTGCTACTTGCCTTTCAATAGCTAGTGCTTTTAATGGAATTGCAGTAGTAATACTGTCCCAAGGTGATGGGCTACTATGGCTGAATAATATCCCCAGATTTTATTTCTTTTATTAAACAACAGTGGGACACAGGCTCACCTCATGAATGTTAATGTGATCAAGATAGTTGCCCATTGGAAAAATGCATTCTAATTGAGTCGTGAGAAAGTGTGCCTTGCCATATCAAACAAAAGGAAATCGATAGCTTTCAAAGGATTAGAGTTCCCAGAGGCTCCGTGGGACCAGGCAAGTAACACTGTTTTGTCAAAATCATGTTTTTGAAAAAAATTCCAAAAATCTCTCCTTCCATCTATGGGATGGATTCACTTAAGCATTTTATTTTTCTCGTCAATAAAGCATCAAAGCAATTTGACTAAATGTTGAGGTGAACACGTGATTTCAGTCTCATTACACATACTCTGCCAGCTTATTTAATGATCAGCTAGGTTATTTTCCTCAAAGACTTGGTGTCTTTGTAAGTGGGAATCAGGCCAGGGTATTTATTTAAGCTTTACAGAATTAGTTCTCTCATATCCAACACCTCTTCCTCCTCACCATGACCAGTTGACCATGACACGCTTGTGTGCCCCATGGCCTTTCTCACGTGCCCCTCCTTAAGGAAATTCAGATTTCGGCCTTTTTTTTCTGTCCTCCTACCTTTGCATCAAGAAGAGATCCCTGCAATTTACCTTGATTATTTGTGTGAAATGAGAACAGCCATGGTCAAAATGAATTAATAAATGCTCCCCATACAAGGCAAATTATATGGTGATACAGAAAAGTGAGGAGCACTTTGCCAAGATGTGAAGCAAGCTATTTACATTGGGTATATTGATGAGCATATCTCACAATCCAATGGAAACCAAGCAGTAGCATTGCAGCTGACAGAATCTTCATGTTATATGCTAGAGGGCTAATGTTGCATGCAAGTGAGTTGCTTTGTTAGCCTTGGATTTGTGACCATGGGAGACAGTCAGAGAGGAAAGGACTGTGTACTTGCTGAATGAGGTAATGATCGAGAACTGCCATGTCCTAGCTGGCAGCTGCTGGGTTTTCTAAAAGAATAAAAACAGCCGGGCATGGTGGTTCATGCCTGTAATCCCAGCACTTTGGGAGGCCGAGGCAGGTGGATCACCTGAGGTCAGGAGTTCAAGACCAGCCTGACCAACATGGAGAAACCCAGTCTCTACTAAAAAAAAAAAAAACAAAAAAACAAAACACACACACACACACACACACACACACAAATTAGCCAGGTGTGGTGGTGGCACGTGCCTGTAATCCCAGCTACTCAGGAGACTGAGGCAGTAGAATCACTTGAACCTGGGACGCGGAGGTTATAGTGAGTCGAGATTGTGCCATTGCACTCCAGCCTGGGAAACGAGCACAACTCCATTTCAAAAAAAAAAAAAAGAATAAAAACAAGTCACGGCCAGCCTTCGCTCTAAAAGGACAGGCTTTTGTGGACAAGACAATTTATGCTCATTCCTCTTGACCACTAGACACTAAAACACAATTTACTGAAAGTTGTATTGTCCAAATGACTGCACCCAGGATTACAGGTAGGAATACTTCTGTGGCCACTGATAAGGGTGTAACCACATATGAGGTCTTTCTTTACACACATGGTTCAGCCAATTATTGATATCAAATTACCTAATTCTCTAATGCTGCCATAAGACATCTCTGACTGTCTCTCTGCTCACAGACAAAAGAAATAATTTGAAAACTCAGCTTGAGATATATACAAACAAGAGTGACAAGGTGTACGTGGACCTCTAGAAATTACTGTGGTAGCCTCTGCGAGTCAGAAACTCAAAGACCATTCACAACCTTTTCCCCCTTGCCTTCCTCTACTTCTTCCTATGGAGGCCAGAAAAATAAAATATGTTCCTTCCTAGGCAACCTGCTGGCTAAAAGTAGCTATGTTACACAGCTCTGGCCGATGTAATTGTCAATGAAAAGAGTCAAACTCCATACAATATTTTAAGAGATTTATCCTAAGCCAAATATGAGTGACCACGGCCTGTAACACAGCCCTTAAGAGGTCCTGAGAACATGTGCCCAAGGTGGTGAGGGTGTAGCCCGGTTTTATACATTTTAGGGAGGCGTGAGACATCAATTGAATGCATTTAAGAAGTACATTGGTTTGGTTCAGAAATGTGGGACAATTTAAGCAGCAGATGGGGGGGGGGAGTGGGGGGGGGAATAGGGAGCAGGGTGGTCTTCCAGGCTATAGGTGAATTTAAACATTTTCTGATTGACAGTTTGTTGAGTTTTTGTCTAAAGACCTGAGATTAATAGAAAGGAATGTTTGGGTTAAGATAAAAGATTGTGGAGACCAAGGTTCTTTCAGAAGTCTCATAGTGGCTGCCCTTAGAAACAATAAGTGACAAATGTTACCTCTTCAGACCCTTTAAAAGGTGTTAGACTCTCAGTTAATCTATTCAGAATTGGATGGCCCGGGAAGGAAAAGGTCTAGCTATGTTAACAGGGATTCCTTACAGATGTGAATACTCCCCCACAAAGGATGCCTTGCAGGGCCATTTCAAAACGTGGCAAAAAACATGTTTTGGTGGTAAAATATTTTGATTTTCTTCGTTGTCTCATAATGTTATGCCAGAGTCAGGTTGGAAAATAAATCACGATAAATAAATAAATAAAGTCCAGCTAATGAGAATGTATGGTTTGTAGGGCATGACTCCCCAGACCGTTAGATAGGAATTTGGGCAAGATAAAAAATCAGAGCTGTTGCTGGCTGCAGTGACTCACGCCTGTAATTCCAGCACTTTGGGAGGCCGAGGCGGGCAGATCAAGAGGTCAGGAGTTCGAGATCAGCCTGGCCAACCTGGTGAAACCCCTTCTTTACTAAAAATACAAAAATTTTAGCCATGCATGGTGGTACGCATCTGTAGTCCCAGGTAGTCAGGAAGCTGAGGCAGGAGAATTGCTTGAACCAGGGAGGTGGTGGTAGCAGTGAGCCAAGATAGTGCCACTGCACTCCAGCCTGGGTGACAGAGAAGACTCTGTCTCAAAAAAAAAAAAAAAAAAAAAAAAAATCAGAGCTTAGTCCTCATAATAAAAGAAAAAGTCACTGGATAGATCTCTCAGGAAAGTTCTTTAAAGGAATGGGCTTGGCTAGCACAGCTCCTTACCTCTGCCTTTCAGCCTTACTCCCTCCCCCATGACACCTGGGGATGCAGCAGCCATCTGGAGACCATGAAAATGAAAGCCACTTGCTATGAGAGAAGAGAAAGATAAACAGGACTTGTCCGTGATGATATTTGGAACTGGCGTACTTGCCCAGAATCATCTACCCCCAGACTTTACATTGCCTGTAACAAATAAACCCCTTCCTTGTTTAGGCCTTGTCAGTTGAGTTCTGTTACTTGCAGCTAAATGTAATCCTAATGGATGCACTCACTCTGAGCATCCAACATCTGCTAGCTCAGCTCTGTCATTCTGCCACGTATGCTAGTGACAGGCATTTGCATTTGTCTTGACTGACAACACCCTGCGCCTGCACTACTGCTATGGTACTAGACAAAATCTGTCCTTTGCCAAACTTTCTAAAAATAGTGAATCATGGTGATTATTCTAACTTCGTTGGCTATTTAAATTCTGGAATCTTTATTACTATTGCATGTTTTCTTAATTTGGTGAAATAGAGTTATTAGGTATAGGAGAAAAACAGTGTTGGTGTTGGTGTTGGTGTTTTCCTCACCCAGAACTTCTGACACCAGATGTGTGGGAGTTTTCCCCACACACCAAGTAAGCAATTCTCCAGAAGACACCAACTAGGTGTCCTATAATTCAACCCAATTCTGACACTCCAACAGGTTAAGGGTTCAGTTCCATACACTGCCCCCCACTTCAGATGCCTATCACAAGCCCCAGGTTGTGTCCTGTATTTCTAGCCAACTGGCTACAAATTGGGATTCCCATGACCCCCTCCTCAAGTTTGATCAATTTGCTAGGAGAGCTCACAGAACTCAGGGAAACACTTACTTAGGTTTACCAGCTTGTTACGAAGCACATTACAGAGGATACAGGTGAAGGTGTGTATAAGGAATGGCATGTGGGAAGGGGTGTGGAGCTTCTATGTCCTCTCTGGGCACACCACCCTCCAGGAACCTCCATGTGTTTAGCTATCCAGAAGCTCTCCAAACCCAGTCTTTTTGGGTTTTTATTAAAGCTTCATTACCAAGGCATGATTGATTAAATCATTGTCCACTGGTGATCAACTTAGCCTTCAGTCTCTCTTCCCTACCCTGAGGTTAGAGGCTGGGGTTAAAAGGTCCAGTCTTCCAACGCCTTGGTCTTTCCATTGACCAGCCCCCGTCCTGAAGCTATTTAGGGGCCCCCAGCCACCTACATTATTGAATCAGCTCAATAACATACAAAAGGCACTCTTATCACTCAGGTTTTAGGAGTATGTGTCAGGAAACCAGGACAAAGGGTTTTAGGAGCCTTATACCAGGAAACTGAGACAAAGACAAAACATGTATTTCATAATATCACAATAGCATGTGGTTTTTTTCTGGGTTTATTTAAACCTCTTTTTCTTCCTAATACTTCATATCACTTTTTTAAACAAAGTTGTTACACTTTCTACCTGGAGGCTGCCACAGGGGCCAATTTCATCTACTCCTTCAATTACAAAGCTAAAGTATCTGTAAAGATCATTTTCTATACAGAACCCTTCCCAAAGGCCCACCATAGGCACTAGTTTTCAGTCAGAACTCATGTAACAGACTCCACAAGCTAGCTGAAGGACAACAGCTTTTGCTAAAGCCCATAAATATTTGATGGTCCAATCTTAACAGTTCCTAAAGATGAAAGCACTTTGTACAGTATCAAATTGCCCCCAAAGACTCTTCTATCTGAACAGTTGGCTCTAGTCACTTTACTTACCATTCATGGGCTCTCGCTCTCCCCTTGAAAAACCAGACATAAATCAATAAGAAGCAATTTGTTAAATGCATAACATGGGGCTTGTTTGTAATTATCTTCAAACCACTATGTGTATTTGATACATATGTGGAAATGACTGAAAAGCACCACTGCCTAAGAGTGTAACATCTTCTCAGAGAGAAGGCAAACATTGCCCAGCTGCCATGCCCACCTCTCTAGAAATAGCAACAAAGAGAAAATGCAAAAATTAACAGTAACATGGCACTTACTATATGCCAGGCTGTGCTAAGAACTTTAAATATAACAACTCATTTAATCCTCACAACAACCCTATAAGGTAGCTAGTATTATTATCATCCCTGTTACACAAATGAAGAAACTGAGACACAGATACTAAATGGTGGGGCTGAGATTTGAAAGCAGACAAGTAACTCCAGAGTCCATGTCTTCACCAATATATTTTACTGCCTCAGGATCCCTACTGCTTGGTGTTCATACAACACATGATCTTCTCCTCTTGAGTATGGATAGGATCCATGACTTCCTTTTCACCAATAGAATATGACAAAGGTGATGGGATTCTGTTTCCATTATTACATTGCATACAGAACTGAGGGTGGCCTCTGGTCAACAATTAGCAAGGAACAGAGACCCTCAGTCCAACAACCCTTCAGGAACTGAATTCTGCTGACAATCATGTGATCTTGGACATAGATCCTTCCCCAGCTGAGTTTTCAGATGAGACTGCAGCTCCCATCCACACATTAATTACACCCTTGCAAGAGTCCCTGAAACAGAGGACCAAGCTAATCCAAGCCTAGAATCCTGACCCACAGAAACTGTGAGACAATGAATGTGTACCCTTGTAGGTTGTTAAGTGTGTGGTAATTTGTTACACAGCACTAGATAATTTATAAGTATATGCTGCCTCTTACTGCAGCTCTTACTTTGGAATATAAATCTGGCCCATCAAAAGTTGCCACCAAATAAGAAAACAAGATTGCCATTGTTTCTGATAAAAAAAAAAAAAAAAAAAGGCCTAAGAATATGCACCCAAAGGAGTCTAGGCAGCAGTGTAGAAGCAAATCAATGTTTTCAAGAAGAAGAAAGATGACTATTCTCCAATACAACACACCCCTCCTCTGACCCTTATTAATACCTGACCTCAAGGCGATAAAGAAAGGTACTGGGAGAGAGCAGGCCAGTAAAGAGATATACCTTACATCCTTTGAAGCAATTTTCAACATCCCCTGTAGTTTCTGAGGTCTTTGCTTTTAAGAATTCTATGTTTTTGCTGTCATGTAGTGTTATATACAATGAGTGAGCACCTGGGATCTGAAAACCTAAGAAAAGACTGACAACCCAGGATAAGGGAAAAGCACAGAAGTAACCCAGACCCAGGTAGATGTCAGCTAGAGCAGAAGCCAGCACCTAAGTAGGACATCAGTGCCAATGTGGGGGATCTGGATGAGGCAGGTGTCAAAGGGTAGATTAAGTCACTGGTTCAGCATCTAGGGAGAAAGTCAGTGTGCGTGAGGCAGGAAGCTAAAGACAATATGCAACAGAGCCTGGGCACGATGGCTCATGCCTGTAATCCTAGTACTTTGGGAGGCCATGGCAGGAGGATTGCTTGAGCTCAGGAGTTCAAGACCAGCCTGAGCAGAATAGCAGAACCTCATCTCTACAAATATTAATTTTAAAAAAAATCAGCTGGGTACGGTTGCACATGCCTGTGGTCCTAGCTACTCACGAAGTTGACCCAGGAGGTCAAGGTTGCAATGAGCATGATCATGCCACTGCACTTCTGTCTTTTAGACAGGGTCTCACTCTTAGATCATCATCTGATGATCTTTCTGGACAGTTCCTCTCCAGGACATGCAGGAAAGGAGTGGAAGAACCAAGCATAGATTCTTTGTGCTAGAAGAGATCTTAGTGGCCATCTCACCATATTATCTCATTTTACAGACTAAAAAACCTCTGAAACCCAGAGTGGTTGGCAACATGTCCAAGTTCACAAAGCTAGGTAATGGTGCGTTGGAAGCAGGCGTTAGCCCAGGTGCTCTTCTCAATGCCACTGCAGCCAGTTAACCAATGGGGACTGAAGACCCTGAGCCTTTAGCCCTAGGTAGACAAGTGACACTGTGTAGCTAAGTGCTAAATTGTATGGACAGGCTATAAATGATAGAGGAGTTCTGGAGATAAGTGAAAGAGGAGTGGGTAATTAGAAACAACTCATGAAGAAGGCTCAATCCAACCCAATCTAGACTGTGCAGAATGAGGAGAAGTTATGTATTGTTGTAAATGGACTCAGAATCTCTAAATAGTCTTAGAATCTCTAACCTCTTCATCAAGACAAAGACCTTGAACACTTTAACATCTTTCCATATTTCCCCTATTTCCTGTCTTCCAGATGTTTATCTAGTATATTATGCACAAAGGTTTTAAAATACAGGGAAAAATATAGCTTATGATTTTGGACATGTTTTAATGATTTCTTTGTTCACCATTGTTTTTCTGTTCCACACCTTTTGGATTCGTTTTCTCCTGCAGGAAATATGTAAAGTTTAGTAGTTCTTTTAGGAAGGCACTCTGATAGCAAACCCTCCTAGCCCTGGTGTCTGATTATGTCAGTTTCACTCTCACTCCTGAACAATACTTAGGGAAGGAATTGTTCTAGCATTTACCCTCAGGGCCAAAGAGGCAGCTGCCAATCTGCTGGCCATTCTTTTGTGAGGGAGAAGTCTTTTCTTACTGCTTGCTTGTAAGACTTCCCCCTTTGTTCTCCATGTTTGGCCATTTCACTTGACTTGTTTCCCACTTCATTTAGTCTTGGCTTAAAAGCCACCTCTTCAGAAAGACTTTCCTTGACTATTTTATCTACAATACTTCCTTTTAATTTAGTTTATTTTTCTTTCATAGTACTTATCTACACATGAATTTAAAGTTTATGTATATAACATATATGTGTGTATATATATAACATATATATTATATTCTACATGCATATTATATATGTGTGTGTATTTCCCCATTGAATACACAGTACCTACAACAGGGCCTGGCAATAAATCACTAAATCAATAGCTCCTGATAAATGAACAATTATACATAGATGTGAGGTTTCATGGTGGTTGTTGAGTTCATCCTGCTCAGCATTTGGTGCTGAACCTTTTCCATCTTAACATCCATGGCCTGGAAACATTGGCTGTTTCTTATATTAAGTGGTTTAGGACTCTGTAATAGTCATGGTTCTCCAAAGAACAGAACCAACAGGAGATATATAGAGACAGAAAGAGAGATTTTAAGGAACATGTGATTGTGGAGGGTTGGTAAATCCAAAATCTGTGGGGTGAGCCAGCAGGCTGGAGACCTAGGGATGAATTATAGTTCGAGGCCAAAGACCATCTATAGGCAAAACTTACATAATAGAGGCGTAATCTGCTATACTCAAAGTCTACTGATTTATTTATTTATTTATTTGTTTTTAAGAGATAGAGTTTCACTCTGTTGCCCAGGCTGAAGTGCAGTGGCACAATCATACCTCACTGTAACCTTGAATTCCTGGACTCTAGTGATCCTCCCACCACAGCCTCCTAGCTAGCTGGGACTACAGGCATATGTCACCATGTCCAGGCAACTTTTTAAATTTTTTTGTGGAGATGCGCTCTTGCTATGTTGCCCAAGATGGTCTTGAACTCCTGGGCTCAAGCAGTTCTCCCACTTCAGCCTCCTGAGTAGCTAGGAGTAGTGAGGATTACAAGTGCATCCCATAATACCTGATTAATTATTTCATTTTTTGTAGAAACAAGGTCTTGCTGTATTGCATAGGCTGGTCTCCAACTCCTGGCCTCAAGTTATCCTCCTGGCTTGGCCAGGATTATAGGCATTAGCCACCACACCTGGCCTACTACTGATTTAAATGCTAATCTCATCTAAAAAATGCCTTCACAGAAATATCTAGAATAACATTTGAACAATATGTGGATATCATGACCTAGCCATATTGACACATAAAATTAACCTTCACAGACTCTCACCCTAGATGGGAAGTGCTCCATTTGTGCCACTGAGCCTCGCTCCTATTTTGCTTGGCAGCCTCTGTTTCCTCCCAGAGCTGCTCACTCCCAGTTGCCACCTACCTCTGGGCTCTCCAGTGGAGTTATTTCACTCTGGGGGCTCTGGCTGCACAGAGATTCCAATGTCCCACCATGGGCCCTGCAGACCTTCCCAGGCAGTGTTGAAGCCCAGGGCCCACCACCCCTTGTCTGGTCATGAGTCCCTTGGGTCATGTGACTTCAACCCCCTCCCACATTAATGTAAGTTTCCTCTGAATTCAGGTTCACAGAGATTTTCCTCTTGTTTTGGAATGGGTTGTATATGTTTAAATTTTTTAAAGCAATATTTCATCTTATGCCAGTGGAATGGAAGGTAGGGGAGTGTACATGCTCCCTCTGGCACCTTGATTGGAAGTTGGTAGGAATTAAATGGGCCTGGGAGAGATGGCAAGGCATCCTGGGTGCAAGAGAGCAGAGAACAGATGGGAAGAGTGTGCTCCATGGTGAGGAAAGCCAATAGCCTTTCTTGAGCATTCTTATACTGGAGCACCTGCTATGTGGTGGGAGCTGTGCACGTGCTGAGGGCTGGGCAGGTGCTGGAGACAGTGATTACAAGACATGCGCATTCCTGTTCTCAGCAAGCTCAGCATGGAGACTGGAGTGAGCGTGCTGGGCACAGTGGCAATCGGGGTTTGACAAGGAAAGGTCAGATTTTAAAGTACCTCAGGAATCTGATAAAAGATTTTGGCTTGACGTCCCAGAAAACAGATAGCTGCAGGCTTTTTGAGCATAAGGGATTCCATGCTGAAAGTGATGTTTAAGGAAGCAAATTTGACAGAGGAAACTAGAGGCAGGATATCAGTGAGGAGTAGGTGCCATAATGCCTACCAACTCCTCGCATAATACCAATGTATGTTTCTTGTCTCAGTATAGCTTTTCGTAGAACCCCTTTTCACTTTCAAAGTGTCCTATTTGAATGATAAATTGCAAGGTCATCTAGCTAAAAGTCCAAATGTGAATTTTTTGTTTGTTTGTTTGTTTTTGGAGACAGGGTCTTGCTCTGTCACCCAGGTTGAAGTTCTGTGGTGCCATCAGAGCTTACTGCAGCCTCAACCTCCCAGGCTCAAGCAATCCTCCAGCCTCAGCTTCCTATGTCTAGGACCATAGGCATGTGTGTTTGTGTGTGTGTGTGTTTGTTTGTTTTTTTGTTTTCTTTTTGTAGAGATGGGGTCTTACTATGTTGCCCAAGTTGGTCTTGAACTCCTGAGCTCAAGCGATCTTCTCCCTTGGCCTCCCAAAATGCTGGGGTTACATGAGCCACCACGCCTGGCCAAGAATGTGAGCTTCTTGAGGGTAGGATCTGTGGCCTCTTTGCCTTCATGCCTGAAGCACACTGTCCCAGACACATGTAATAAGCATTTCACTATCTGTTGAAAACAAAACAAAACAAAACAAAACTAATGACTCTAACAAGTGAATTAGAAAGCAGTTATGAAGGTAGCAGGAAATGGAAGATGATACAGTATTTATGAAAGCAGAGTTTCAAGGAGAACACTATGGGTAACAGAATCTTGTTCCAAGGAAAGAACACTGGGAGAACAAGAATGAGCACAGGCTTCATGGAGACACGACCGATTCCCTGTCTGGGCTGAGGAAGGTACAAGGCAAGCCTGCAACATTCAGAGCTAACAAACAAGAAAGCACTGAAAGACAAAGTAGGCCTTGTTAAAGGACACAGGAGCTGGCTTAAAGGGGCCCCCACTGGCCACATTTGTGTTGATTTGAGCATCAAAAAAACAATAATGATGGCTTTGGATTATAAAACAGAAGGAAAAGAAAAAGAAATCCTGAGTCCATACTGTTATTGAACAAAAGGGAACAGGGGAAGCTCTTTTATTTTAAACATAAGAACACCAGTCAATGAGTATAGAAGGAATTCGAAAATGTCTACTTTGCCATCATCAATGCAATAATTGGTTGAAATGAGGCTCATCGATGCATGTTAAAACCACTGAGAGAAAAGTTGTTGGAATGGGAGAGTTGCATGGTCTCAAAACATGACTTGCAAAACCACTCCAAAAAACTTTATAAAACTAATCAGGAAAGAAGGGAGCAGAGGAAATGAAAGCACACCAAGCTTGCAGCACATTCAGCATTGATCACTAAGTCAGCTAACTCTCTGACCTGCTTCCTCATAGCTCTGTGGTGCCCATTGTCCTAGAATCACACAGACCCTGTCACAAGATTATAGTTCCCCTTAACTGCTTCTAGATAAGAACTTGAACATTAGAAAACATTGTTTTCCCTATGAGATATTCCTTCATGTCCTGCATATCACTGAAACTACTGTATCAGTTGGCCTGAAGGATCCCACAAGAAACTGACTCACCAAAGAATGCAGTTTCCACATCCTGTTAATTTTATCCCCCTTACCCCAACCAATCTACAACCTCAATTCTCTAGTCCCTTGCCCTCCAGAATCCCCTTAAAAACCGCAGCCCAGTCAGGCTCAGTGGCTCATGCCTGTAATCCCAGCACTTTCGGAGGCCAACACAGGTGGATCACTTGAGGCCAGGAGTTCAAGACGGGCCAACATGACAAAACCCTGTTTCTGCTAAAAATACAAAAATTAGCCAAGTGTGGTTGCAGGTGCCTGTAATCCCAGCTACTCGGGAGGCTGAGGCACAAGAATCACTAGAACTCGGGAGGTAGAGGTTGCAGTGAGCCAAGATCACGCAATAGGACTGTAGCCTGGGCAACAGAGCAAGACTCTGACTCCTTGGGGAGATGGATTTGAGGGTCTCCTCCCACCTCCTCACTTGACACCCTGAGATCATTAAATTCTTTCTCAACTGCAAACCCTGCTGTCTCACTGTAATGGTTCTGTCACTGCACAACAGGCATACAAACCTGTTGGTCTTATAACACTTGTTAATCACAAATAGGAAAAGATAGTTTTACAATGGAGAAATTTGGCAGACAACATAGTAACCAAAGTTAACTTCATTAATAACAAGACAAAATTAACATCATAATGTGATGCCACTGGAAGTACATGATGTTGTACATGTAAAATTCTTGTCAAGACACAAAACAACCAACCAATGTTTAACCTGAATCTAAACATGAAGAAACAATCAAATAAGTCCAGTAGGAAGGACATTCTACAAGATAATTGGCCTGAACTCTTCAAAAAGTTCAAATATTATGACATACCACAAAAGAGAACGAAACATTCTAGAAACTAGAATCTAGATTAAGGGAGACCAAGGAAATAAAACAATCAAAGACAGTGCATGAAGCTTATTTGGGTCCTGGATTAAAAATTAACAAGAACAACAATAGCAAAACTTCAAAATACTTTTAGGGGGACAGTTAAGGGCTTTGAATAGGACTGTTTATTAAATGATCTTATTGTTTCAACATTAAATTTCCTGGGAATAATAATGTAATTGCAGTGAATGACTTTTTATTTCTTAAGAGATACATGCGTAAGTATTTAGAGTGAAGTATTTAGAGGGAAGCACTTAGATTAAAAGTCATGATAAACGCAACTTTCCTTCAAATTGCTCTGTGAAAACACACACGTGCACACACAGGGGATGTGGGCAGCAAATATGGCAAAATGTTAGCAATTTGGTAAATTAAGGTGACAGATGGGTATTCATTGTATTGTTATTTCCGCTTTTCTATAGTTTGAAAACTTTTCAAGATTAAAAAAAAAACAGGTATGCTGGGTGCAGTGGCTCACGCCAGTAATACGACTAGGGAGGCTGAGGCAGGATGATCACCTGAGGCTAGTAGTTCAAAACCAGCCTGCACAACATAGCAAAACTCTGTCTCTAAATTCAAAAATAAAAATAAATAAGGGTAAGTAAAGGTCACTTATTGACATTAAGAGGGTGTAGGGGCTCAGAAAATTATACCCCAAAGCAAAGGCCTCAGACGCAAGGTTTCTCTCTCTGACCTTCTCTGCCCTCCTGTCTCTCATCCCTCATTCTCTCCTGAAGCAAGTCATAGAAACTGAAATCCCTCTTCCCCAAGGTGGGTCACAAAAACCAAAAATCTCTTTTCCCCAAAACCAGCCATAAAACCTAAAATTATTACTCTAACTTTACCTGATATCAAAGCCTGGCAGAGACACAACAAAAAAAGAGAACTTTAGACCAATACTGCTGATGAACATCAATGTGAAAATCCTCAATAAAATACAGGCAAACTGAATCCAGCAGCACATCAAAAAGCTTATCCACCACAATCAAGTTGGCTTCATTCCTGGGATGCAAGGCTGGTTCAACATACTCAAATCAATAAACGTAATCCATCACATAAACAGAACCAATGACAAAAACCACATGATTATCTCAATAGATGCAGAAAAGGCCTTTGACAAAATTCAACAGCCCTTCATGCTAAAAACTCTCAATAAACTATGTATTGATGGAACGTATCTCAAAATAATAAAAGCTATTTATGACAAACCCACAGCCAATATCACACTGAATGGGCAAAAACTTGAAGCATTCCCTTTGAAAACTGACATAAGACAGGTTGCCCACTCTCACCACTCCTATCCAACATAGTGTTGGAAATTCTGGCCAGGGCAATCAGGCAAGAGAAAGAAATAAAGGGTATTCAATTAGGAAAAGAGGAAGTTACATTGTCCCTGTTTGCAGATGACATGATTGTATATTTAGAAAACCCCATCATCTCGGCATAAAATCTCCTTAAGCTGATAAGCAACTTCAGCAAAGTCTCAGGATACAAAATCAATGTGCAAAAATCACACGAATTCCTATACACCAATAACAGACAACCAGAGAGCCAAATTATGAGTAAGCTCCCATTCACAATTGCTACAAAGAGAATAAAATACCTACGAATCCAACTCACAAGGGATGTGAAGGACTTCTTCAAGGAGAACTACAAACCACTGCTCAATGAAACAGAAGAGGACACAAACAAATGGAAGAACATTCCATGCTCATGGATAGGAAGAATTAATATCATGAAAATGGCCATACTGCCCAAGGTAATTTATAGATTCAATGCCATCCCCATCAAACTACCAATGACTTTCTTCACAGAATTGGAAAAACTACTTTGAAGTTCATATGGAACCAAAAAAGAGCCCACATTGGCAAGACAATCCTAAGCAAAAAGAACAAAACTGGAGGCATCACACTACCTGACTTTAAGCTATACTACAAGGCTACAACAAACAAAACAGCATGGTACTAGTAGCAAAACACAGAGATAGACTAATGGAACAGAACAGATGCCTCAGAAATAACATCACACATCTACAACCATCTGATCTTTGACAAACCTGACAAAAACAAGAAATGGGGAAAGGATTCCCTATTTAATAATGGTGCTGGGAAAATTGGCTAGCCATATGTAGAAAGCTGAAACTATATCTCTTCCTCACACCTTATACAAAAATTAAGTCAAGATGGATTAAACACTTCAATGTAGACCTAAAACTGTAAAAACCCTAGAAGAAAACCTAGGCAATACCATTCAGGACATGGGCATGGGCATGTTTTAATCATGACTAAAACACCAAAAGCAATGGCAACAGGCCGGGCACAGTGGCTCACACCTGTAATCCCAGCACTTTGGGAGGCTGAGGTAGGCAGATCACGAGGTCAGGAGATCGAGACCATCCTGGCTAACATGGTGAAACCCCATCGCTACTAAAAAAACAATTAGCTGAGCGTGGTGGTGGGCACCTGTAGTCCCAGCTACTCAGGAGGCTGAGGCAGGAGAATGGTGTGAACCCCGGAGGCGGCAGAGCTTGCAGTGAGCCGATATCGTGCCACTGCACTCCAACCTGGGTGACAGAGCGAGACTTCACCTCAAAAAAAAAAAAAAAAAAAAAGGCAACAAAAGCCAAAATAGACAAATGGAATCTAATTAAACTAAAGGGCTTCTGTACAGCAAAAGAAACTACCATTAGAGTGAACAGGCAACCTACAGAATGGGAGAACATTTTTGCAATCTACCCATGTGACAAAGTGCTAATATCCAGAACCTACAAATAACTTAAACAAATTTACAAGAAAAAAATAAACAACCCCATCAAAAAGTGGGCAAAGTATATGGACAGACAGTTCTCAAAAGAAGACATTTATGCAGCCAAGAGACACATGAAAAAATGCTCATCATCACTGGTCATCAGAGAAATGCAAATCAAAACCACAGTGAGATACCATCTCACACCAGTTTGAACGGCAATCAGTAAAAAGTCAGGAAACAACAAATGCTGGAGAGGATGTGGAGAAATAGGAACACTTTTACACTGTTGGTGGGAGTGTAAACTAGTTCAACCATTGTGGACGACAGTGTGGCGATCCCTCAAGGATCTAGAACTAAAAATACCATTTGACCCAGCAATCCCATTACTGGGTATATACCCAAAGGATTATAAATCATGCTACTATAAAGACACATGCAAACGTATGTTTATTGCAGCACTATTCACAATAGCAAAGACTTGGAACCAACCCAAATGTCCATCAATGATAGACTAGATTAAGAAAATGTGACACATATACACCATGGAATACTATGCAGCCATAAAAAAGGATGAGTTAATGTCATTTGCAGGGACATGAATGAAGCTGGAAACTATCATTCTAAGCAAACTATCACAAGGACAGAAAACTATGAGTGAAAACACCCCATGTTTTCACTCATAGGTGGGAACTGAACAATGAGAACGCTTGGACACAGGGTGGGGAACATCACACATGGGGGCCTGTCATGTGTCATATCCCATCACACATGGGGGAGGGATAGCATTAGGAGAAATACCTAATGTAAATGATGAGTTAATGGGTGCAGCAAACCAACATGGCACATCTATACCTATGTAACAAACCTGCACGTTGTGCATATGAACTTAAAGCATAATAAAAAAAGAATAAGATAAAGACATACCCCCCAAAAAAATCTCTAAACTAGAAAAAAATTATATTCTCTTTAACAAAAATCAAATTTCTGTGTCTTTTTATAATCTTTCTTACCAAAAACACATTCTACCTTTCTTACACTCTTTGCATGTAGAATTTTATCTCTTATATCTAGTAGTTTTAATCACATCTACTAATTACAAAGTTAGTTCTTCGTAACCCTTATTTTTAGTGAAGAACCTAGAAGGGAAGCAATTTTAATTATCGACCAAATGCAGAGCCCAGGGCAAAAGATAATGCCTGGAGCTAGGCCTCAGCATGACTTCAAGGCTCAAATCCAAAGACATAAGCTCACAGATGAATCAAGCAAGCATCAAAACTATTACAGAAGCAGTAGTTTTATGACCTTAAAACATCTAGCACAGATAGCATCAGACCAATAGACCCAGGCAAAAACATTTAAATTAAATTTTGAAGATGTTTTTTATTTTGTTTTACCAACAGTTTTATTTTATTTATTTTATTTATTTTATTTTTTATTTTTATTTTTATTTTATTTTATTTTTTTTTTTGAGACGGAGTCTCGCTCTGCCGCCTAGGCTGGAGTGCAGTGGCCGGATCTCAGCTCACTGCAAGCTCCGCCTCCTAGGTTTACGCCATTCTCCTGCCTCAGCCTCCCGAGTAGCTGGGACTACAGGCGCCCGCCAAATCACCCGGCTAGTTTTTTGTATTTTTTAGTAGAGACGGGGTTTCACCGTGTTAGCCAGGATGGTCTCGATCTCCTGACCTTGTGATCCGCCCGTCTCGGCCTCCCAAAGTGCTGGGATTACAGGCTTGAGCCACCGCGCCAGGCCTACCAACAGTTTTTAAATGGTATTTATTTAACAAAGATTACTAAAATTACATGAATCTGAAAAGCATTTGGGGTTGCTTTTTTTTAACTTTATTTATGACTAGTCATAAGACTTGTAAAATTCACTAGTTTGAAATAGTTAATTCAAACCAGGTTAATGTAACTGGAAAATGTTAAAGATTACCTAAAGAAGCCCTTACTGGGTTTTAGAGAGAGCAGGTCACAAATTTATATCTCAAAACAGAGAGAGAGCAAAAAAAATTAAGCTATTTCAAGAAGTTTGGTTGTATTAGAGGACAATTAAAAATGGATGCTAAAGTAACACAAAATCATAAGAATTTACCATAGGTTTTAATTTTAATTTTAATTTTGTTTAGATAGGTAGCTGTCGGGGGAACCAGCCCCCAATATTTCAGCATAGGTTCTTTCTATTTTCTCTAAGTGTGGCTGGTCTGAAAAATAAAGAGAAAGAGTACAAAGAGAGGAATTTTACAGCTGGGCCATGGGGAGTGACATCACATATCAGCAGGTCCGTGATGCCCACCTGAGCAGCAAAACCAGCAAGTTTTTATTAGGGATCTCAAAAAGGGAGGGGGTATACAAACACGGAGTAGGTCACAAAGATTACATGCTTCTAAGGCCAATAAAGATCACAAGGCAAAGGGCAAAGCAAAGATCACAAGGTAAAGGGCAAAATTAGAATTACTGATGAGGGTCTATGTTCAGCTATGCATGTATTGTCTTGATAAACATCTTAAACATCAGAAAACAGAGTTCGAGAGCAGAGAACCAGTCTAACCTCAAATTTACCAGGGCGGGGTTTCTTCCCCACCCTAATAAGCCTGAGGGTACTGCAGGAAACCAGGGTATATTTCAGTCCTTATCTCAACAGCATAAGACAGACACTCCCAGAGTGGCCATTTATAGACCTTCCCCCAGGAATGCATTCCTTCCCCAGGGTATTAATTATTAATATTCCTTCCTGGGAAAAGAATTCACCAATATCTATCCTACTTGCATGTTCATTTACAGGCTCTCTACAAGAAGAAAAATACAGCTCTATTCTGCCCGACCCCTCAGGTAATCAGACCTTATGGTTGTCTTCCTTTGTTCTCTAAAAATCGCTGTTATTCTGTTCTTTTTCAAGATGCACTGAATTTATATTGTTCAAACACACATTTTACAATCAATTTGTAAAATAGTGGTCCTGAGGTGACATACATTCTCAGCTTACGAAGATTACAGGATTAAGAGATTAAAGTAAAGACAGGCATAAGAAATTATATTATTTGGGAACTGATAAATGTCCATGAAATCTTCACAATTTATGTTCAGAGATTGCAGTAAAGACAGGTGTAAGAAATTATAAAAGTATTAATTTGGGGAACTGATAAATGTCCATGAAATCTTCACAATTTATGTTCCTCTGCAGCGGCTCCAGCTGGTCCCTCCGTTCAGGGTCCCTGACTTCCCACAACAGGTAGCTTTTAATTTAGTCTCTGTTTTTCAACTGGATCACTGAGCTTAGGGCAGAACCCATTAAGGAACAGGGCCAAGAAAGTAGTTGTAGTTTTAGGGCCTAAAAATTTAAATATATGAAAAGCAGATGCTATTGGAAGGCAGAACATTTAGAACTTTAAAAATTAATGATTTTACTGCAGCCTGGGTTCCTCAAAAAAGGAAAATCCAAGGGACCACATTATGCAATGTTTCCATAGTGTACTATATTACAAAGATGCTTTTCTACGTGTTTAAACCATGCTCTTTCTTCCATAAACTCACAAATGACTAGCCCCCAGCAGTAATAATCATTTTGTTGTAAGCAACTACAGTCAGCCACTTCTAACATTGTAGTTCTTGCCTAGTCACCACACACACCAAGGTCAAGTTTTTTCATAATCCAGTGTAATTGTGGTACCCCCAAAAGCCAAAGAACTCAGCTAACACAACACAAAAGAGAGGAAAATTTGAGACCTGAGAAGAACTTGCGCATAACTCTTGAAGCTCCACAAGGAAAGCAGAAGACCCCCCAAAAACGGGATGAGTGTTGTTTTTTTCTGAGTTCCTTAAGGAGTTGGAGTCATTAGAAGTCTTCTTTAGATTTTTTCAATGTGGTACTAAAGATGGCAGAAAGGAAGGAGGAGTAGAGAGGAATAAAAGTAAATAGGAGGATAAATTTTAAGAAAGAAAGTGATCAGAGGGATTTTAAAAAAGATTGTAGTCTACTGGAAAAAATTTCCAAAGAGAAAAGGCAGAAAAGCCTTTAAAATTTGTATAATAGCTTGGATATCCGCTATTAATTTAAGCTGAGTTCTATCCATAGAGCCCTTAATAAAAAATACTTCCTTCATTATGAATCCTGCATGGAATCAAAAGCAGCTAGTTTGATTGTGCAAAGGGTTTTAACTTTGCTGTAGGTGAGATTTGTGCTATTTAATTTTGTCAAGGGAATTTCTAAGGCTAGCCATGACACAATTGTGTGACCTTTAATTTGATCTTTGTATTAATTGTTTAAAATAAGAGATCTCGTGTGTGTGTATGTGTGTGTGTGTGTGTGTGTTCTAATTTAGAAGCCTAATTTAAAAGGTCTATTTTCTGACCATTGACAACTAGAATTTCCAGTAACATAACACTGACTCAGTCCAATAGCCTCTTCAGTGAAGAAGCATTCCCAAAGATTGGTATTACTTGGAAAAACAAGAGAAATGGCCTCTTACTGGAATTACAGTCTTTAATACTATACTTCAACTCAATTTGTTTTGCAAGCAGGAGGGAAAATGGAATGAAATACCATATGTTCAAGCATTTTTGCAGCTCAGTCAGGATAAAATGCTGCAGTAGGCACGTGTATGTTTGATGAGAGGAAAAGAAGAAAAAGAGCTAGACATAATAGATGATCCTTTAATGCAAGCCCCCCGCAGTTCAGTGGACAGTTTTGGGTGGAGCAGAACCTCCTTCAGTAAGCTCTGAAGATTCAGATGTGTCAGTCCTTTATCCCTCTAGTTCACCTGAAAGTTTTATTGAGAACCCTTCATCCCCTCCTCCTTACCCATCTAGTCCCACTCTATACCCTCCACTCCCTGATGAACTTAGTCCAACGAGTACTACTCATAATGGAACCTCCTATCAACCTCCAAAGGGAAACCTTTGTCCACTTAGAGAGGTGGCAAATGGGGAAGAAGGTACTGTGAGAGCACATATTCTCTTTTCTATGAATCATTTGGCTATGTAAAGAGAAGTTTGGTTATTTCTCTGAAGATCCAGGAAAATGCATAGATGAGTTTGAGAAATTAACTCTGACCTATAGTTTAACTTGGCAGGATCTGAAGGTTTTGTTGTTTCTGTGTTTTACAGTGGAAGAGAAACAATGCATTTTGGGGACAGCTAGGGCCCATACAGATGAGGTATTGTCTTGCAACCCAAACCATTATTTATTTATATATATCAGACAGGAGGCATAGCAGTTCCAGATTGAGATCCAGAGTGGAACTATCAGAGTGGCAGTAAGGACATGGGGAGGAGAGATCCTAGGGTCACTTGTTTGTTGGAAAAGATAAAGAAATGTATGAAAAAGTCTGTTAACTATGAAAAGGCTAAGGAAGTTTCTCAGGGGAAAGATGAGAATCCAGCTTTGTTTCAAGGGTGTTTAGTTGAGGCAATCAGGAAATATACTAACACTGATCCTGCCTCAAGGGAAGGACAAACCCTTTGGGGAGTACCTTTTTTTATAACCCAGTCTGCCCCTGATATCTGTAGGAAACTGCAAAAAGCAGCTATGGGTACCCAAACTCCTATGGAGCAGCTTTTGGGTATAGCATTTTTAGTTTTTAATAACAGGGACAAAGCAGAGGAAGCAGAAAGAGCAAGATGGACCTGCCACAAGGTGCAGCTCTTGGCTGCAGCCTTAAGGTCACCTCCAGCTTGGGACTGCCCTCCTGGCTCTTGGCCTGAACAAGAGAAGCTGAAAGGTGGGAAGCCCAAAACTGGGCATCCGAGTCACCATGCCTTGGGCATAAATCAGTATGCACTCTGTAAGAAAACCAGCCATTGGAAGAGTGATTGCCCAGTGTTCCAAAGGGAGCCATCGGTACCTGAACCAACAATGGCTAAAATAGCCAGGCAAGCCCAAAAGTGATGGGGCCTGAGACCTTCTGCCACAGCTCTTATCAGACAACTAGCTGTATCACCAGAGGAGCCTCGGGTAACCCTTGATGTGGCAGGTAGGAATATTAATTTTTTCCCTGATACTGGGGCTGCTTACTCTGTTTTGACCCATTATAATGAGCCTCTGTCACCCCAAAACTTTATGGTCGTGGGGATAGGTGGACAAGCCCACAGATGTCATTTTACCTATCCTCTAAGCTGTTCTCCAGGGACTTTGGTTTTCTCACATGCCTTTCTTATCATGCCTGAGTGCCCCACCCCTCTGTTGGGAAGGGATTTGTTGACTCAGCCATAGACAGTGGTATCTTTTGAAAATCACAAGACAAAAGAGGGATTACTCCTCCTCCTTTCCTGTGATAAGGGAGGAAAGTCAATAGGGGACTTATCTACTTTACGTATTGAAGTAATCTCCCAAGTAGATCCTATAGTATGGGACACTCAGGTTCCAGGCAAAGTGTTAAATGTTTCCCCACTTTACATCCACCTTAAGCCTGGTGTCCCATATCCCTAGAAGATACAATACCCCTTAAAGCCAGAGGCACAAAGAGAGATCCAAACATTAATAGCTAAGTTTTTGCAATTTGGGATGTCAAGGCCCTGTGAGTCTCCTTGTAATACGCCAATCTTGCCAGTTAAAAAGCCAAATGGAGACTATAGATTTGTCCAAGATCTTTGAGCTGTAAATGAGGCTGTCATTCCCATACATCCTATAGTGCCCAATCCCTACATGCTGTTAACCCAGGTCTATGGAGATGCCAAATTTTTACAGTCTTAAATCTTAAGGATGCCTTTTTTTTTTTTTTTTTTTGCATTCCAGTACACCCTGATTCACAATTCATTTTTGCTTTTGAGTGGACTTACCCTGATAGTCATTTAGTTTCTCAATTAACTCGGACGGTTCTTCCCCAGGCAGGGGTTTAGGAACAGCCCTCATCACACTGGCTAGAGAATTAAAGATGTTACAATTAAATAAGGGCACTATTATTCAATATGTAGATGATCTGCTGATTGCTAGCCCAACCAAAAGAGACTCAGATGAAAATACCATCAGGTTGCTAAATCTTCTGGGAGCTAACGGGTATAAGATCTCACCACGTAAAGCCCAGACTTCGACTCAAGAGGTTAAATACTTAAGATTATGTACTAACCCCTGGCATTCAGGCAATCACACCAGAATGAAGGGAAGCTATCTTGGGCATTCCGGAACCCCAAACTAGAAAGCAGCTGTGGGCTTTCCTAGGGATGGCAGGCTTCTGCCATTTTTGGGTGCCTGGATCATATAGCTAAGCCTTTATATTAGGCTCTGAAAGGAGCAGATATAGATCTTACTGAATGGGATAGTAACTGTAAACAAGCTTTTAATGCCCTCAAGGAGAAATTGGGATCAACTCCAGCCCTAGGAATCCCTAATATTAATAAGCCATTTTCGCTCTATATGGCTGAAAAACAAGGAATACACCTAGGTGTCCTTGTATTGAAGCTGGGAGATATTCCCCAACCAGTGGCATATTTTTCTAAGCAATTAGACCATGTCACATTGGGATGGCCTGGATGCTTCAGGGCAGTTGCTACAACTGCTCTCTTGAAGCCAATAAACTGCTTTTAGGACAAATCTGAAGGTTTTAACCCCACACCAAGTACAAGGAGTCCTGGAGGCTAAAGGACACCAGTAGATAACAGCGGGACACTTACTGAAATATCAGGCTTTGTTACTAGACACTCCTGATATAACACTTAAAGTATGCCAGATGTTGAATCCAGCTACCTACTTGCTTGAACCTACAGGCGCCCTAGATTATTCTTGTATACAAGTTACTCCAGCCATCCAGATTTAAAGGATGGACCTCCAGCAAATCCTGAGTAGAATGGTTTACAGATGGAAGTAGCTTTGTGCACCAGGGAAATGGGAAAGCTGGGTATGCTGTTGTCAGTCAACACAAGGTAATTGAATCTCAGGCCTGCCAGCTTCTACCTCAGCTCAAAAGGTAGAATTAGTAATTCTTATTAGAGCCCTGCAATTGAAAAAGGACTTAAGAATTAACATGTACGTGGATTCTAAGTATGCTTTTCTGGAACTTCATTCTCATGCTGCTATCTGGAAGGAACGGAGACTCCTAACTGCTAAGGGTTCCCCTATAAAACATCACTTAGAAATTTTAAATCTATTAGATGCTGTTTTGCTGCCCAAGGAATTAGCTGTAATCCATTGCAGAGGAAATCAAAGAGGAGATTCTAGTGTGGCTAAGGGAAACTCCTTTGCAGATGCAGCTGCTGAGGCAACAGCGGTAAAGGAGCCAGCTGGACTTGTAGGTATGTTAGTGCCTTCACGCACGGTAATGACAGAACCTAGGTATACTAAAGAGGAACGAGAATGGGCTAAAGATTATGGTTTAATTCAAGATCCTTCTGACTGGCTTATCAATAACAACAAACTGTTAATACCAGTTGCTAATCAGTGGAAAATAGTTAAGCATTTGCATAACTCTACTAATTTGGGAAGAGATTCCCTGTTTCAATTAATGTTGCAGCTTTTTATAGGAAAAGGCTTACTTAAAACAGTAAAGCAGGTAACTTGGGCCTCTGAATTATGTACCCAGAATAACCCAAATAACCAATCTTTACCTCTCCTCTAAAAAGACCTGTTTAGCATAGGGGAACGTACCCTGGTGAAGACTGGCACATAGACTATACTCAGATGCCCCCATGTAAAGTGGTTTAATATTTATTAGTATTCATTGACACCTTTATTGTTGGATTGAGGCTTTTTCTACCCAGTCTGAAAAGGCAACTGAGGTTTCTAAACTTCTACTAAAGGAAATAATTCCTAGCTTTGGGCTTCCTAAGACTTTGCAGAGCAGTAATGGCACATCTTTCACAGCGACAATCGCCCAAAACATATCTGTTACCTTGGGAATTCAGTACTGCCTTCGCTCAGTGTGGAGGCCAGTTTTCAGGGAAAGTAGAAAGAGCTAATCAAACTCTAAAAACGACTTGCTAAATTATGCCAAGAGACATCATAAACCTGGCTGTCTTTATTCCCTGTAACCTTATTATGGTTTCCAGAGGCCCCTAAGGGAAATCTGCAGCTCAGCCCTTTTGAAAAAAAATGTATGGAAGGCCTTTCTTAACTACAGACCTCCTAATAGACATAGATACTTTCAAGCTACAGAATTACGTCATCAACTTAGGACAAGTGCAAAAGGCACTCCTTGAATATGGAAATCAAAGACTTCCTTCCCCCACTAAGGAAGAGAATTTTGTTATAACCCAGCCTGGAGACTGGGTCCTATTAAAGACTTGGAAGGAAGGATACCCAGCAGATCAACTTTCCCAAAATGGAAGGAACCCTATCGAGTTCTTCTTAGTACCCCATCTGCAGTTAAACTTCTGGGAATAAACAGCTGGGTCCACTTATCTTGAATTAAACCTGTCTCTTATGAAATTCTACAGGCCGACAGAACTCAAGAGATGGATCCCTTTTATTCCTGTGAGCCAACCAGTGACCTGTGACTGCTGTTCAGAAGAAATGAAAGGGATGGGTAACATAAAGACATGGATTGGCATTCTACTTTTGGGTGTAAGTTGGAATCATGCAGAGAGTAACTTATTTACTGAGTGGGCACAGATTTTAGCCTCTCTACATAATCACACGAACTGTAGAATATGTGGAGAATTGTCACTTTCCTCCACTTCCAGGTTGCTCTGGCATATTCAACTGGCCAACCTAAGTTTATGGGGATTTTATTATGATTGGGAAACTGAACATTATAAACAGTGCTCCTCTTTTTCCATGTATCATAGCCACATGAGCCTTAGCCCCTTTCCCTCCTATAAAGAGACAAGAAGGCACTTTTTAAATCTAATCAAAAACAGCTAAACTCCACCCCAACTTTAGGTTATGCTTTACATAATGACCTTGGGTGAATAACAACTGTTCAAGTGCAGGTATCGGGCAAGGCACCTCTAGGTTTTGAAAGGCACAATAGTCACCACCAGACTGAAACCCAGGATACAAGATGGCTGTCATTTCAACAATGTAATCAGACCCTTCTTCTAACAGACCAGTTTTGGACGGGATGGCAAAATAATTAGCCAAAAATTCGTGTCTACCCTTCTCCTTGGGGATGGTTATGGGCTTGTGGAACTCATGGCTGGGCATACTTACCTTATAACTGAACCGGAAGGTGTACGTGGGGTTGACCTTATCTCCTAGGACATACCCTCACCAAATTGGACTCTCTCCCATCTAACTGGGAAATTGTAAAAACTCTCCATAAGCAACAAAAGTGGACATCTTAGTGGTTCTTTTCAATGGCTATGTTTTCTCCACAGGCAGCTACAGTCAGTATGGAGTCACAAGTTGAAACTTTGGCCAAGCACAAGGCTGTGCCCTTCAGTAATACACACCATGCCCTTACCCTCCTAACTGAGGAAACTTCTCAGATTAGACAGGTAGCCTTACAAAACCATATGGCTTTGGACATTTTAACAGTTGCCCAAGGGGGAACTCGTGCTTTGATCAAAACCAAATGTTGTGTGTATGTTCCAGATTATTCACATAATATTACCCAGGATATGAAAAATTTACACACTCACATCTCTGCCACTGATGTACTCTCAGTCGACCCAATATTGGCATGGTTCCAACAACTGCATAGTTCTTGGACAGGCTTTCAATTTAGTTTAGTTTACTTGGAATTATTTTTCTTATTTTGCTTTGCTGTTGTGGAATATATTGTGGTTGTACTCTTTGTGTAGAAATCCAAGACCAGCTCACTCCATGCTTTCTTAAATTGACACTTATTAATCTTCCAGGTATCACCTTTTGTCAGAACTTGGAGTTATGAATGACATTCACCACACCGATGCTCTCTGACTCAGCTTCGCATTATCCTGAATGCAAGAGACCCTAATAGTTAGACAGCAATATCATCGCCCCTATTGAGCCTGAAGAAGTTATATAATCCTGCAACCCTTAGGATTAAGGATCCTCTTGTAAATGGAGGGGGTAGATAGGCCAGAGTCGTTCAAACCAGAGTGACTCCATTTTGAGTGAGGGCTAGGAAAATGAGGCTGAGACGTGCTGGGTTGCATTCTCAGAAAATAGGCATTCCTAGGCTCTAGATGTTTATGGTTAAGGGAACAAATTTACAGTGTTTACTGAAGCAGACCCAGACTTGGGACTATCCAAATAGCCTGATATCTGGAGGACAAGGGCATTCCTAATTTTGCTTTAAAGATAATAATATCAATTCTTGCAAAATATAGTAATTAAGAAAAGTAATCCTTTATCAGAAACCCTTGTAGCAGATCACATCTCCCCAAGAGCTATTTTTATCTCACATATGTGTGTGTATATATATGTGTGTGTGTGTACGTATATGTGTGTGTGTGTATATATATGTGTGTGTATATATATGTGTGTATACACACACACACACACACAAGCATTGTACCTACATTGGATGCATCCCTCTTACTTTCAGGGACATCCTACTCAGTCTATGGAGTAGCTCTCTTTTCACCACTTTACTTTCTTAATAAACTTGCTTTTACTCCGCACTGTGGACTCACCCTGAATCCTTTCTTGTGTGAGACCCAAGAACCTTCTCTTGGGGTCTGAATCAGGAACTCCTTTCGGGTAACAGAAACAGTGATTTTTACCATCCACTTGACTGGATTGTACAGAGAGATTGAGAGGCCAGGAACCTGGCTGATAAGAAATTCTTACCCTTTTGCTGGCTGATCGATGTCCTGGATTCTCTTAACTGTGGCTTCCAGAAGAGCAAAGCTATGATCACAACACTCCCTGTGCCAAACTGAAGGGGCCAAGATAGAGCTTCCCCCTCGGCCCTCTGAAGGTTCACTGAAAATCAGTGACATGAGGCAGATTGATTAAGAGAAGAAAAGACGTATAGATTTATGCAACGTGTATACACGGGAGCCTTCACAATGAAGACTCAGCCCTCCAATAGGGTACAGAAGCTTATATGCCATCTGGGGGTTCCAGAAAGAATGCAGGCTCACAGCACAGGCAAACATAGGTTTTAGTGACAAGATAGGTTAAGGGAGGGAGAAAGGAAGATGCCTGGCTAGCAAAGGTGGTCTTGTCATGTAGATGAAACCTCACAGGTAGCAGCCCTTAGAGAGAATAGATGGTAAATGTCTCTCAGATCTTTAAAATGTCAGACTCTCAGTTAATCTCTCCTAGATCTGGACAAGGAAAAGCCTGGCTGCATTAATGGTGATTCTCTACAGATGTAAATTTCCCCCGCATTAATACTATACAAAAATCCCCTTCAAAAGAGGAAACCAAATTTTACCTTTGTATTAGCAAAGCTTTGCAGGGCCACATCAGTCAGCTGACCCTGTGGGAGCCATCTCAACATATGTCAAGGAAATATATTTGGGGGTAAAATATTTTCATTTCCTTCAAGGATGAACTCAATGCCTTAAAGCCCAGTCCACAGAATCTTCTGGTACCTCCTCTCATGCACCATGAGGCCCTGCTGAGGAGACGGTTGAACCCGCAACCAGCAATCCTGGGCTAAGCCTCAGCGCAGACTTCCAGAGGAATATTTACATCCCCAAGGAGGAATTTTCTCACAGAATATAAAAAACATCTTCTCCACTTGTTCTTCCATTAAACACAGGAGAATGTGGAGGCCTTCCTCAAATGGGTTCTTAGAAACTGAAGTCACATCACCTCCAGAAGATGGGGGCTCAGTCTGTTTCTCAACAGACATCTTACTAGGAAGCTTTGTGCTGCCAGGTCATGACCTCATCCATTATCTCCTTTTTCTCCCCCCACAACTTCCTTTTCCTCTACAGACTGGTGAAGCTGGTCAATTTTCATGTATTCAAGGTCAGAGAGTTACTAATGCAAAGACCAAAAGTGGCTTATTTGCATATTTAAAGGATGTTTATTATAGAGGTGTTTGTAATGGCAAAACAATGACAACCAAAATGCAAAGATCCTAGACATCCAGCCATGGGACACTGACTAAATAAATTATGGTATAATGACACACAAGGCAGCCTTGTACCGTGAAATCAAGTGCTGGAATCGAAGCACGGAACAGAATTCAACAGTATACACGCACAGCACATACACATGGCCTTTTACACACAGAGAAAGGTTTTGAAAGTACATAACCAAAAACCTCACAATTTTACCTCTAGGATGGTGGGGTGGGGAGGGCAAAAGTAGACAGGAATAATACAGGGTGGTTGTAGAAGAGTAGAAAATTCCAAGCAGCAGTTTCACATGGCTAGCAAAAAGGGAACGACTGAAATAGTTGCATAGGCTAGGGACTGAGAGCACCATGAAAAACGGTGTGGCCCAACCTGGCTAAGACACACTGGACCCAGTGTGGTGCTGGATTTGACCTCATTATACTCTCATAAACATACTAAATCACACATCTGCCACTATAATGACAGTTCCAGGAACACCCATATTTGGTATAAAAATGGGTGGCACCACTATTGCAATAAATCTTCATATTTTCCCAGGAATTTTCATGAATACTCCACCCCTTGGTTAAAGAAATCTACAATGATAAAAGCCCCAAAGTCCATTGTGTGACTCTCTTAAGCCTACACTCCCCTTTCTTGAGTGTGTACTTTTCACTGTGCCATAAATCTCTGTAGTTTCACTATTTTCAGACTCGCCCTTGGATTCCTTCTTGCCTGGTCACTGGCCAGGGCTGAGGTCTCACTGGCATTTGGGGACCTTCCCCAGCCCACCCGTATCACTACCAGAAGGAAGATCTACCTTTTACTTCACAGAGTTTGAAATTTTGTTTCCATTAACACATACTACTTTGGATCATTTAAAAATCATTTTTTCATTTTTAAAAATTGTTATGAAATATACATAACATAAAATTTACTGTCTTAACCACTTTTAAGTACATAGCTCAGAAGTGTTAAGCACTTTCACACTGTTGAGCAGCCATCGTTTCCAGAACTGTTTCATCTTTCCAAACGGAAACTCACTACCTATTAAACAAGTCCTTATTCCCCCCTTTCTTCAGTCCTTGGCATTCTACTTTCTGTCTCTATGAAGCTGCCTATTTCAAGTATCCCATATAAGTGGAAACAGACAATGTTTGCCTTTTTGTGTCTAGTTTGTTTCACATAGCATAATGTCCTCAAGCCTCATCCACATTGTAGCATGTGTCCACATTTCCTTTCTTTTATAGTCTACTCCCATCGTACGTGCACATTTTTGTTTATTCATTCATCTGTTGATGGAAATAACTTTTTGAAAACATATCGGACTGAGTTAGTACAAGCTGAGTTCAGTAAAAAGATGAATTTACATCTAGAAGTTTAAATTTCTTCTAAAGTAGCATTTGAAAGAAAATTTGGTACCACTATATACAATGATTTTTCAATAAAAAAGAAGGTAAACAAAATTGATCATAAACTGAACAAACAATGTAAGAAATAGACCGGAACCTGGTACTCCAAGACTGCAAGCCTGCCACAGGTGAAAGGGTAAGCTAAGTAAAGGCAAGGACCCACAAGTGCAGACCAGAGCACACCAAGGTACCAGCTAGCGTTGTCTGTGTGCAGCACACAGTTGTTCTGGGGATGTGCTTCAGGGGCTCTGTGAGAGCTGACTCAACCTTCCCTCTTGCAAGTCCAAAGACCATGAGCCAAGTTGCCTGTGTTTAAATTGCTGTCCTGTTGCTGACTGACAGTGTGCTCTGGGGCAGACCACATAACCTTCAGAGCTTCCATTTCCTTATCTGGGATGGGGATGATACAAAATTTTCATAGATTATTGTAAGAATGAAATAATTAATATATGTTATGGGCTTCAAGCAGCATCTGGTACATAATAAACTCTCTTGAAATAACTATGAAGAGTTATAATTGTTATCATTATGTTTATCATCATTATCGCTACAGGTTGTTTAAAAAATACTTTCATAGAAACATCACACATGCACAAACAGGGAATGTATCAAATTTCAGCATCCTAACTTGCACTGACAGATATGTCCAAGATACACACAGAAAAAAACTTTTTTTTACCGAGAATTCTGATTAGTAGTGCAATTAAGTTAAATTTAAGGGAATAAAGTAATTTTTTTTACATAGGTGGGTAGACAGGTTTTTTTTAAGTTTATATTAATAGAATTATTTAAGATGCAATGACTAACTATAGATGACAAAAGTTTGATAAGGAGAGAAAATTCTAGTTTCTCTAAATCCAGAACTCATACACTGTACCTGTATAGCAAGCAGTTTTTGTAGGTATTGATTTGTTAATGTGCTGTAAGCTGAGCCTATTTAATATTGAGTAGTGCCACAGTTTACTTACATTTTATTATAGCAAAGTCCATGCTGCCTGTTTCCCTCCGCTGCACCCCATGCTCTCTGACAATGTCTCCTTCTCCCCCACCCACCTCCTCCGAAGACCTGTGCTATGTCTACTTTCTGTGTAAAATATATTCCATTAAACAACAATTATTTTAAAAAATTACAAAAATCCACCAGTGGCTATTTAACAACTATAAGGAAGGTATTCCAATCTTTTAGCAACTTACATGACTATTCGGTGCATCCCAGCAGCCTATCAGTCTCAATTCTTTCTACCCAACTACCTATCAAGACTTTTTACTAGACAGTCCACTCCAAAGAAGAAAATCTTTAGTCCATCCTTTAGACTACTTTTTAGCCTTGTAATATGAATAGACTTCTCTATTTCAAGACAAATTCAACAAACCAGGGCTTGTAATCATCCTCCTGGATCCCATAGCTCAGGGTCCATAGCTCCGGGGCAATGAAAAGATGTTATTTGTGTTTATTATGTGCCAGTCCCTTGCCAATATTGGTGAATGAAGTGGATAAACTGCAGCGTCCATCTGCTTCAGAGAAATTCACTGGGAAGTGTTTATGGAAATCAACCCACCACCTGACTACTTGCTCCTCCCTCAAGTAGTGTCAGGTGGGAATGCAAATAGCTGTTGCAATCTATCAGCCAATATTAAGGGTAACATACAAGTCACTTTCCCAGGGCTTGAAGAACATCAAATCCTCCTGTTAGTGATGCAGTATACTGAAAACTAAACTGACTGTACTGGGTTGAATAGCTCCCCTCCCTGCCCCATCCCCCTGCAGATTTGCATTCACCTGGAATCACAAATATGACCTTTCTTGGATATAGGGTCTTTGCAGATGCAATCAAGTTAAAATGAGGTTGTACCGAATTAGTGTGGGCCCTAAATCCAATATTCATAGTAAGAAGGGGGAAATTTTATAAGAAAGGGGACACAGAGACACATGCACACTGGGAAGAAGACCATGTGAAGATGGAAATTAGTGTGGTATATCTACAAGTCTTGCTGGCAAGGGCTGGCAAGGAAGGATTCTTGATCCTAAAGCCTTTGGAGGAAGCCCAGCACACCTCTGCTGATACTTTAATTTTAGATGTCTGGCATCCAGAGCTGTCAGAGAATACATTTCTATTGTTTTAAGTTACCTAGTTTCTGGTACTTTGTTCCAGCAGTATCGGCAAACTAATACACTGACCAAGACACATTCATTGCCAAGATAATTTCACACCCAGTAGACTGTCCGTTTCAGGAGGGCAGGAACTGTCTGTCCTGATCATGGTTATATCTCCACTACTTTCAACAGTGTTTGGTACCTACCAGGTACTCAGTACAGTTTAGTTGAATACAAGAGGAATGAGGTTTCCTTGATTCTCATCATAGCCCCTATTTTATTTTGAGTGAGCATCAGTGCAAAGGCTCACACAAAAGGGAAGGTCCAGGCCCAGAATCCACTCCTGCATCCCCAGTGAAGCCCTGCTTTCTGTACATGTAATTGTGCACCTGGATGTCTGAGCCCACAGTTTGCAGTGCTATGCCTGAAAGTTCCCCAGATTGCCCAAGTCTGAGGCCATCCTGTTCATGGGGCATCTCTAGCCTGTGGGAACTTGACCTGAGAAAACCTCCTTAGGTTGAGTCGCTTGGTCTTCACACCTTTCTTGGTCTGATGGACACAATGGGAGCTCCAAATTATCATATGAGCAAAATTCCTTGGAAAAGCAAGTAAATTTGGTTTCATGGAGTCCAGCTTATATATAACTTCACACAGCTCCAAGTAAATGATAGGAAAAAAAACCAAAAAAACAATAACTACTTGAAATACTTAGCAGACCTGGTCAGGAAGGCATGGTCAAGATCACACTGTAATCATCCACAGTACCAGCCAAGACTCCTGACATGTCACCGAGACCTGCATAAATTGCCATTTTAGATATCAAACATCAACATCCAGGAATGATCGTCCAGGTTCTTGGCAACAATTGACAATTTAAAATGTTTCAATTTGCTACTAAAATAGAACTAAAATGCCAGTCATTATCAATAATTTCTCATCCGGAAATGCAAATTAAGCTTTGAATTTTATAATCATCTAGAAATGAATTTTAAAAGTCCTCTGAAAATTCAAGGATCTTGTTATACCAAAGGCGATGTCAAATTTGATAATCCTCTCGCTACCTGCCTGCCAATGCGGCAGCAGCTTGTGCCCAGAACTCCCACCCCACAGAAGAAAATACATTCATTGTGCTGCGGATTATGCTTAGAAACAGAAAGTGAGGATTACATCATGTGTACAGAACCAGGAGTGTTACGATCCTAGACAAACCTAGCATTGTATAAGAGCAGGTCCTTAAAGGACACGAATGAAAAGCAAGAACTTCTGTGCCTTTCACAGCAAGAGTCCTCCAACACCCAACCCTCTGCTCCATCACTCAACACTAGCCTGAAGGAAGGAAGGAGAACACACCCTCAAGACTTTTCTTTTCCTCCAGATACATCAGCTTTGCCTCCAGGGTTCACTGTCTTCCTTGATTCCTACAATAAGAATTGCATATCCTTCTGGGTCAGACACTAAAACCAAGCCCAGGCCTGAAACATTGTCCTTGGTCGGAGCATTCATTGCCTTTCCTTCAGCTACCTTTCTAGAAGGGCTCTTATATGGCTCTTTTCCCTCTACTGCTATCCATCCTCAGATCTTTTGCACCAGCCTGAACAATAGCCCACCTTTGACCCCATGTCTGTAGCAAGTTCTCACTTCTCTCCTTTCTGTCTTCACAATCAAGAACTATTGACTTCCTCACCTCCAGTTCTCTCTCTAAACCATGGGATTCATCATTCCCCAGTGCTGCACTTAAATTACCTGCATTAACTTGACCACACTTAATAGTCACCATGGAGTATAATGGATTCTTCCTGGGCCTTTTTTTTTTTTTAACCTTTATGTAACAATTTAGATTATTAATGTCATCTTGCTGTGAAAATCTCTTTCCTTTTACATTTCACCACAGTTTATCCTACCTCTGGCTACTCATTCTGTTTCCTTTGCCGATTCTTGATCTTCCATTTGCCTCCTGAATTTTAGGGTTCTTTTAAGTTCCATCCTTGATCTTCCTGTTCATGTCCTCCATATATAAGTGGGTGCTATCATCTATACTCAAAGTTTTCTTTACCATAAGACAACTTTGCTGGTGACAGCAAATCTAGATTTCCATTTAAATATTGCACACACCCAGCAATATCTATTTAAGGTTGAATATTTTCTTTTCTCCAGGATCTACTTATTTTCTAACATTCCCTTTCCTTGTTTATAGTAATAGAGTTGAGCTTGGAACAAAAATAGGGGTTAGGAGTGCCAACCCCCATCTTCCCATACAGTCAAAACTCCACATATAACTTTTGACTCCTCCAATACTTATCTACTAATAGTCTGCTGTTGACCAGAAGCATTACTAATAACAGAAATCGTTGACTAACACATATTTTGTATGTGTTATCTATATTTTGTATATGTATTAGACACTATATTTTTACAATAAAGCAAACTAGAGAAAATAAAATGTTATTAAGAAAACAATAAGGAAGAGAAAACTACTATGCTGTATTAGTCCATTTTCACATTGCTGATAAAGACATACCCGATACTGGGTAATTTACAAAAGAAAGAGGCTTAATGGACTTACAGTTCCATGTGACTGGGGAAGCCTCAAAATCATGGTAGAATGCAAGGAGGAGCAAGTCACCTCTTACATGAATGGTAGCAGGCAAAAGAGCTTGTGCAGGGAAACTCCACCTTACAAGACCAGCAGATCTCATGAGACTTATTCACTATCACGAGAAGAGCACAGGAAAGACCCGCCCCTATGATTCAATTACCTCTCTCCAGGTCCCTCCCACAACACGTGGGAATTCAGGATGAGATTTGGGTGGGGACACAGCCAAACCATATCATATTGTTTACATGGAAATGAATCATCATAAAGGTTTTCATCCTCATCATCTTCATGATGAGGAGGTCAAAGAAGAGGAGGAGGAAGAGGGAGGTTTCTCTTGCTATCTCAGAGGTGGCAGAGGCAGAAGAAAATCTGCATATAAGTGGACCCACAGTTCATATCCATGGTGTTCAAGCATCAACTATTCTAGTGAAGCCACAATCTTTTGTACTTTCCCCCCAACTTTATCTACCTCTTGCCTATCCCAAATTGTTTACTGAATTCTACTTTGTAAAGCAATGAACTCATGTCTCTTTAATTGCTTCAACTCTGGCCTTCACAATTTCTTACTAATGACAGCAATCACCTCCTAATGGATTTCTCTAGATGCAATGCTGCCTCTTCTAGTCTATATTGCCAATAGAATTTTGTTTCTAAAAATGCACATTGGTTTATGTCACTGCTGACTTTAAATCACTCAGGGGCTTACCTATATTGTCAATATACAGCTCATAGCTCTTAGCATGACTGTCAAGACTTTCAGGTTTTGACCCTTACTATTTCTCTGATCTCAAATTTTAACATCTCCAAATGTACCTGCATTCTACTCAAGTAAGATATGCTGTCCATATCTTTGTGTCTTTCAACTTGCCCTCTATCTGCAATGTTTTTGGCCAATATCTTCTGGTCAGTAGCTACCATCTTTCAAAACTCAGCTCAAACATCACCTTCTCCAGGAAGCCTTTCCTCTGACCCATTCTCAGGATAAGGTGGCAGCCCTTTATATGAGCTACCAACCATCCTGTCCTCACCCATATTATGAAACATTTGCCTGACATTGTAATCATTGTTTGTCTTGATCTTTCTCTCCCACTAGACTATAAGCAACTTGGAATCATACTCCACTCATCTATCTTTCTCCAGAGCTTAGCTCCATGCTTGGCACAGACTTTATTGAATACATAAGCAAAATAACAAAGAAAAGGAGAAGTGTCACTAGCTAAGAATATAAGGACTACAGTCTTAGAGACTACAAGAAAAATAAATAACAGATTCTACAGAAGGTTGGTTTAGAGAAGAGTTTAATATTCAAGCTGTTAGTCATGGTGATGCAGTTCATTACATAAATAGACAAGGTGTAAGCTTGCAATCATATCAACATTCATTGAGCATTCATTCTATACATATTTAAATCTTAATATAAAAATCAGGCAGGCACTATGGTAGCACAGGGAATAAAATAGATAATTCTGCCCTCCCTGTCACTACCCTGTTCTTGTAATTTACAGTTGATTATTTCAACACCTCTTCTCCATATGCCAGGCAGTACCCTAAGTGCTTTATATGCATGTCCTTTTAATCCTTATAACGACCCCAGTGTACAAAGGAAAAGACGACTCATGGAGATTAGGTAATTTGTTGAACATCATACAATATGTGGGAGATCAATGATTTAATCCAAAGCCTGTCTGATTACTCTTTCTGCACTTAATCATCACACTCAACAACAAAACAAGTTTAACTTGAAGATCACTTGTATTCTATTTAGATATTGGGTTGTTGGGGCCTCCATACAATTCTAAAAGTTATGTAGGAAGTTTATTTCAACTATCCTGTTATAGACATTAATTTTAGTATGGGAAGGAAGATTTGTAATAAAAATTGATCCAAAAATATGGAAGTTTTGCAAGTGAGCATTTATGTTCCAAAGTTGTGAAAATATGGATATTAATGTGATTTATCACCCACTTCTGACCTTTGGAACATGGAGAATGGAGGGATGGAATGGGTTTGAGAGGCAAGAACTTTACCTTCAGCAAGTGCCATACCTCAGGATAGCTCTGTCTATTCATTCTCACAAAAGTGAGGATATTCTGCAGCTACATGAATATGATTGATATACAAAAGGCTACTTGCTACCTGGAGCAACAAGATTATCCAAAGTGTTCAGAAAAATAAGTTTGTATCCCATTGAAGTGTTTTTTCACAAACGAATTCTGCAGGGGGAAAGGAAATTTTCTGTTGTATTCACTGTAAGAGTGGAGATAAAGCCTGAGAGTGCCATAAAAGGCAATGGCAAAATCTACAATGAAAAAGGCAGCTGCCTTTTTCACTGTGGTTCCAGGAAGACTTTATGGAGTCCCTAGGTAGGGAATTTTTTTATTTTATTTTATTTTTTTGAGATGGAGTCTCACTCTGTTGCCCAGGCTGGAGTGCAGTGGCATGATCTTAGCTCACTGAAACCTCTGTCTCCCGTGTGTTCAAGCAATTCTCCTGCCTTAGCCTCCAGAGTAGCTGGGATTACAGGTACCTGCCACCATGCCCGGCTAACTTTTTGTATTTTTAGTAGAGACAGGGTTTCACCATGTTGGTCAGGCTGGTCTCAGACTCCTGACCTCAGGTGATCTGCTGTCCCCGGCCTACCAAAGTGCTGGAATTACATGCGTGAGCCACAGCACCCAGCCAA